>NC_069111.1:49570294-49921127 GCF_025612915.1 Magallana angulata | reverse complement strand
CTATGCCCCAACTAACGATGCAGATTAGGAAAAGAAAAAAAGAGTTTTATACATGTTCCATACTACAAACAACTATGAGAAATAGAAATGAAATGAAAATGACACTCTTGATGGGAGATTTAATTGCCAAAGTGGGTGCTGACAACCTAAGATACCAAAGAATCATGGGACTACATGGCAAAAGAGTGATAAATGAAAATGGAAATTGGAGATTCAATCTTCCCACATAAGAATATCCATAAAACCACATGGGTTTCTCCCGATCATCGAACAGAGAACCAAATAGGTCAGTGCCAAGTTTAAAAGATCACTACTGGATGTAAGAGCAATAAGGGGAGCAGACGCTGCATCTGATCATTTCCTGGTGGTTGGAAAACTCAAACTTAGACTCAAAAAATGTATGCAAAATAATAGCAGAATGAAATATGATGTAATGAAGTTAAAAGAAGGCAACACCATAGAGAGCTTCAAGCTTTTATTGCAAAACAAATATCTATTCTGCAGGACCATCATACAGAAGATTATACAGTTGAAAGTAGCAGAACAGATATTAAAAAAATGATAAATACAGTGTGTGAAGAGGGAATCTGCAGGAAAACAGGAAGAACAAACCATGGATTTCTTAGAAAACACTGGATAAAATAGAGGAAAGGCGGAAAATCCATGAGCAGTGTTTAAATGCAAAGACAAGATCAAGAAAAGCAAAGTACGAGACCGATAATAAAACAAAACATCGAGAAGTGAAAAGAATTGTAAAAGATGATAAAAGACGATATCATGAAGACCTGGCAATCAGAACCGAGGCTATTTCAGAACAAAGAAACATGAAAGAAGTTTATGACAACTATCAGGAAAGTCATCAAAATCGGAAAAACCTGTAAAAGATAAAAAATGTTAACACCCTAGGTACAATGGAAGAACAAAGACAGAGATGGGCAGAACATTTTAGGGAACTACTTAACAGTCCAGCGCCAGACACAATGTCAGAAATTCGACCCGCAGAACCCACCTTGCTCTAGACTGTTCCATTTCATCAATAAATGAAATTATTAAGGCCATTGAGACTTTGAAAAACGGAAAATCTCCAGGTCTAGACTTGATACCAGCGGAGGCATTAAAAGCAGACCCACAAATAACAGCTAGAATTCTGCTACCCCTCCTTACTAAAATATGGGAGACGGACGAACTGCCACAAGACTGGAAAAAAGGATATATAATTAAACTTCCAAAAAAGGAGATTTGAGCCAGTGCAAAAACTATCGAGGCATTATGTTACTCTCTGTACCAGGAAAGATCCTTAACAGAATAATCCTAGATCGAATTAAAACAACAGTGGACAAGAATCTACGAGACCAACAAGCAGTGTTCAGAAAGGAAAGATCGTGCAATGACCAAAAAGCCACATTGCGCTTGATAATAGAACAGTCAATTGAATGGAACAGCTTCCTCTATATCAACTTTATAGACTTTGAATTTTTATGGAAACTACTTGACCACTATGGCATACCAACCAAACTTATAACTTTAATAAAAAATATGTATATTGGCATGAAAAAAAGGAGAACAAGTGTATTCAGTGTTCAAAAATAATTATATTCTTTAATAAGTAGCAGACATAAACATTAAACGTAATAGGTATGAAACAGTATCATATAAAAACCCAAGGGAGTGTGATAGTTACCGTTAATATGATTTGATTGTGAAATTTAACCCCAATCCCCCAAAGAACGTCAGTATCTGATCTATGAAAGTTAAAGTCTGACTGAATACACCCTGACTGGTCGGGCTCTACAGTCCCGGCACGCGCATACCACGCCCGGTCGGGTCAAAGGGAAATAACTCTAAAATAACACTAAGGAAAAACCATTATCAATATATAAACATAAACGTTCTGGTCCAGTCCAATATACCAGATAAGAAATATATTTACTGCACACTCAAACAAGAGGCCCATGGGCCACATCGCTCACCGGAGGAACAATAGGTAAGATAAAATCAGCTTAATGGAGTCATAATACAAACAATCTGGACAATGTACAATAATACATGTAGAACCTGTATAAATAAAATCCATTTTTTCCCCTAGCTATTCTTATGTTTATAATCATTAGTCTCTTTTCTAACAGGATGATTTTATAGTCATATCACATGTTGAGTATTGCAGTTTTCAAAAAGATCCTTAACAATTGTTTATAAATGGGATATAAAGCTACATCAAACTCTGAACCTTCTTGTGAGGCCGAAGAATTGTCCTGGAGCCAAAGTCTTAACAATTATAAAGAACCATCTGGCTGATTAGTTTCCGAGAAGAAGATTTTTAAAGATGTACTCTCTCTCTCTCTCTCTCTCTCTCTCTCTCTCTCTCTCTCTCTCTCTATATATATATATATATATATTACTCTACCCCCAGGGGTCATGATTTTTTACAACTTTGAATCTAAACTACCTAAGGATGCTTCCACACAAGTTTCAGCTTTCCTGGCTGATTAGTTCTGAGAAGAAGATTTTTAAAGATTTACTCTATATATTTCCCTATGTAAAACTTCGACCCCCCATTGTGGCCCCACCCTACATCCAGGGGTCATGATTTTCACAAGTTTGAATCTACACTACCTGAGGATGCTTCCACACAAGTTTCAGATTTCCTGGCTGATTAGTTTCTGAGAAGAAGATTTTGAAAGATTTACTCTATATATTCCTATGTAAAACTTCGACCCCCCCCCCCTTGTGGCTCCACCCTACCCCCGGTGGTCATGAATTTCACAACTTTGAATCTACACTACCTGAGGATGCTTCCACACAATTTTCAGCTTTCCTTGCTTTCTGGTTCTTGAGAAGATTTTTGGAAAATATATCGAAATTTTTTATTAATTTCAAATTATCTCCCCTTGAAAACGGGTGTGGCCCTTAATTTTCACAACTTTGAATCCCCTTTGCCTATGGATGATTTATGCTAAGTTTGGTTGAAATTGGCCCAGTAGTTCTTGAGAAGATGTTGAAAATGTGAAAAGTTTACGGACAGACAGACAGACGGACGCGGACAAAATGCTATCAGAATAGCTCACTTGAGCTTTCAGCTCAGGTGAGCTAAAAAGGAAAATGCAGTTACTTAGCGATGAAGTTCATATCATATTTGGATAATTTAAATCTCCCCAAAAACGAAAAGAAAAACTTCTCATCTAGAAACTGTTTATCGAGTTAGCTGAGAATGCAATGGGTTCTTTTTTAAATAAATCACATTAGGCTACACAAGGATAAAACAATCATATTGTATTTAAAAGTATTAATTTTTTTGACTTAACCCTGAACATTTTTTTCAAAGTGCTTTAATATCAACGATATCAACGCACTTTGAAAAAAAAATATTTTTAAAGTGCGTTGACTTGGTCTCAAAATTAACGCACTTTGAAAAAAAAATTCAAAGTGCGTAATTTTTCAAACTGCGTTGTAACATACGTGTAACGTAACTCTTGAGGTTCATTATTCAAAGACATGTATACTAGAATTAATGATGGCACAACTCGCACCCCCCTTCTTACAGGAAACGATATATTATTCATCATATATATCATGTGTAGTCCATAGCCTCTCTTTGCTATTTCTAGAGGATTGGCACAGTATACAGAATACAATTGGTCCTCTCGATTCCCCAAGATGAATGAAGGCTCTACTGAGTAACCGAGAAGCGTGGTACCAATCCATACATATCTGAATTACTTTTTTTTAAAAATAGTTTCTTGGCGGTAGCGGAAGCCAATGTGCTGAAAATATCGAATTTCCAATTTTTCTGTAACAATTACAGATTTATTGTCACTGATTTCAAATTTTTTAACTAGATAGCGATGTTAAAGATCTTATATGAACAAGTTCGTCATTCATAGTTCATTTGTTTTATTCCTCCTTTGTCTTTATTGTACCTTAAATAGTGCATGGTTTTGTATAATAATAGTGCACATACAACTCCATGTGTCATTCTGTGAGTGTAGAATAAATACTAGTATTTGAATGATTTGAGTTCACTGTTATCATTAATAGTATCAATATAATTGATAATGATATGCTTCATTAACTAGATGTTCTGGGCTATTAACACGACTTTATTATCGGTGTTTTCAATGTGCAATGGGTTTTTTTTTTAATACGGTATTCATTTTACAGGTTAAACGATCACATTAAAAATTTACAGGTATTTGAGTGATTTATATATAAAAAAACAACTTGTAATTAAGTTATCTTTTATTTTGGTAGATGTTTTAGATATAACTGAAAATATATTATTCGTATACATAGATGTCATTACTAGCGATGAACACCCTTAAAATGTCTGGTAGCTCTTGGGTGTACTGTCTCAAATATCCATGACCTGGTTTTGATCGCTTGCTTGATGATCAAATCCCTTTGTATCTGATGAAATCATATCCCCTATCCCCTCGTTTGGCGACAATAGAAAGATAAGAAGCGGATCGAAGATCTGATTTTTATCAAATTGATGAAATCCTTTCGTATCTGATCTGGTCTATCCTGACTACAAATCATTTGCATTTACCTGTTTTTCTCTTTCTCTTTTAATCATTAGTCAATATTTTTTTATCTTAAAAATATAGTATCTGTACAGTTATGATGCATTGAAATTGAATTCAAATTTTAATTGTTCTTTGTTACAGTTATTGTAAATTTCAATAATATGAAATAATGAATCGTTTGATGTCATTTTGAATTTAAAAAGTTGAATTCCTAAAAAAAACAATAGTAAAGAAAATTACTAAAATACCAGTAATCAAATTGACCACAGAGAAAAATGCGCACAATAACGCAGAAAATTCTGCTTAAATAATGTTAGCATCACGGGCACATAATTATTTCCCCAATTTTATGGAATTGATGTTTCATGTCCTATTCTATGAAAATCTATTAATCATCGCGAACCCGACGTATTTTGCGACCAACCATCCCAAGGAATGGAAATAAATATTGTTGTCAGCCTAATCGAACACTTCAGTATTATGTCTAGATTGGCTCTTATTTGGTTACACTCGGGTTTTCCTGTTCCACTACAGGGGAAAAAGTAGTTTAATGTGAAAAATAATCAGAATTAAAGAACACATACTGGTCTATGATTTATGATCTACAGATTTATTATATGTATGTAAAAATTCGTGTTTTGTGAATCAGTCTTTATGACAAAATCTTAATCGTCTTTAAATTTGCTACACGTATAGGAAATTATATATGTATAACGCATTCTATTACACAGAATGCGTAAAAAGACCTACACATTTTAATAATCAGCAATAACGCTCTGATTAATAACAAAATAAGCAAGGGGAATTCGTTCTCATCCGGAAGTCTCATTATTTCCATTTTGACAATGAATTACATTTCCAAGGCTTTACAGATAATTCCATACTTGCTCAATGGTTTGACAAGTCTTAGAATGTCGGTCAGTCGGTGATTGATAGGGTTCAGGGCTTATAAAAAAATAATTCAGAATTACATTTAATTATGGCAATAAGAAGATTAATATTTACTTACATTGTAACTTAGAAATCGGCGGGTCTCGGAGGATGGGAGTAACAAAGGCTTGGTTTTAATAATTATATCCGTGATAATGCGATTGATTTTCCCCATTAAATAACGATACTCATTTCAAACATATATCTACGACATCTAATAGTTAAATGTATGACACTAATTATTTATCTGAAATGTGTAGCAAAAGTATCTTTTACGTCTTATATGTTTGCGGTTTTATAATTCTGTTAATCCGATTGTGCATTTATTTATATTTTGCCTATAAACCATATCATAGGCGTCGGAACCTTTATATACATTGAATGAATCAATCAATTAATCATTTAAATTTCCCACTAAGTGTTTGAATCCGAAAAAAATTTACCCAATAAGAGCTGGGCATTAATTTCCAAAACTACTTTTAAATTTTGCTGCTTTTCAAGATTTCGGATAAATCTTAAATCTCTCTCTCTCTCTCTCTCTCTCTCTCTCTCTCTCTCTCTCTCTCTCTCTCTCTCTCTCGCCACCTACTTTCAATTTGCTTTCGAAGCCTATGCATAAGGTGTTTTGCTAATAATCTAAGAAACACGTCGACTCGTGCAAAACATTCTCTCTTGTTTGATTCGGTTTATGAATCACAAGGTTAAAAGGTAAGTGTAAATGTACCGTGAGACCCCAGTCACCTTAAAACATTATCGCACCCAACAGTGACCACTAGAAAAGATTAACTTCATTGATGGAAACATGGAAATAATCGATCAGTTGATATCACGGAAACGTATGCATTAAGCTTGCATGACAAAAAGAGGAAAAAGTTCGGCTAGGTCTCAAATAGAAAGGACACGATTTCCTCATTGAGTCTCCTGTTTGGTCTATCTAATGGTCGTTGAGTTTGTGATATTCGTGTACATCACTTTGAACAGGAATTTTTAGATCTCTAAACACGCCAAACACATTAACGTGTAAAGAAAATACCTACATGTTAACCGTTTATAAGAATTAAAAGATTATGAAATACTGAGATTTTACTGGAATAGAATTGGGAACGCATGCTTTTACAGCGAAAATAAAAAGGTGACAACACTTTCACATCAGTCAGCAACGTTACAAACTTTTTTTTTTCATTTTTATCTTCATCAGTCGATATTTCCTTTTTCTGCCAGAGAAGCTAAAATCTACTGCCTTATTCAACCCAGTACAGGAGGAAAACTATGAATACCTGAGTTATTCTATACATTAACGACTTGAGGACAGTTTGCGTACATAATGATATATATGTACGTAATTAGGTACCTGATACCAAATACCTATACAACAAGATCAATGCTAGTCATCATTACCGAGAAATATAATCCCAGTGACACAATTTCTGAAATATATATTTACATATACCGAAATAATTTGCTGACGTAAAATTTCGTTTCAATGCTGGTACGTACAATACTTCATTGTACACATTCTATAAATTTTACGCAAGTATAGTAATTAGAACGGGGGATGGCTTTTACGAATTGAGAGGATGGTCAGCTCGATAAACAGATAATACGGGCTTTATACGCTGCATTTACACAGGAAGTGCCATGGCGGAAGACTAATTTCCGCTGTCTTGTCTTGGCACAATATAAAAATACGTGACGATCTAACGATCTATGACTTGAACCAGTGCCGTTTAATTAATTGATCATCCTTGACTCTGAATATATTAGGCCATTTATATTGATAGTTACTTGATGTATAATGTTCATAATTTTATATAATATATAAAAGCCTTACATAGATTTTCATTTGGCGTTATGCGACTTTAGATTCGGTCTTTTGATGGAAACATTGGACCTTATTATTGGGATAATTGGATTTTTATGTACAGCAACATATCGAGTTTTTATAAACATAGAAAACTTCTCCAACTTTTAGACTTGTCTTGTAGAAGCTTGGACCCCTAAGTAAAGCATATTCTAAAGCTTCAATAAAGGATAGTTTAGAAGCAAATAAAATATGAGCAAAAAATAGTATCACAATTCAGTGAACCGAACCAATTATGATTGATGAAATGTTTTGTTACACCATAATAAAGGTCTTTCACTTATATAATGTCTTTAAACACATATGAAAGACCAATAGCCAAACACATATTAAAGACCAATAGAATTTATGTCCAGCATTCAAAGACATGGATCAGGGAATTTCAAGAGCTAGGGATAGGAACATATTTTTAATTGAAAATTTTACATATCAGAAGACAGCGTGATGTTAAGATTTAACAGTTGATGCATGTACATAATACTGAATTGATGAAAATTCTCAGACACTGTGGAATCATTCAATTTCGTGGTGGCTCAGTTTTCGTAGAATTCATGGGTAACTCTCCTTCACGAACTAACATCCTCCAGAATTTACAAATAAGGGTTATAAAATCATATTTTCCTTGTAGGTATAAGATACTACACGAAATCACGTCCCCATAAACCTGTATTATTTCAGTCATCAACGAAAATTGGCCCCCACGTATTTAATGATTCCACAGTATAAATATGACAGTGCAAATATAAAATATTAGAAAACTTTTGTTCTTATTTGATAGGGGTTGTACATGTTAACATGCTATTTTATGACATAGAAAAATAGTAGGAGGAGACATAGGAGGAGGATTTAGGGCACATTTTGATGACAGAGTTTTGCCAGAGATTGAATCCGCCACCCCAACGCATTCCAAATTATTTTTTAAGTACATTTGTACGTATGATATGCTAGGATTTGTCATTAATTTGATTAAAACACAATCACTCCACGGTTTAATGAAGGGGGAGGATGTTGATCACATGACATTGGTATAGAATATATAGTAATAGGTAATGAACATTCTGGAAGTAAAGTTGTTTGAATCTTTAATACAATTTATAGATGTAAAAGCATCTTCATTTTGATTTGCGTCCCAAAAACCCAACCTTTTCAGTTCATTTTTAGTAATGACATATTCTGATCAGTTGTATTATGTAAAATTTCCTAATTAAAAAATATAAGTTGGGGAACTTGAATAAATGTAGAAATACAAAATCAGGACACAGCTGTGAGAAATCTATACAATGTTTTGTATCAACCTAAAGAGTAGTCAGGCACCTAAAACGCATCATATAATGTTTTCCTATCATGGCCCATTAAAAGTGCAGCGTGCACAGATGGCGCGCCGCTTTCTAGGTCAATACCTTAGTAATGTCTTATCAATCGGAGAAGTCGTTGACATACTTTCGAACACTTCAAAGAAAGCAAAAGTTGATTGCAGTGCTACTCACAATCAGATTAATATCAGCAAACTATTAACTATAAAGGCTTGTAATACATACCCGTAAAATGTCCCCCATAAACCGCCAAATGCAGACGAAATGTCGGACTTTCTTTATTGTCGCTACTTTTCCACGAAGCAGTTATTAGCACAATTAAACCCATGCTATATTTATATTGCTCTTTGGTGCTAGAAATCAAATGGAACCGTTTTTCCTGTGAAGTGGATTGACCTTCTGAACTTGTACAACAGAACTTGACTCGACAGGTCACCATCTGTAAATCTTTAATTAATTAGAGGATCTATAAATATTCCAAATATTTCTCAACTTCAAGTATTCTTTATAATACTTCAATTAAAAGGGTAGGAACTTTGAAAACATTAATATGCATTAAACAGCTCGCATATCTGAAATTTTGTTATTTGACAAATTTCAATCATCTAAATGTACATGTACGTTTATATGTTACACAAGAACAAATGTATGTTGTACAAGTACTTATATATGTTGTACAAGTAAGTACATACGTGTATGTTGTACTCGTATTTGCTAATACACAATGATTATAATCTAAAGGAAATTATTTTATTTGTTGATTTATAGGCGTTGCTGCCATGGTAGAATAAATACAAACCCCGCTGGATTGTATCTGTGTTTTAAGTTTACTTAAATTACTTAATAAAGTGTGTTAAGTTACTTCAATTGTCGTTATTATTTTAAACTAAAGTATGTAACGTTACTTCAACTGTCGTTGTTATTGATTAGGGCTTTGCGCAAAAGGAAGGCAATTCTTCATGTACAACTGTATGTGTGTTTTTTTTTTGTGTGTGCCAGCACCCACTACCACTGGGCCATACTTTGCTAATACGGTATCGGGCTATTTATGGAACTATGTGTAAAATTCACATCTTGCCTTCAGCTACTTCAACACTAGCTGACCTCTTTGTGAATGTCTCATTTTGCCCTCAACCACTACTACGCGCTAGAACTATGGCTTTCTGTGGGAACAAATTATCTTGCCTTCAACGTTAGGTAGCAAGGGACAGTTTCGGATAAAGTAGCCGTCAATATTTTTGTAAAATTGAGAGTTGCCGTACTTAAAGGCTTATGAGTGTTGCTAGAATTCATGAAATGATTTTTAATGATTATCTTTAGTTAGAGGGGTGTCTCTTGTTTGAAATTGATATGCAATATGTAGGCCCCATATGTTAGGTACATGAGAATCAGAAGTAAAATGCGAAACCTGCGGCTATGACTGTTGTGCTGACTTTATACAGTGAAATTGCAAGTTACAGACGGAAGGTAAAATAACACGAAAAGTAGGTGGATGGGACATTGTAAACTATACACCGGTAAGTTTCTGACATGTGATGATGCAACATGCACACGGTACGGAAGGTCAACCCACAATGGTCCTCTGAGTTGACGCCTCCTCTAACTTCCAACTTTTGCCACTACAGCCATTTCTATGAAATTCTTATTGTACCGTCAACCAATATTATCCTTGTCCTCCGTCTGTGAATCGGTGTCATACCACTAGGCCAAGGTGAAGTGGTTTTATCCCCAGTAATGTGCAGTAAACTAGGATCTATACACATACACTAGAAATCATTAAACTGCAACAATAAATGTCCTTTACTGTAAAATTGATTCTTTGGTAGCATCAACAACGATTTATATATTTATCATCTATCATTTATCATTAAATTATTCAGTGGTGCCACTGATGTTCGGAAAATTAGTTGTACAACCTACAAAGGGAAGTAAAAAATAGTAGTTAAAGGCCCTCAGTTAATTCAAATATTGACTGTAGAAATATAAAAAAAAAAGTTAAGCTTATGTCAGAACACTTTATCATGAAACATGTTAAACTGGAAATCGAGATCAATGATAAGGTAATGAGTGAAAGTGTGCAACAGTTATGATTACAAAATTTGTATTTTATTTCTTGGAACATAAAAATTATCTATAAATTGGAAGAAAAAACAAACAAACAATAGAAATCTTAATCATGTGTTTGGTCTGTCCCACCCAGGTACAAGTACAAAACAAACGTCGGTAAATAAATGTTGCAGGAGATTGCTTCCTTTGATGACAGCAGTGACTTGTTGGGCAGGTCATGTACTTATGAATTAAAGTGGTTTCAATGGGAACGCACTCGTTTCGTTGTTTCCCTTACACCAGTCGGATTGTAAAACAATGGGTATTAAGCAGGACCCCCGGAGTCATCCAGTACTTCTTTATTTCCGGTCTCCCACGCGCCTACAAAGATAATAAGTACATAAAAAAAGACGGAATTTCAACCTATGTTTTAAACTAATTGCCGCGCACGGCTTGTAAGTTGATCTACCTATTTTGTATGGCAATACATTCCTGTTATGTACAGATATCGAAAACATACATCAGCTATAACGTTGGGCTCTCAATGAAAAGTACTAGCATAGATTACCAAGTCCTGTGACATTGATTCATTTACTTTTAATTGTTGAAGGGAGCTCGTCTGGCTGGCAGCGATCACTTGTTTGATATCGTTACATCGGGGTCCATTGGAACTGTACAGTGCCTATCCGCTGAAAAACACTTGATTATTAAAGGTAGGTCCTTTTCATGCTATAATTACGGAGTGCACGAGGCAGCAAGAAAAGACGATATTAGCTCCCACGCAAATTAGATTATCAAGAATTAATTCGCTATTGTTCCCGCACTCTTCTTGTCCTTATAACGAAGTTACGAGTTTATTTTAATTAATTTATTTTTGTCTTTAAACAGAATGCTCAAGACGTAGTAACACTAATTATTGCAAGAAAATTGAATAGGATATCCGAAACCTAATTCTTTCGAAAAAAAAAATTGGTCGTTTTTCGATGCAGTTGTTGGTAAAATAAATGTAGTTTATACAACTTATTGACAAAAGAAAATTATCTATCAATACTGTCGATAGTTGGCGAGCTGTAACCTAATTAGTATTATTCTATAAAATTTCATCTGGCCTCTTGTTAGCAAAAATTACAGAATAAAATAAACCTGGTATAGAGATCAATGTTTTACTATAAAAATAATAAATCCTGTTAAAGAGGTTCGCTCCTTAGGTTTTGGGTAGCCATTTTGGATCACCTCTAGTCTGAAACTTCTGCATCACATATTAATGCTAGTAGTATATAATTTATATTTTACAATGCCAAATAAACTATATTGAATAAAATTGTTTTTTAAAAATTACATTTTTACAGAGTTTAATAAGGGACTATATTTTGTGGCGGAAGGTTTTCAAGAAGGGAATGAACAATTTATTTTCGTAACTCTTTAGCTTTAGAGTACTGTTACTTTAGCTTCCTAATTTTCAGCGCAGACAGAACTTCTAGATAGTTTGTGTATTACGATATGCTCATGATGTTCCAAAAAACATATTTAAACAATATTTTTTAGATTTCTATCGATATATTTTGGCATGTTTAGCTTATATTTTACAGAAGTTAGGAAAAAAATAACCGCAATTTTGGCCTAAAATTAGCTTTTTTCATGCTATATCTCAATTTTTTTAAATGTGACCCCTACTTGTTTTACTTTAAAATGAGACATTAAATGTATGTCTCTCTGTGTGCAAAGTTTTGGAAAGGTGACATTACTATAATTTTTTTTTAATTTGCGTTATAATTTGATTACTCCAAAATTTTGTAACATCTGTTGTTGCGTTCATTATGTACTGGCCTTTGAAGCCACCAGTAAAGCAAGAATTTTAAAACTTTGACTTAGATTTTATTTTTATAGTCACTACATGTGTTCAACTTCATACTGTATTAAAATCATAACTACATGTAAATAATAGTTCAAACTATAGATATTTGTTTGATATCTTCAAATTATCAATTTCCATGCCAAATTTTAGCAAAAATTTCAGGAAAATTATCATTTCTGTTTGGGGCCCTATATTTCCAAAAAAATGGCATGTGACATGGGTCACAAATAAAATAAATGAACATGTTATGTCCCCATCTTTATATTCAAGAGGTTTTCGGATGATTGACATTACTATTATTTCAGGTGCCAACCTCTTTAATATTATTTCTTTATATTAAATATAAAAATACTACTTTTTTCCCTTGTGACTTGTTTTTGTTTACACTACCATTTACCAACCTAATTTTTCACTGTCTTGACAATAGTTCTGTGTTTTTTAATCGTATTTGTAAGCAACATATAAACTTTTAAATATTAAAATTTTCAGAAGGTTCCTCACTTTTAGACTACTTTAAAATAACTTACTAGACTCGTAATTCACTTGCAATTTTCAATATCAATGATATTTGGGGCGACTTTTTTTTTACATTGTATCTAAAAAGTTTCTCAAATCGGTCAATTTTTCTTTACATTTTAGACCTCAGCCATTTAAGATAACAACGATTATGCATATATATTGATAAAATTTGCTTGCAACATGCATATTGATTAATCTGATTATTTTAGATTCTTTAATATTATCATGGGATTTGGGTTTTTTTCTGTAGGTGCCCTAAGTAAAAGAGCACTATTCTTCTTTCACCCTTTTCTCAATGCCACAATTCCCTTGTACTTTCTATTTCTAATAAAATCTATATTGTAGCGTGGCACTGCCTTTGAAGCAGGACCTAAACTAGACAAAGCTTGACGGATATCAAATGACTATAATTATTCGAAGTGTTGGTTGTGTTGATAAATATAAATTATAAGTAAGTGCATTGTAAAAGAACGAGGGGTACTGTATCTACCTAAATGAAAAAATCTCGACCTTATGGTGGGTTGTTTTGAATTCTGGCCATTGTTTTATCAATCATGTAAGGAACATACATTTATAATTTTCAATATTTTCAATTGATGATATTATTTTCATTGGGGAAATTGTTTTAATTATTTTAAACAAGTTGAGCAATGTTACCATGATAACATAGCTTGAATCTTTGCCATAACACCAGGATATGGGGAGTTGCGAGATAAAGTGTTGAACGAATCAATAGCGTATGAGGATTAAATTTAAGTGATGTATACACATGTAAGGAGCATTTGTGATCAGCAATTAAATCTTTTTATTTTAATTAATATTTTTTTGTTCCTTTACCATTCACAAAATGTAGCAAATGTTATTATTTAGCAAATTTGTTGTCCTTTTATACTTTGTCTTATCAATGATAATGCAATTAGCTTTATCTGCGAATACATGTATCTTTATCATACACTGTACCCTAATGGGTTGGTGAGGGTGGGCTGGGAAGGGGGGAGGGGGGGGGTCATCATTTTCCTTGCTTTAATTGTTGAACAGAAACATTTACACTTGTAGTTAAATTTCTACGATTATAATAAGTATGTTAGGAACAGATTTCCTTTTCAGTTATATGGCTTTATAAAACAATTATAATTTGGTCGTTCTGTTCGACCTTTACATTGTTATACAGGTCTCGTACCATTTAAGGCTTCAGGTTTACTTATAATTACGTCTTAGGGAAAGCTGTTATATACGTTATATATTATACATGTACAACGTATATGTATGGCCGATTTATCGCAATTGAATGTCCTATAAAATGCAGTATGAATTATTAATGCTTATCAATATTAATGATTAACAATAATAATAAATGATGAACAATAAATAAATAGTTAACACGTGCTACATGTTCCAGTCAAAAAGAAAAAAGGTTTGGTGTGCTGGTTATGTTTGTTCGCGTTCATGATTTAATAATCTCTTTTTGCAATATAATTCTACCTCAGATAATGCAATCCTTCTAAAATTTCCTTTTCACTTCACCCATTATTTCAAATTTCGGTAAAATCCCTTTCATTTAATACTCTTACTGATTTGTGTTTGAATTCCTACGCCAAAATAAAAAAAAGTGAAATATCCCGTTACAAGTAAAATCCACTCGTTCTTAGGACAACGACCTTTTTCATTTGTTTTTTTATTCTGATATAAGTAGATCATAAATCGTTTATCCATTTCCCGCCGAACATTATACGAGGAAATAGATATGGACTCGGTAAAAGTTTGTAATCATGGAATTGAATGCCTGCAGTCTTACTTCATAACGATCTTACAATCTTACACTCTTTTAATATGGTTACATAGTAATCTCATAAACTGTAGCATTATAAACCTTAAAACGAAAGAAAACATGACCAAAATCGTGATAGTCCCTTTGATGTATTTTCAAATCTTGGAATATAGTATCACAATATTTTCAAAGAATTCATATTTACAATTTTCGAGATAGAATGATATAATGAACTGTTGTTCAGGTGAGCGATATGGCCCATGAGCCTCTTGTTTAAAAACGTTATCAGCAAATTTATTTGACCGAAATGAACACTAAATACATTTTATAACAAACCAGATTTGTCAATGTAATAGAGCATTGGCCGATTTCTGCAAAAAGCAAAACTCGATGATAAGACATGAACACAGAGCATAAGTTGTTGTTGAATGGACTTTACAATTATCCATCGTTCCTTCCTCTCGATTTGTAGTGGCGGTGTCTTTCTGTGTTAATGGTTGCCCGGGGAATCCGCCTTAGTCTTTGCATCGAAAGTATAAAGGTTTCAAGAAGACTTAGAATTTGAATTATGTTGCACATTGAACAATCTTGTTTTGGATTTCAAATTCAAATCTTTACTCGTTTTAAAGCTGAATTATCTTTTTATGAAACCTCTGAAGAGATGTAATGTTCTTAAAAATCGCATACAACATCACGCTAACAATATGTTTTTTCTAGTTTTTTCTTTTAATGGGTACAATGTACATAAACTAGAACGTGTAAAAATAAACCTCAGTTTTTAACAGGGTTTTCCGGTTATTGAACTGGTGGAAATGGCGGGCGGGCGGGTGCCAAAAAGGCACCCTTATTGTAAGGATAATTCCTCCTACAGTTTTTAAGATAGGAAGCTGTTGTTTTGCAGATCAGTTGCATATATCAGAGATGTGCATACGATTTAGATTTCTGGTAATAGTGTGAAAAAAATGCCAACTATTTTTGGCAAAATATTTCATATTGGGTATCCTTATTGAACGAATAGCTCCTCCTACAGTTTTCAAGATAGGAAGTTGTTCTTCTGCAGATCAACTGTACGTGTATCAGAGATGTACATTTTACTTGAATTATGATTTTTGGTAATTAATGAAAAATACCAGCTGTTGAACTCAACTATTTTGTTTTAAATGTTGCATGTAGAGTATCCCGTTTCTTTGGAAAGGTAGTGTTTATCAAATCAGGGTTGACAAATGGGTTATAGGTAGTTCACACAAAAGAAAACCCGAAAAAAGACACATTGACACGTTTTATTCTTGTTCTTAATGGTTTACTGTAGAGGTTTAGTTTAATTAAGTTTTTTATCTGATTTATACATTATTTTGAATACCTTTCAGGTGGTATTAGACACCTCGCAATATTAATGTGGATAAAAGTACATTGAAATCAAAATTTACAATATTTGCCTAGAAAAGTATTTAATTTTTTTTGGAAAGGTTAAGGTGGCTCACTACACATGGAAATATTTTCTCAAATAAGCAGAAAATTACTCTCAAATCAGCAGAAAATTACTTAATTATGAATGATATCATAATGAATAAGAAGTATTTAAGTAAAATAGGCCAAAAAATGTGCAATTTTGGATGAAAAATTACATTTTTGAAAATTTGAAATTGATTCAGTAAACATGAACAAAAGCTCCAGGCGGATTTGTACTCATGAACTGCGGTTCAGAAGCCCAATTTTTTTTACCACTGAGCTTCGACGATATACAATCCAATCGAACGATATAAACAGTTTAACAAAACATTTAAATCGCCATCTTGTGACGTAATGTCCTAAAAAGTATAAGTCTAGGTGAAGTGGGGTACCTTATAAGTATTCTAAAACCCCTGTCACTGTAGGGTTCATGGCGTACATATTCGCAACCGATGCTCTAACCCATTGCTCTAAGCTCTTTGGTAACATATTTGTGGCAGAAAAACCCTATAAAATTAAACTGAATTTTATTGTTTATTTCGATAGGAAGCACGTCACAATGTGGATTGTCCCATACCACCTTTATAGACATTAAGCAACGAACGTTTTTGTACAGATTTGAAGGAATTCGATAAAGAAAAGCTTCTTAATTCTTTATTGTGCAAGATCGCGATAAAGAAGTCAATAAAATTAAAAATTAACAAGCGTGGGTAACCCCACAAGAGTTAAGTATTTTTTCACTCTATTTTTCATTGTAAATTATGAGCCATTTCCAATCGACAAACGCATCCCATAGAAAATGTGCATTGATCTTTATTGGCGTGCGCTGAAATTCAGCGTGAAAATCACCAAGACCCTCAGTGAAATGGATGCATTAAATGTTTTGGGATCACATTTAATTTGTTCTATGTCTAAATTTTGGGTACGGACTTGGCCTATTCATTTATACAAAAACTGTATATTACTATGGAATGTCACTTTCATCCATTAGGCTCGTCACAGTGATTCTGTTTTTTTCCGGGTTTTCCCACAACCTTTCAGAGTGTGATAATAGATGGGCAATATTATTGAGTTCCCAAACTTTAACGTTGAGCATATAATTACGGTTTAGGGAGAATCGTATGGAATGAAAACACCCAAGAATCATCATTACATCTTTCTTTGTCTTTCTCAACAAAATTAATCTTGTCATGGATTATAACGCAAGAAGACGATATAAATGTAGAAATTGCATATGTCGCTACGAAAACCGTCGTAAAAGACACTTCTAAGTACAATAATTATCACATCTTCCTAACAAAATTGATGAGAAGCATGTAAAATCAAGTCTTTAGCCGTCCCAAAAGAAAATAAAAAAAAACACAAGATAAGGAAATGTTTGAATCTACCAGCCGTTGTGTATTCACTGAGCAGAAGAAAGGATTGTCTTTGTCCAGCAGATTTAGTAATCAACTCTGTCTTACTTTGTGAGAATAATATTTACAATATACGTGTTTACCCAGTTCACTTTTTTTTATTTTTTAATTACTTTCAGTATGATATACGATTTCGCGTTTTTGACTGAAACTTGATTGCCTTTGTTTACTTTTAACTGGTAAAGTATTGAATAATGGTAAATGGTAAAATGTTTTGTATCTCATGACATTGAAGAAAGTCCTAATACTATAAAATGGAGAGGTAGGGAGAAAGCGTCGCATCTAGGTACACCTGCGTGTCAAATCGAAGTACCGTTACAAGACATATCTAGAGGTAGGTACAATTACGCTTCATTTAGAGGTACGGCTACACGACATATCGAGGTACGACATATAGAGGTACGACTACACGACATATAGAGGTGCTGCTACACGACATATCGAAGTCCGACTACACGAAAGATCGAGGCACAACTACATGACTATCTAGGTACAACTACACGACATATCGAGGCACAACTACATGACTATCGAGGTCCGACTACACGACATATAGAGGTACGACTACATGACATATCCAGATACGACTACACGACAGATCGAGGCACAACTACACGCACGACTATCGAGGTACGACTACACGACATATACAACGACATATAAAGGTAGGACTTCACAACATATAGAGGTACGACTACACTACATATCCAGGTACGACTACACGACATATAGAGGTACGACTACACGATATATAGAGATACGACTACACGACATGACACATCTAAGAACAAATAAGCAGCATATATAGGTACGATTGCGCCTCCCGTCAAGGTACAACTACCTACGCGTCTTATCATAATATGCGACACAGTGGAGAACACGTAAGCATCTCAGTGCGACTCCGCCAGATATATGTATTATTACGCGCCATAGTAATGTTCTATTACATGTTGCAGAGAGATATGACTAGAATGATGCGTCTTACTCGAAGAGCCTGTATTGATCAATGACGAGTCTATTGTCATTTATTTCAGTGTATGAAATACACACTGTGTCATTTTTTCATGACAAAATGAACAATTACATGAGTATAATGCCTTTCTTTTCAATATTTTTGAAAAAGGGGAAATTGCATCAATAATCTGAAACAAGAGAAGGGAGTAATGGAAACTTATCGTAAACACAGACAATCAGTTCCGTTCTTAGTGTAAGAAAGTCATTTGCATTGCTCTGGATAAATGTCATCATTATAATGCTTTTAACACCAAAAGATCAATCACTTCTAAAACCAAGTCATCAATCATTCAAGGATTATCACCATTTATGACCACATAATTAAGCGTAAATAACAAGATTAACTCGATGAAATATGGTTAGAGAGTATAAGAAAACTATACCAAAAGCTTTTGCCAAGAGGATTTCAAACACTTGCTACAAGGAAAATAGTATCGTATTCACGCAATTAACCCGTTCCATCAACTTAACTGTACATCAATATTTTACGTAGGTTCACCGAACTAGAATGGAATAGAACAAAATCTTTTTAATGAAAAAATACCAACATGATTAAACAAAATGAAAAATTTTAACCACACTCTTAATCAATGAAAGCTGTTTAGTTTGATAGAAGATTTGATAACAGTTTCGTCAACAAACAAGACCATCCCAAACATTTTGCATTCATTAATGAAAGAAAATTATTTTGTTTCCATTATCATCAGCTCCTATAGAGATATGTACAATTATTCTAAAATTTAAAGATGAATTATTTGAATGTGATACATTATTGATAATGTGACCTCGAATTGTGAAATTGTATGTCCGCCTGCATGATTCATGTTTTACCACTATGAAAATGAAACACATTTTACTCACCAAAATTTAGTTCAATTATTAGATGTGGCAGACTGTTATTCGACACCATATTTGGGGTGGTTTTTTCATTATAAATAGAAAATCAAACCTTATCTAGATTTTGAATATTGATACTTATATGTCACTTCATACCCACTGATACTTACCTAGATAATAGCTTCAAAATCATGACACTTCGAAGGCCACCTTAACATTGCCTTTAGCTACGTAGAAACCCACAGTGCACTAAATTGTCGATAAACTTTCTTAAAAGTGACATAAAGACGCAAATGAATCATGAAATAACAGTACTTCTGTGTTGACTTAGTAAACTTTCCCCTACAGATGTAGGCTACTTCCTCGATCTTTGAAAACAGAGTCGCTTTGCTGCCACAGGGTGCTTGAAAAGTGAGAAACCCGATTAAGTCATTTAGGACTTTCGTACAAATTTGCAATAAATAAAAAAGGTCGACAATTTTAATGGCATGAAATAAGACGTAGTGTTGGTTTACCAGAGAGAACCACTGGATAAAGGAAATGATGTATAGAACTAACTTTCAATCATAAGATTTTCATTAACCATTAGAGCATAAGAGATCTGCTTTGCAAAAGTACACGTTTTCAGAACCTGCCATTACAGTAGGGTTATTAGACTTGTCATAAGGTTGATTAGGGTGGGTTTTAGGAGCATAATGATGACCAAGCCACCACTGACACCCAGGGAGATCAATGTGACTGTCAAACCTATTTACAATGTCCCGTTATAATTAATCAATTTGGGATTTCAGTCATCCTTTCTAATTATCCTCGACTCATACAACCTGCGTGTTTGGTCACTGTAACGTTTTGTTTCGCCCTACCCGAGAATACATCGCCAAAACACGTAAACGAGGTGCGTATAAAATACAGGTAATTAATAGGAACTATGCTAGGCTTGCGTCATCATTAACTTACGATGTAATGTGTTTTTAATCACCGTTTGATGTTTCATTTCAATCTGACAAAAGAAACAAAACTTCCTAAATCCCTACTGCTCTCATAATCATGATATCAACTTCCTATGTTTATGTCATGTAATGCTTGTCTTTCCTTTGGAAAATTTAAGAATCAATATTCCATGTATCAAAGTTTAATTTACTGTTTTATATTTGTTAGCACCGGGCAAACAAATGCACAAATACAAGAGCTTTCGCTGGAGGCCCACTGGCCGTGGTTGCACCCCGCTCGCTGCTTCGTGGTCTTGTGGTATTGATTTTACTTTTCCATAACGGAAAACCACTGTCAACCCTTTGTTATGATTTTATCAGCTCTTCTCTACCTTGATACAGTTTTTCTTGATTGTATATTTGAAGAGTTCACCTGTTAGTTCAAAGTTTTGCATTTCTATAAGCTGTATTATTGCATACACGTAAAGCTATATCTAGAAACAATCTTGATTTTTTTTTATAAGATATTAATTTTGTAACTCTTAACTGAATACTCTAATAATGAATTCAACGCATCGCATTAGCAATTTAATAGGATTTTGAAACGAACTGGAACATTTCAGAGTTTCAGCAACGGTGAAACACTTTAGCAACTAAAACAACTTCGGTGATAACACTTTAGCAACTAAAACAACTTAAATATGTCTAGCTTTACTTGGTTTGTATGAGTGCTTCTCTTCATAATTAAATATTCAGTAATTAAAAAATTAATAGTGCTAACAATTAATGGACGATTAGAAAAAATTCTACACATCTTTTCATGTGTATTTACAATGAACAGTTAACTAAACAGTAAACCAAACAGTATCAAGTAAAATGACGTGGAAGTCAATTGTTTGGTAACTTAACAATTAGGTACACACAAAAATTCAGCGAATTTCCTTTATCTTGATGGATAAAGCATTTAATAAAATTAATTGATGAAAAGATAAACCGTAACAACTTCGTTTATCTGATATACCCACTGCGGCCAATGCTCTTGTTAAGTATAGTACGGGAATGATGGAATCCATTAACAAACAGATTCGTGGATTCGATTATCTAAGATTGCTGTTGACGCATCATCTCCAGCATTGACCGGAGTTTGACAAACAAGGTGACACCTTATCCAGCAATATTTTGCGTGGCGAACCAATGTAATGTGTATTTACTTTTTTAGTGTTTGGGACTTTACAACCCAATATAACAATTAGTTTCCGCTCGAGTGTGGACGACGAGCGGTGATGATATTGTTTGATACGCGTTTGGCTCTATATGTTGAAACCACATGAACCTGTAACAAAATAAAACCACGTGTACTCTCAATAGATGGATCAATATTTTTATGTTGTACGTCCTTTCAAGACATTATATCTAAAGATCGTTTAACATGGAAACTCTTAATTATAAGTAATAATTTTGGTCAGAATTTCAAATGGACATTTGATTATGTGTGTGTGAATTTGGACAGGGCTCTTTTTGTGCAGTGTCCTCCACCACCCTGTAAAGATTGGTAATACATGTACTTGTGCTCGGATTTGTCCTGCGCATGAAATGAAGTCTCATCCTTCAATGCACGCACCTAACAAAATCGTTCAAAAACAGATCGAAAACCTTCATGAAACATGATCAATTACACCCTATAAACCCGAATTCAATCCTTATTTGTGGGAGATTTACTGTAGCCTGTCAAAAATAGTAAAAGACTGCGAATGTCTTAAACAAAACAACTCAAGAACGGTCATAATTTTTCAAAGTCTTCAAACTAGACACCAGTAGACGTCAGTTGCTGAAGGAGTAGACATAGCAACGTCAATCCAGAAAAGTAAATATCCGACTTGAGTACCTTGTTAATTTTGGACGAATTTCTGTCAATATTTTCTGCTAATTTGACCAGGAGTTATTGAATCAATAAAGGACAAACAACATGAGTAATTTATCTCTGATGACATTGTTTGCCTGTCATTAATTTCTAATGCCATATACACAGTTACAATGTTCATCCTCTTAAGCAGAATTTTCATTGTCTCTGAATTAATACACGTCGATACACTTATCATTTCAACTCGAACGCTTCCAGTCCGCATAATGGTTTTCTGTCCTCTTTAAAGATTCCAATTTTAAGGCCATTTTTGATACTATCTAGCATTAAGTTGACAACATAAAAGATTTTTACAGGAGCAAATTTCACATCAAACCAATGTCTTTGATATTTTTTAGCAACGATTCGGTATTACACCTAAGATCATTATGCTGACAATTCAAAGAGCAATGCAAAACTTTATGGACATTTGCAATCCAATAAAAAGTGGGACTATTTCAGGTTTATGAATTATTCATCATAGTTATCGTTCTTGCTGTGATCTATGAAATGTCTTAAGATATTTCCAACACACTATACGACAGAAGCACACAATGTAACTTTATTTGTTACTATTAACAGTAACCGAACTATTCTTGGCCCAGTCACCTTTTCAATAATTTGTTCCAATTATTTAGTTCTTTCTTGTTACAGATGTAATTGTGACGTTGAAAACTAAAATTAAGAATTTGTTTAAGTGATCCAGAATAAATTGAAAACTATTTCCCCTTTAATAATGCTATTTGATATGTTCAGCTCACGTACTTAAAGATTGATTTTGAATAATTGTTCAATGCCTTAAAAAGTTATCAATCGCAATCAGCATGGAAGGTAGATTATTTTGGATTTTTTACGTTGATAAAAAAATAGGACGATTTGCAATTCAGTTCTTTCTATTTTTGTTAGATTGCATAGACTTTTGTTTATAAAAGGAATAGAAACCAAAGTGTTTCATTCTTTATGTCTGGAAAAAAAACAACCTTGAGTTAAAATGGTATTCTCAAGTTTATATATAACATCACTTATCATAAATGAAACCAAACATGGTTCGTATCTAGATGTAATTATGATTGCAATGATTGTAATCCTAAAGACCTTTACCCCGAGTGTCTCGTATTACAGTTCCAATGTAATGAAGCCTACATACGGCTAACTGAATCAGGAAGATTCACTAAATATCAGCAAAATCCAACTTTGTGTAACATTGATTTGATTTTTACATGTTAATAAAATTCATAACCAGACTGTGCAAGTATACAAATTGATAGGTTGTTTTCAGAAGTGTTTGTCTTATATATGTAATTAATTTTAATTGTGAAAGATAATAGATGCCACTTAATCAAGTCGGTCATGCTTTTTGAAACAACCGTGAATTTCTTTTGAGTAAGTGAATTTATAGGTTTTGAAAACACACTGGAATAGATAATTAAAGTGTAATATTCTATATGAATGCTAGGAATCGATTGTATCTCATATCATATGGTCAAAATCTCTAAAATTTTGTAAATCATTACATGTAGTTTTCATTTCCATTACTTTCATTGCTATTACCATCAGCATGATCCCCAGTTTCATCGTCTTATTATCAAAACAAGAATAATAAACCTGATTTTATCTGAAACAACAACAAAAGATGTCGCCAGTAATTATTGTATTTTATGCACCTCTCTCTAATTTACTTTTTTGAGATAAAAGTTATTGTTGGAAAATTAAAAGCGTATCAAAATACGTTTGTTTTAGAATATTCATTATAAGGGTCGAATGGTTAAGGCAGTTATTAGTCCATATTGATCTCCTTATGATTGCGTTCTCTGTATTAAGATACAGGAAATTGCTCTATTTTTAAAGTTAAAATATATATAATTTTTTTCTTTAAGAAATGGTTATTATAGCTTAGAAAATCGCATCTGGAATTTGAAGGTAGACCTGATGGTTAATTTGTTGACCCTCCAACCTCCTTAATACAATAGGTCACTAGGGTTCATTTTTTTACCCATGACGTCACAAGATACCAATGACATCCCCCTCCTGTCTTTAAGTGGCTTCCTTGTCCATTATTTCAGGTGTTGTTTCTTTGTATGGCGCATGGATATGTTAACTCCCACGTAGCCTGTGAGCTCAATCTGAATCAATTAGTTATATAGAAATTCAAACACTCGCTCCTATCTAAAGGGGGTATCGGACTTTACATATATATGACATTCAGTCGCAAGGTATTTCATTCTTTCAGATTTATTCTTACGGGGATGTCGGCACAGAGGAACTTGCTACTTGCAGTCGTTGGATTGTGTTTTTGTTTTCAACTGTTACCTGTGAAAGCATTAAACTGTAATGACATCTGTATGAGCGGCATAGCTTCAGATAGTTGTAACTGCAATGTTAAGCTTCCATTTCGTTGGGGAAAACGGTCGACTCTTCGACTTCCATTTAGATTTGGAAAACGGAGCAGCTCGAGTATGGAATCATACGGTGACGACAGGTGAGGTGTTATTTAACGTATTATACCAATTTTATTTTGTTTGATTTTTGATTTGGAGGTTTGTGATTTTCATTTGAATTTCTTCGGTTTTTGTTTTTTGTTTGTTTGTGTTGTTGTTGTTTTTTTTTTTTTAATCTTTCGTTTATTTCGCATTTCATCTATAACATGGATTTTTTAAAGAACAAATTAAGATATAAACCACTGGAACACATTTAAAGAATTTCAAACGAAAATTTTCTAGCCTTCATTCAACAAAAGCAGATGAGAAATTTTTTTGTCACGATTCAAATTAAAAGCAAAATGAGGACAGGCATATCTCGATGTTTATTAAATTCTATGTGAAATCCTAATGCTACATATTGAAACACTGTCTGTCTTCAAAACTTTGTGAGCTGCTCTTTTCCACAATGAGAAAATTGAATTGGTTTATAGCCTTAAGTCTTTCAGTAAAATATATTTAGAATATCCCTATCTTTTAAAGAGTGTTGAATGAAAATCTTTTAATAAAAATATCATTATTAAAATAACTTTAAAAACTATAAACGTATTATATATGGCGTGTACGATATTTGGCGGAAATTAGTACATGTATTTGAACATGTTAGCTTGGATTTTAATTAGCGTATTCCTGAATTTGACTATTCTTATACATACATGTACATGTATATGCATGGCATTTAGCGATGTACATGTACTTGATTCGACGGAAGCCACATTCCGCCAAAAGTACGTTTACAGTATAAGTTGTAGGAAAATTAATGAGAATAACAATCGTTGATAATACCCTTCAGAAAATTTCGATTCTTTTTATGGATTCTGTTTAATTTAATAAACCTGAAGAAAAAAGAAATATATTTCGGTTGCAAAAGTGATGAGCATTTTGCGAGAAAAGAAAAAAAATCATGTCTTTTAGATCAAAGATTATCCCCTTTCAGATTAAATTTAGTAAGCTTTGAAATGTGTCACTGTAACTTATATGGTAAAAAAAAATGAACAGAAATTAATGTACATGTAAACTAATTTGAATGCCAAAAAAGTGTCTGTAGAATGTAGAATCCATTTACTACTTTACTATTCTTTTTCGAGGAGGAACTCTTCAAAAGGAAAAGAAATTACCAGCCCCGTGCAACTTCATATCCTTGATTTAGTAATTTTTAACAAACACAATATTGGATGTCTATTTCTATAGAAACCAATCTGTTTAAATTTAAGACTGTCATAAATGTCTTAGCTTGTCATCGTAAAATTTCATTAAGCAAAGGACTCCTGCTAAATCCCCCAAATAATGGCCGACACGAATTTCCGTTGTAGATGGCTACAATAAGATGTAATTAGTATCTTGGCAATCACATTCCTATTTTATTTTATATTCATCCGAGGTTTACGTGTTATTATTTGTATTTTAATTTTCGGTTGTGCGCAAAAGAAATTTAATCATCGTGTATTTCTCGTAATGGTTAATCAAATTAATTTATTATGTATCAGTATTGAATATCAAATCATAAAACTGAACTGAGTTCAAATTCTGCTATATGTCACGTGTCATTTTTATTTGTTTGAATTCATATTTTCTATTTGATCGAGCTTACATTGTTAGGTATCATAAAATGGTGCGAAAATTACTCATATATGTACCTCATTGAAATCTTTTCAATATCACATACATGTAGCATTAAAACTAATTATCCGAGTACCAGTATTTCGTTCTTACATACATGCACTTGTGATGTGTTTTAATATCACAGCACTTGTTCGCTGGGCAAATGTCAATACACAGAAATGTTGTAATAGCCCAAGTATTGTAGCCCGAAATGTATTTAGAATATTTTGGAATGGTATTTTCTGACAACTACATGTATTCACTTTTTCGACAAAAAAATATCCAAAGTATGTTTGTCAAATGTTGTGATAAAAGGGATTTTTGCAGTCTTTTTTTACGTTTACAACTTGGTATTAACCTTTTTTAGCAGCAGAATACAAATACAGTCATTTTTTTAAATTTCATATCAGAGTCATCAAGTATCAAGATTAAAGGAATAATACATGCGAAGTTTTACATTTTAAGTTCAATTTTCATCAATCTATATATTCAAGACCATCGAAAGATACATGTATAATTATAATTTATTACATGTACACTATTCTAGCTCTTTCCTTTGCGACAAAATGGGAGTGAACTCAAAACTTGATACCATAAAAAGGAGTTACTAATCTATGTAATTTCAATGGTGTTTACAATCATGCCTTCTCTGTCTTTTCAGGGTTGCAAAACTTCACGCTTTAGCCAGAATTTTGGCAGCTGCTGACTACCCGGAATATTAAATCAAGAGAAAATGTTGCAAAACTGTGTGTGAAGACTGAAGTGCCTGGTGTGAAAGAGAGTTATCACAATTCTAAAAGAGCCGGACTCCATTTTGTCAATTGTACCAATTTTGTTGTCCATGTGACAAATGAATAACTGAAAATCATAACTATGTCATTGTTGGATCGGTGATCAAAACCCACTGTCAGTAATGGTTAATAAAGTTCATTGTATGGCAAACAGCTAACATAAGATATGAAATATTGTTTTGCTTCAAATTACAAATGTCACATCACATAAACTTGTATTAAATATTCCATGAATATATATCAAATTGGACTTCATTAATGTAATTTTCGTTCGTAGCAAAAAGAGCATTTGAATATTGTCTAATTCACAGGACTGTAGTAGAGCGACACGTTTAATTTTCTATATTACTATTACATATGTTTTTGCCTCGTTTTGATGCACATGTATCGCGTTTGTACAAATGCATGCCGCCATTGCAATCATTTTCTCCAATCAAATTGTTCGAGTTGCTAACGCGTACTGCACTTGCATCTTGC
Source organism: Magallana angulata (assembly GCF_025612915.1). Lineage (NCBI taxonomy): Eukaryota > Metazoa > Mollusca > Bivalvia > Ostreida > Ostreidae > Magallana > Magallana angulata. Next base: position 49,893,421 of record NC_069111.1, on the reverse strand, counting down.
CAAATTTCAAGTTTATTCAAACTTGTACTACATGTTGGTCATTTATATGCATCATGCGTATATTGCTCAACAGACGGGCTTGCGAAACATAGTTAGGGCTCTGAGCTGGATACGAGAAATTAGAGCATAGTCTAAACCGGACTTCGTCATACATGGACAATCGGTGCTTCTTTTTATGCAAATAAAGCGCTTCAAGTATCAGGATATTTATATTTTGATTATAAACAGTTTTTTCCCGATATTATTTGACTTTTTATAGATTTCGGAAAAAGGGCCTCCGATTGATGGACGTATTTCTATTACAACGTCATTGATCTTGCAGTTAAATCAATGCACAACTTCATTAGGGAACACCTGTGAAATCTCTATTGACTCACATTTTCTTAGCATTCAATTTATGTTTCTATGATCAACATCTTTTATCTAGTCGTGATTTAAATTTACTAAACAGAAGAAAAGGCACATGATCCACATCGATCCCCCGATCATCTGTTTTTGTATCTCTTTTGGGCATAATATCCTAAAATCTAAGAGGAATAAACCGACTGATCTTATTATTCTAGGCCTCATTTATCAAAGATAATAAAATTGGAAAATAAATGATTTGTGATAATTATAAAAAGTGAAAGAAAGTCACTGTGGCCTGATATGAAGATATGAGAAAGCTTACATAGTATTAATACTTATTGTAGCAGTAGCATTGCATTTCTTCAGGAAACAAGTATTAGACATTTTCCATATTTTTTACTTTGAACTTTGAGCTCCTTCTAAGACCCCAATTAAAGAAGGGAGGTCACAGTTTATACAATTTGCAATAATTAATATACACTATCTAAGGATGCTTGTATAATCTCACAAATTGGAGAATTGTAGTTCTTGAAGAGAATGTTTTAAACATTGTCTAAATATATTTGAATGTTGAATTTTGAACCCGTCCTTGGGCCTAAGTATTGGTTAGAGGTTCACGTGTTTAACATGTAAAAATTCAAAAACTAGACAATCTGAGGATCCATGTATAGCATTGTAATTCTTGAAAAGATTTTTTTTTAATCATTTTCATTTTCTTTTGTACATTGATTAAATTCTCTGCAAGTTATCTTTCCTTTAGATATTGAAATACGAGGTGTTTATCATATACAGTGTAAACAAGATGGGAATTCGAATTAAAAGGAATTAAAATGAGTCGAATGAGTTCAATACAGGTTTTTCTTGGGTTTTAAAAATCTAATCTTTTGATACAATGTCGTGAAAAAATCAAGAAATTTGAAACCTCCGATGGATTTTTCGCGATTACCTTTGAAATACAATAAATCAAGACGCCCTCGCAAAGTTTTCAGCCGTAAGAAGCAACTTCTCGGTAAAACCTAGGTACACCGTGTTCTGTATTGTAGTGAAGGAAATAAGCTCTTACAGAGCAGTGTGTAATGCATTGTATTTAATATAAATTCACTCCAGCCTAGCAAAGTACATAGAAGACCTTATAACCAGGAGCACAGTCAACTGAAAACACTTCTCAAGTTTTTTTCTTTACATCAAAGACCGAAACAGTTCTTTTTTATAAATATTTTCTAAATTGCCTACTACTTCAATTTCGAAATTTTAACGTAAAAAAATCTACATGTATGCGTTCTTTTTATTTTCTTTTTTTTAATTCCATAAAAAAAGAGAGAAGGCATTCAGCTCTTTTTTGACCCGTGTCAACTCGCTTTTAAAATACGTGATAGAATATTTTAATCATTGCAAAAATGATGCATTTAACAAATAATTATTTCTCCCTCTTTTGTTCTTCCAATTCGATTCTAAGGGCCATCGATTTGAAAGTTTATTGATTAAATCACCCACGCCGTTCTTGTGCATCAGCTGACCCGGAAGTTAAAGATTAGTTACTCTTGTTTCAGTCTTTGGTTTGTATTAATGCAATAAAATATGATTTATGGTTCTAAAACAGAACATTTCCTCTCCCGAATTTATCCGACACACTTCTACGAGAACAAGCGATGACTGAAGTCGAAATGTATTTCTTTGAGTGAGCCCAATAAATAAATTGTATCTATGTACACAATAGTATATTAAAACACGTGTTCATGTTTACTTTATCGCTACTTTTTCGCCTCGCCATGTACAAGATTGATCAACCCGATATATATTTCTGTAGTCAGTAAGTAACAAACATTAAAAGTTTTAATTGAATAGCGGAAAAGTTTTATTCTGTGTGAACTTTTTAACGACGTCGCAATGATTAGCGCCCGCGCTTATCGCTTGACGGATAAATTACATGTATTGTGAAAACACAGTAATTCGGAAGGAATTGGTTTTTTTTTCTTCAAACAAAAGTAAATATAAACTCGCCGTATGAAATCAACAGTAATGTTAAAAAGTTCACCGGGATATTAACATGGTTAACTCTAGGCTTCACAGGATTTTATCCCATAACCAACCAAGTTCATATCTCGGTGAACTTTACAATTAAAACAGTGGGACGGACAACTTCGGAATGGACATTTTTCCGGCGTTGCGCACCTCTTTCCATACACACTATTGACCAAAGTTTAGTACCAAATGGTGGGGTTTTTTATTCTAAATAAATTTATGGAAAAAAAATTGAAACATTTTTAGATAGTTTTTTAGATATTTGAACTTGAAAGTTCCAACCCCATGGGATTTTAGTTTGGAAAAAATACCCCACAGAAAACCCCATGCAAACCCCATGGGGTTTTGCAATAAACCCCATGGGGCAGAAAACCCCATGAAAATAATGTGGGGTTTAAAAACCCACTTTTTTCTTAAATAATAGTTTAGGGTTTTAAATCCCATAAAATAGATGTCATGGGATTTATTATCCCACATATGCATGGGGTATTTTATCCCATTTGTTCATAATATAAAATTACTAAAATATTTTACCAATCTATTAAAATACCAGTACTCACAGTGCAGACAGTATGGGGTGATGTTAACTAAACCAATCCAAGCAAATAAATCAGATTCTCAATAATAAGTTACTCGAGACTGATTTATTCATGTTTGCATTAGTTTAATGACTCTAGATTTTCTCTTGCATTGAATTATAATCCACAGATGTTGGTAATGTCTTCCAAAAATGCCTTTTTTCAAATGACAAGTGTCAGCATCAGAGGTATGCTCTGTCATCCTTTAATTCGCCTAAAAATATGTCATGAAAACTATGTAAATTATGTTTAAAAGATATAACTAATTCAAAATAATTATTGCCCTGCTTATTATAAAATTCTTTAAAATCTGACAGGTTGTAAATATTCATCAATACTGAACTGTATTGTATGTACCAATGTTATATGATCCACTAATAAAGGCATAAATTTACGGTTTATGCAATTACAAAGATTACATATAATATTTAAACTTCTGTTAAATATCATAGCATATCAAAACAGTCTTAAATCTATGGTCTCACTATTTCGAGAAAATTCGGTCCAAGAATAAATGTTGGGTTTTTTTTTCATTACCTAGCTTTTCACTTGGAAGTTATTAAAGAATATATAGACGTATAAATTTAAAATGAAACTGATTTGCAGTCAATGGAATTACCTTTGGAAATGGACAGAAGAAACACAAACTTAGCAACACTAGCCCTACCAACTTATCAAGTACCAATCGATGGAGTTGAAAACCGGATGTCGAAATAGTTATAGTATAGACAAATCGGGACACAGATATTTCGATTAGAGCAGTCGAAATTTCATGAATTTCAAGTATAATACCGTTTAATGAACTCGAAAATCCTATTAGTTATTTAACATCCTGAACACCGTATTATTATATAGATTATTCATCTAACTATAAACATGAATTTAGTGTCAATGGTGGGGGTTTGGGGGGGGGGGGGGGGGGTATAACAACTAATAAATAAAGTGTGCAAAATGTTTTATATCATTATACTATTAGTAAAACCAATAATTATTACAAAATTCTTAATTTAACAGGAGATAGTAAGGTGGTTATCAAGGTATATATGTACAATAATACTTTTCGACGGATAATTTCAGCTTGTGTACATGTTTTCTCATGGGGGGGGGGGGGGGGGTACTTGATGAAAAGTCCCGTTGATTTTTTTCTTTTCCGTAGAATGTTTTAGTGAAAGAGTATAAATTTTGTGATAATGTCCAGGAGCTATTTTAGATAATAAAAAATAGATACCATGGCTATAGTACATCAGAGGCATGTGACAAAATCAGTGCGTTTAAATATACTGTAGAAGCCTCTCACAATAATTATTTTGTTTTTAAATTAATTCATAGCATGTATACCGGTAAATACCTCTTATCTATTTCTTTCCCACTCTTCCCATTGTATAGGACTTATCTCAAGCGAGCAAAAGCTGGAATTTTATTTAAAATCGGTAGGTATATATAAAGGATAACCTTTATACAAAATAAACCAGTGCTTGAAATACATAGTCATGGAGAACAAATCATGCAGTCTTTGTAATGATTTTAAAGCCGAACATTTTTACCGGGTGGTAAATCTCAGGTGAGGGCGGGGCTTAATTACTAGAGGTGTGAAAGCCTCCGGGGCTTGCAGTCTACCTGTGGTCGTGAACGCTGCTAATCGCTATACACAGGAGGCAAATTAATACACAGGAAATAAAGAATTAGTCAGAATTGGTCTTAGTTTAAATATCTTACTGTTCTAATGACCATACGAAGCGATTTTATACGGAAATGGTATGTGTCGTCCGAATTTTCTCTATTGAAAAATGCCGTAAATTAATTCTGCTATAAAAGTATAACTCAGTACATTGTGTTTAGCACTTGACATTGTTTAAAAACTTAATTTTAACAATTATAATAGTATAAGAAAACCATACGATCAGTAAAAATGTGGAATGTAAAGACAGCCATTATACGTCGACAATTATATAATGAAGTACGTTTTCCATGGAGTGACGTTTACATGCACCAATTTCCAACTGAGTAAATTACCAGTAAATATAGCTTTAGAAGCACATTGTACGTTTGTTGTAAAAAATTTTTTTTATATGTTTTGGAGCTGTCCATGCATTTTCGTGGAATTTATTAGGTCATAGACATTCAACATAATTCAAATATAGATTGTGCATGTTTTCAATCACTGAATAATTATTTTTCATAATCAATTTCAATACTGGTTATGTTTAAAAATCAATTTTCAATTCCCCCTTTTTAATTCTGACGGAAGATATCAAAGATAACGTTGTTAATTGCTAGTAAACAGAAATCCGCGGACCTGGGAACTGTTTCACAAAAGCATCGTAAATCGTCTGCCATATTGAAATCAACTTCCGGTAATTTAAGACGGACGTAAATACGAGAAAGTTACGTCGGAACTAAGTACCTTTTGTGAAACGGTCTTAACTAAGTGCGTACGTAGTACTTAAGTATGTCGTAACTCGTTAAGTAGTACCTAATTTACGATGCTTTTGTGAAACGGTACCCTGGCCAGATCACGCTCGGACAATAACGTCAATCAAACAGGGTGCTATTGTTTCAAACTTGATTGACAAGCGGCATCATTTTGAAGTTTGTACAGGTAAAAAAGGGGGCGTTTGTAAAATGTTCGGCCTTTAATCATGAGAATACTTGGAGTGATTTCCACACCGGCAATGATAACAGAGTCTAAGGCCGACTAAAAGGCATCACAATCTAAGTCAAAGGATGAGGCCCATTGCACATTTGTATCGTTTAATATATTCCCACGATTTCATAATAAACTGAACAAGACCAATCCCTGTGTATACATGTACTTTGTATTCACTGTCTATATTTCAACACATGTGTATACATATCATCGGAACGCTGTGTATACTAAATATATCAATGCATGCTTGATTTTATGTTGTCAATTTGTATCGAGCCGAGAAGGAACTGTTACTGGATTGATTTTATTTTAATTTTTGTGGCATTTTACAGAAAGAAAATTTGGAGAAAAATCATTGCCGGCCGTGAGATCCGAACCCACGACCCTTGAGTCTGTAGGCCAATGCGCTACCATATGCGCCACGGCGCTCATTAATTTCTTCTGATGTAATTAAATATTTAAACGATATCAAAAAGGGTCATTAACTGATTACGGAAAAATGATAAATAAATGGTGTTTTTTTTAACTAAGATATTTTAAAATCTCATTACCTATTTTTATACTCATCAGATATGATTTAGTATTCAATAATCGTTTATTTAATTACCCTGGGCGTCGGAAGGTATTCATACCCGTGCGGCAAATTTTATCGATAACAGCGGGGGGGGAGGGGGGGGGGGGTCGAGATTAAACCTAATTTGACTCGAAATAATGATACATTCTACGACGTGTCCAATGATTTTTACATTTAATGTTATTTCATTGTTACATATTTACTACTATCAGAACCAATGCAATATCATTGTACTTGATCTTTGTTTCCATTTTACGACATTTAATTTAATTAGTTTATATTAATGTATGATCATTTACTTATTAGTCCCTGTTGCACATCCAGAACGTCTAATTCTTGCCGAAAAAACTTTGAAATATACTGATTGTTATATTTATCCTTCCAGTATTGATATTAGAATGCAGAAATAATTCATTACTGATAATTGTATTAAGTTGTTTAAGATGTATAAAGATATTTTTACTACAGTAACATTCAGTACAATGCACAATGTTTGATATGCTTATTCATTGTTACAGTAATATTCTCCGATAATTGGAAATGGCTTGCATCTTGTTATAAATCATAAAAGCTAGTGAACGTATTTTCTTTACTTTTATCTAATTAATGCCCTGTTAATTGTGATCACACGCCAGAAACACTTCACCAGTGTTCACTGCTCAATTGAACACAGATCGCTGCAATCATTGCCGCTGCAATAAACTGGTCAACAGTGATACATCTTTGCAGAAAAAATCCGACGAAGGTCATTAAATAGATGATTAACATAACACATCGTTTAACCATTCAATTATTGCTCTGATAAAAGTCCCTAGAAAATAAGGGCGACCAAAAGGAGTTCAACTAAATAAATACCCAGGGATTAATTTCAAGCGCATTGCCTTTAATCCCAACCCCCCGATCCGGTAGCGATATACATCCTGATCAGAGCCGTTTAAGTGTGTTAAAAATGCACTGTTTTATGAAAAGGTCCAAGTTGCATATATTTTAACATCGATTATAAAATGTGTGTGTGTGTGTGTGGGGGGGGGGGGGGGGGGTGATAGCGTGTAATCTACCTTTAACTTCATTTTCCTCTCTTAACATCTTGTTTTCCAATTTTTAATATTCTCCCCCAAAAGAGTGTGTGTGGGAGGGGGGGGGGGGTGGGCTCTATGATAACTCAATTATAATTAAAAACTTTGCTGCAGAAATAGACCCACCCCCCACCCCCACACCCGGCCCCCAAGTTGACATCCAGATTAATTGCAGCCCCCTGTCCATTACTTTGTTCCTGCTTACACGTGCACAGCTCGATCGGACACCTGCTCTCACGTGTCGTGTATATGTACCTTTGCTCCGTTGAACAATAGGGTGGTTAATTGGTATACACAGAACGTACCCGTTACAAAGACAGGTAAGAATTCTTAGTTAATTGCAAGGTCTGTGAAAGGACAATAGGTGCTAATGAGGTATACACAGTGTGTCTCCTTGGTTCATCTCAGGCCAGCCCACTCTCATCTAAGTTAGAAAAACACCCAGATCTACATTCTAATTAAATTATTCATTCAAACAATATTAGAAGACAAATGTAAAATTATTTAAACACACATGCTGCAGTTTCCTTAATTTGGTAAGGGTTTATGGATTTTTTTTTTTTAACTCTTATATTCTTATTTACGTACAAACACCAAATTTTGCAGATTAATTTCACCTAGGTCCAATTTTCAGTGATAGAAAATTTTACATTATCAGACTATTTTTTCTTTTTTTTTAATCTAAAGTTGAACAATCCAATACATTTGTATAAAATAAAGTGATCACAACAGCTTTTAAGTACGTTTACTTCAAATCCAAATTGTTCCTTGAGAGAGAGAGAGAGAGAGAGAGAGAGAGAGAGTAGTTGTTGAACATGAGTTAGTAGTTGATTGACAGCTTTATATAATCTCTATTATACAGTCAAATTTGAGTTAGTCTATTAAAAAGAAAGAAGAAAAAGCCAAGTTTCCTATCTCTTATAGAAATCATCTAATCTGCAATTTTTTGTAGCAATATATTTTAGAGTCGATATATGTCTTTCAATATCTATTATTAATTCATGAATTGATAGTATTTCCTTAAGACACCTTTTCCAATAGATATATATGGGATTTCATAATCAAGAAGATAGAATAAATGTCTATAGAAATAGGCTCAGGGTGTAGCCCGAATATAAAAGTTATTTTAATCTTATATGCCAAAATATCTGCACACAGTAGGAATGAATAGGGGGAGATTGGGTCGCCTTGGTGAAATCCTCTGCTATGTTCGAAAAAATTTTGAAAGGTTTCCAGCTTGTGTGACTGATGATTCTATATCACATTGACAAGTAGATATCTAAGATTGAATGGATGCTCCAAAGTTGAAAAAATCTTAATATTTGTGAATAAATTTCCATGTGAAGTATCAAATGCTTTTTTTTTTAAAAAATCAATTATGAATAATACACCAGAAATGTCCCCCCCCCCCACCCATATGTTGCATAAGATCATATATCAGCTTAGTATTTTCACCAATATATCTTCCTGGAATGAAACCTGTTTGATCGGGACTACTAATTATATCAAGCATATTTTTAATTCTCTGAGCATTACCCTCATAACTTATTTTATAAGCAATGTTTAGAAGTGTTATTGGTCTCCAATTGTTTAAATACCATCTTTTGGGATACGGGTAATTATTCCTTGTTTCTGTTTGACATAGTTCCCGAACTTGCATGTACCCATATAAAAAATATGGCAAATAATAAGAGTCCAGGCAGTGATGGATTTACAACAGAATTCTATAAAGTTTTTTGGAATAAGATAGGACATTTTGTGGTTCGATCATTAAATTTAATTTAATGATCGAACCACAAAGGAAATTTCACCTTCTAAGGAGTCTCTTTGTTTATTATTATAAGTGTTTTATTTCAATGTATGTTAAAATTTCATTTCGATTATAGATAATGTTTTCATTTTTATTTTATTAATTCTTATAAAAACTTTTTAATTTCATTCATTCAGAATTTCCCTTTGGTCTGTAATTTCTTACAAATTCTCAAGTTCTCATGTGTCGTGTGTATATAGTGCTTTGCTCTGTTGATTGTAGCATTAGGAGAACAATAGGGTGGTCAATAGGTATACACAGAATGTGCCCATTACAAAGACACGTAAGATTTCTAAGTTAATTGCAAGGTCTGTGAAAGAACAATAGGTGTTAATGAGGTATACACAGTGTGTCTCCTTGGTTCATCTCAGGCCAGCCCAGCACTCTCATCTTCTAAGTTACAAAAACACACCAGGCTACATTCTAGAAATTAAATTATTCATTCAAACACAATATTAGAAGACAAATGTAAAACTGATAAAACATACATGCTGCATTTTCCTTAATTTGGGAAGGGTTTCTGGGGTTTTTTTTAAATTTCATACTCTTATTTAGACATAATATATGTACAAACACCAAATTTTGCAGATTAATTTCACCTAGGTTCACTTTTCAATGATAGAAAATCTTACAGTATTAGAATATTAGACTATTTAATCTCTAATTGAATGTACAATGTATCTATACATGTACATATTCTGGGTACATACATGTATTTACATGGATGTCAAGTTTCATTTATATCAATATCATCCTGGCCTCAATCAATTTAATTCAATTTTATACATCCTGAAAAATTTATCCCGATATGCAAACAAATTACATTGTTTCTTCAATGAAGTGTTTCTAAAAATACGCAAACCCATTGTGCATTTCTTGAATCTCCTAGAATAATGTCCAGTTCAGTCTTTGATATAATGCTATCATACAATGCATTATTTTGTAGTAATGAGGTTATTTCTTAAAATTATTGCTATTTTCATAATCTCATTATTAATCAAGCTCTGTAACTTGATACATTAATATGTTATCCTATTGGGAATGCATAACTTAAACTATAAACAAGTTAAAATTTCAAAAGTCTATAAACTCGGTCAGCCATAAATAACTACATGTAATTTGCATGTATCTCTGGTATTCTTTGAGTGCTCAGATGATAAGTCTTATTTGGGTCACACAAAATTGTTGATCATAATTAACACATAATTTTTGCAATAAAACAAACACTGCCATATGCTACTATGCCAGATAATCAGTAACCTAATGGCGAATTTGGATTGTACATGTAGATGTACATGTAATATCAAAATACAATTTTATATTCAACTGAATAGCGCATACTTGTCACTCAGATTTATAAAATTGATATTATGGAATCATACCAGCAGGATTTTTTGATAATGAAATTCAAATTATGACTGCATTGTTTTATCCATTAAGTAAACATACATGTAAATGTCAAGGAGGAGAAAAATACATTCAATGACTAAGTGGCTAATTTTCTTATCAATCTTTTTGTATTAGTGAAGATCAATTTAAGGTTCTAATATTTTTTTAAACATGAAGATTGAGATAACAATTATTTGCTCTAATTAATATTTATATTGACAATCAGGGAAAATGAGCTGCCAATGCACTACCGGTATTAGAAGTTCTTGATCAGTAATCAGTTGTATTCGATACCTAATACACCTCATAATATATATTCAAGAATAAGGGTTGTCTGCCGCAATCTTCATGTAACTATATATGTAGAACTAGTTAAACTTTTTAAATACATGTATAATTCTATCACATACATGCATACTGAGATACAATCTATGTTAATTTTCTAAATACAACTGAGACAGGTTTTTTTGTCGATTAAAGAAATATGTCAATTAGATATATACATGTAGTGGATATAGTGTATTTCTTACATGTGGGTCGGGGCGGGGTTGTTAAAATTGTTCTGCATGCAAAGGTAAACACTAACTAGAGGAGCCCAATCTTAATTTGTTTTCTAAAAATTTTACCTTTCTTACTGGCCAGCATGCACATTAAGCCCCAAGTAACTAGTGGAAGCAACTGTACTTGGGATATTGTCTACCCATGCAAAAAATTATCAATTATTGGGGGGACCCATACATCCTCTTTTTCAAGCATAAATCAAAAAGTGAAAATTTTGGCAACATTGTTACAGTAGCATTTTCTTAATCTATTCGATAAAATAAACAACCATGCAATATTAAAGTGTCATTATATGAACAATGGACATGTGCTCCACTCCCAAACAAATGATTGCAATAATTATTCTGACTGTACTCCTAAAATAACCATTCAAATGTCTGGTTTCCCCCCTCCTTTTTCATAAATTAGACAGGTCTTTCAGACAAAACTATAAATCTTTGACATTAAGTCTAAGAGTTTATTTCTCACAAAAACACTTTATAATCAGAACGCTTAAGTTGTGCAATTTTAAGTCGAAATTTTCAAATTTAATCTTATTTCATTTAAAAATAAAAAAGTTAATTCTATTTTAGTAACATTCCCATTCCCGGCTGAACCAATCACCTTGTACCGTGTAATAACAGTTTCTGTAAATTGCTTTTAAGATTAATTATGACCACTTTTAATTCAAAAGCCATTTTTATTACAATCAGTTACATCAAGAATTCTGTACATTTAAACGATGTAAACACATTGACTATTCCCCTTCTAATAAAATGTTTCATGTTATATTTTACCCCTTGTCTAAAGTCAACACAACAGTCATAGCTGCAAGATGATCAATTAAAAGTTTACCGGTACTTTGGATCATAATGAACCTAATATAAGTCATTAAGGACCTACATATCGCATACCAATTTCAATAGGAGACATCTCTCTAACTAATGCTAATCACTAAAAACTATTTTATGACTTTTCGCAACACAACATAAGCCTGAAAGTAGAGCAATTCTCCATTTCACCAAATAATTGACAGTACAAATAATCTTAAACAGTCCCTTGCTACCTTTCACTTACACTAACTTTCTATAAAAAAGAGTTTTGTATTATAATAAGAAAGAATATGCAGTTCTAAAAAAAAAAGTAAACCCCATAATGCCACTTCCATTGAGGTTTAAGAAAAAATATAACCATTTAAGTGATCCCACTATCTCCACTTCACTTAATCATCTTTCTATAAGTATAAACATGCATAGATTCATGGGGTTTAAATTTCCTGCAGTAAAACATTTTTACTAAATAATCATTAAGAAGTCAATTGCTCTTCAGTCTCCTCTAATAAGAAACCTTAATTATTCAATACTACAAGTACCTGGTATCTTCATGATATTATCATGATAAAAGCATAACATCACATAGAAATACCCTTACATGTATACCCTCCCCCTATCTTTTGATTTTCATGAAGTGCAGCTAGATGTTAAAAACCTTTCACATATAGGATCATAAAACCTATGGCAATTTCCTCGAGTCAATTCTCACACACATTTGAAAACAATTGTCATAGAAACTAAAAATTGACCTTTAGATTTGTAGCATTTTACATGTATATATTAATACATAGCCACAGACAAAGAGACATTCCATCCGGCATATGATATTTCTTGATTCCATGAAAAAGTGAGCTTAATTAAACACTCATTTTTAGTGAATATCTAATATATACTTATAGCTTTATGGTGTTTCTACTCTCTTGTCAACCATGCTAAAGCAATAAGACCTACATGTATAGCTACCAGTGTGATGTATGCTTTTAAGTAAAATAAGATTAATATACAGCTGGATAGCTGCATGGTGATAATAGAATTTCATGGAAAAATGTTCAATTTTACCTATGTTTTTCTACATGTATATTAAATAAATATTCCAAATATACCAGTATATATTTTTTGTTCATTTTGAAAATAATTTTCAAAGTAGATGTTATTTTTACAGTCAAAGATACATTTACATATTCTACATGTTAACTGAAGGATGAGGTGCATGATTTTCCACATGTACTAGATGTATTTAATATTATTCAAATATAACTTTTGGACAGAAGAAGCAACAGAGCAAACATGGGTTTTTTCTCATTTTGTTTTCTATGATAACTTTGTTTGTCTACATGTCAAATTAATTTCAAAAATATTTTTTTTACTGTAACAGAAACAAACACTTGTGCTAGGGTCATAGACCCCTTCACGGTAACTGTGATGACTGCTCTTTTGCAGGGCAAAATGACTTTATTGGGTGAAACATGACGTACCATTAAACCAGGCCCCCTGAATCTCTAGGCAGGTGCTCTACCAACTGAGCTATCTGGCACTGGTATTCGAACAGGTCTGACCATCACATTCCTCCCCCCTTAAATGATCTTCGCCCTTGAAGATCAACCCAGACTCTTCCCCTGGCAGGAGTTAACCTGTCAGTTCCAGGGGTTGGTCACGGCACCAAATGTAACAGGATGGGAGAAATAATGATGGTCGTGATTCGAACACGGGCCCCCTGATTCTCTAGTCAGGTGCTCTACCAACTGAGCTATCTCGCCCCGGTATTCGAACTGGTCTGCATGAACATCACAAGTACTTAAACTTCACCATAATTGATCATATTTCCCTGCAAGAGAGCAGTACCACTCTTACAGTAAAGGGGTCTATGAGGTTTATTGAAACCCTATTCCAAGTTAAATGCATTTCATAAATTGTAATTACTTAAAATAACAGTTTTATGATCATTCCTGCTGTTAATCAACTGCACTTATTATAACTTAATGAAAGTTTACTAATCCATTTTCATTTAGTATAATTTTCATAAAAATATGGATTCATGGCAGTTATGATTTGTATTCATATCAAACTGAAACTTTTTTTAAAAAAAATTGCTGCCATATAACATGTATAATTCATATTAGTTTAATTATTAAATTTATCCTCATATAAAAACCAAGACAATTAATAAAATCAGTAAATCATATAATAAATCCAAAAATGGAAAGGGATAAACCTTATTTACTTATGTAATATATATACCATTTGCTATATTAATTCCAGGTTATATGACATGTTGCAATCATAAAGTTTTGGTTTTTCAATGTTGCAAAAAAATCAGTCTAATATGTCTATAAAATATGTTCAACATTCAGGGATGTATTCATCATTAGGGATCAAACCCATGCAGACCAGTAGAAGTAATGGGGGGGGGGGGGGGCCAGGGGTGAATTCCTAGGGAGGGAGGATGAAAACCAATTTTAAGGGGTAATTAGCACATTAAGGGGAAGGTGTGTGGGGTGTCTTTAGGTATCTTAATTGGGGTTTGTTCTTTCTTTTAACTTGGAAATGCATGCACTTACACTGGGAAGTATATGAAATAGGGTTTGCCAGAAATAAGCAATGTTAAGTTGCTAGCTAGCTCTCAGAGAAGTTCAAACAGTTTGCAGTTACTACTATAAGATATACCCAATTTAAAATGCCATGTTAAATGTCAACATACACTTGCCTCGGAAGTTAATATCTTTACCACGCTTCGCGCTTGTGTATACAACAGAGTTTATGACCACTGTTCGCTGATGCAGCCGTTGTACAATATATTCACCATTACACTGCAGTACTGTACTCCAATATATGGTCGAGGATACACCTGTACACTAAGGTAAAAAAATACTATCTTTTTGCTGAGACAACAACCGTCACCGCAGTTCCGCCGGCCTTATACAATGTTCTGATCTATTTCTAGAATATTTTAAAATATATTTTTTTAAATGAAATAACTTCAAAACAGACAGTTTCGTGTATTAGCTTCCCCAATTGCATTGATTTTAGTCAACACCTGTCATAGTCTTAAAAGCGCTTCCTGTTACGTTATTATCAGTCTGGAAAGAACAATCTGAAACAAACACGATGCAACATTTGAACAAGAGTCACAGTGTTTGGACTGAATCATGCATTTGTAAATTGTTTCTCGTGTAAATAATTTTCCGAGAATCTAATTTTCGATGGCGTGAATCAGTTCACTAAACAACACCTTCAAAGAATTCATTTGCTGTAAGTACAAAATAAGGGATTGTAGATTTTTGCGTGTGAAACTTGCTCTCGTAGTTCATTATATACTCATAATATCACGAGTTCTTCTTCTTGACGAACACAGAACCCCAGACAGTATATATATGTTGTAGATTGATATTGAATAGGCTAGGCCTAACTGGTCCAGTTTTATTTTGCTGTTTGTGATTTTTACCTAATCGTTTTGCTGTTGAAATATTTTTACTTTTAAAACTTCATTGCCAGCAAAATTTTTGATTGCAACATTACAGACTACATGTAATATGTCATAGCTGACCAAAATTTTGATAAATACCACATCTTGCCATTGCAATGTGAAAGTCACAATTAATTTAGGATAACTTAGGAAATTAATTAATAAGTAGACTTTGTAAGAATACATGAACAGGTACTTTCCAACAATTGACATTAGGTTAGTTAAGTTTTCACCTGGGCTGCTATATATTTTCCTTGATTTTTAAATGCTAATTTTAAGCATAAACTAGCTAATATAGAAATATTTTACAGATTTATTCAAACAACCAAAAATTAAAATCACTTGCAACCTGTTCTGTCACAAAGAGATCCATCATACATTTGATGAGTAAATTCAACTTTATTTGAAAATTGCCTAGTAAAAATTTGTAACCCAAACAAAAACTTTTCTTAAGAAATCTTATCAAAATCACTTAAAAATCATATCAAACTCACAAATTCATGATTTTGTTCTATGATTTAGACATGATCCATTAAATGAATCATACCCAAATCATAGGTGACAAATAAGGAAGTATGATCCTGATGTGGTTTGTTTCTTGGTTTTGAGTCTGCTATGATTTACTTGTGATTCTGGTATGTGCTATTATCTTAGAAGGCAACAGAGGATGCGTTTGAAATGATTCGTTAATTGCCAGATAAACTGACCACTAAGAATTAAGATTTCTGCATAACAGGAAGTTGAGTTTCAAATTTTGAATGTTCATCTTGGAGCCTAAATGTGATGTACATGTCAGGAAACATTTGTTATTGTTGGGCATCTTGCTCTATCTTGGCATATTTATAAAGTGAATTTATGGAAGTATTTTGGGGGAATATATTCTTATTCACTTGAGGTAAATAATATAAATATAAAGACTTATTTACGATACACTAACAAGTGATTTATTAAGTGAAGCAAGCAACTAATGCATGGATGTACATGTATCATTAGTTCAGACCGGGAGCTACAGACCTGCAGCTAGGTTTTGAACTGCATACGTAATATTTTAATTTGCACAATCATGTATTACATGTAATTGCTAAAAGAGTTTGAAATAACAGTATAATTATCATCTAAATTATGGAAGACTTTGATCCTGTGTTCTAATTCAGATTATATTGGCTTAACGATACAGTTCATGTGACATACATGTATATGTATACTATATATCATATTTGGTAAGTGACAATGTATTTCAAATATTAAAAGTATATAATTGTCTGTTGCAATTTGTAAATTAAGTGGTCATTTTTTTCTTTAAGAAATTATTGTATAATTGTCCTTTAACAGGTCATATAAGGATCATGGTTTTGATATGAGTTGTTAGTTACAACAGATCATACCAGGACCATGGTTTTGATATAAGTTGTTAGTCACAACAGATCATACTAAGGACCATGGTTTTGATACGAGTTGTTAGTCACAACAGATCATACCAGGATCATGGTTTTGATATGAGTTGTTTGTTACAACAGATCATACCAGGACCATGGTTTTCTTGCAATTTGTTTAGTTTTACAGATCACCTGAGAATCATGATCCATTAACTCATTTGCATGTGAAATTTTCCTATACCGAAATCATCTCAAAACCATGATTTACACACAAGCCATTGATATGATCCCGTAGGCTATTTTTTCTGTTTGGGAAGGTATATCAACTATGCAATCGGCCTAATATCAGACATTAAGCAGATTCTATTACTTCACTTCAGATTAATATTTTGTGGGTTTTTTTACCCCATTATCATTACTTTAGTAAATATGGGGGAAAAAACCCAACATAAGCATTAAATATGGGGATAAAAACCCCATCTGATTTTTTTCGGGAATGGTGGGTTTTTTTTCCCCATAAATAATTTCATGGGGTTTCTTGCCCCATAGGGTTTATTGCAAAACCCCATGGGGTTTGCATGGGGTTTTCTGTGGGGTATTTTTTCCAAACTAAAATCCCATGGGGTTAGAACTTTTAAGTTCAAATATCTAAAAAACTATCTAAAAATGTTTCAATTTTTTTTCCATAAATTTATTTAGAATAAAAAACCCCATCATTTGGTACTAAACTTTGGTCAATATTGTGAATGGAAAGGGGTGCGCAACGCCGGAAAAATGTCCATTCCGAAGTTGTCCGTCCCACTGTTTTAGCTGTTTCATAAGTAAACTTTATAATAACATCACAATAGAATATTTACATTCTACATTTTTGCATGTAAAGTGTGGGGAAAGCTACTGCAGTTTAAGCATTGAATCATTATTTTTTTGAAAGGTATAGTCTCATTACTGCAGCAATGTGTGAATACAAATTGAGTAACAGCTTATTTTTTTATGCACAAGCCGCTGCAGTTATGAGACTATATCTTTTTATAAAATAATTTAATGCTTATATTTACAAATTTTTAACTTCTTGTCTTGTCTGTAAATGTAATTTTTACCCGAAAAATCATATTTCATCCATAAGGGTAAGTTCGTGTAAATGGAAGAGCCACTGAAACAGTCTTGATTTTCGCATATGACGTTGCATTTTACAGCGTTCAGTGTTTATGACGTCATAATAAAACTTGTCATTTTAATCTTTCAGTACCCAGTGTGTGTTACAGCGTTATAACTGCAGTAGCTTTCCGCATACTTTACATGCAAAAAATATGTGGAATGTAAATATAACACTGAAACACACATGGGGTGCTAGTTAAATGATGAGTTTAATTCTGACGTCACAAACAACGCTTTTAAGCCCACGCACGCAGCTGTTACAGTGGCTCTTCCATTAATTTGAACTTACGTCAAGGATATAATACTGATTTTGAGGTATTTGTCAAATTTTCCCGCCTTTGCGTACAAAGCAAAAAGTTTAAAAAAATTAAATATAAGTATTAAATTATTATTATGGACATTGTCGGTCTCACAAAACACCGTTTAGATAATATATTATACTGTGCTGATGCGCGGTTTTCAATCCGTCTGCACGGTCTGGTGTGTTATAGGACTAACGGTATCCAAAAGTAAGCATTCAATGTCTAATTATCGCATCCACTTATCGTTTGATATCGCTTGCATTATTGTAGACACAGAAACATGGTTACGTTAATGATTTTAAACGATTTGCATTTCTTAAAAGTAAACATAAATAATAAACAGTAACTTAGAAAATTCACAGGGATAATAAATTGGTTGATAAATGATAGAATTTCTTAAAAGCCCTCCGGGCTTAACATGATTTGATCACGTGTCCAACTAAATTAATATTCCGATGAACATTTTAACATGATGTTTATTTCTAAAATACATAAGCTGGTGAAAGATGTCTATCAATGCGAAGATTATTGTAAAATCAGTTAAAAGTAATAGGCTTACTTCTTAAAAGATGAGGATTATACCTTTTCCAGTTTGCAACAGCTCAATTTATGGTCCATTAAGGTCAAGATCTAGTAAATGATTCCAGAGTGTCCTTCGGTCCTAGAGCCATTATGACGTCATTATTGATTTGAAGAATCTTTTTCTCGTACTTTACGGCTTTAAAGGAATTATGTAGAAAATTTAAAAAAATTCTGGGCATTTTATGTTCAATCATGGAAAAAGTAATTCGTAATCTCTCTATTCAGTAAGACCATTGTGCATAATTAAAAACAATATTTCAAGAAAAAAGTTTGCTTAATTAAAAATAATGTCAAATTAAATTGGTTATAACTCAAAGGGATAATCACTGACCTCCCATTATCTTTGTATTTTTTAAGTGTGTTTTATCTACAGATTTCAATTATATATTTCTCAAGAAATTCTTGATACAAAAACATTGAGGAGTGGGATATCTTAATGCATTCATTCTTCATTATTATAGATAAACCATTACGCCATTATGTCAAAATTCCGGGTTTGGATTTTCAAACTGCTTTTTACTTTGCATTAAGTTCTGTTTTCTATTTGAGCGTCTTGTATTGGATATGTTACAAAACACAAAAATACAGCAATTCAATTTCCGTAAAGCTGAAAATGTCAGTATGTACTTTAATGACTTTTCTATTTCCTTTTCAACAAGATACGAGAGTTCCCTTTCAGGTAGTCTAAATTCTTCTTGGAGTCGACAATAACGAAGGCCAACTGTGGTAGAAATTGTATCTTAGAAAAGTAAAAAAGAAATGCTTTCAACAAGAAATTGAATGTTATCCATTACAAAGACAGAGTATTAGTCTGATGTCTGCAAAAATGATTTAAAAATCTGTCTAGGAATGATGCTATGCTAGTATTTGAAATTGAGAACGTTTCTTAAATCAACATCATAATACATTTAAACTTGTTACCCGTGGATCACATCGCTAACCTGAACCGTTTCAAAATGTTCCTATAGCTGGTCATTATAAGATTTTTTTCTGTTTTAGAAAGTAAAGGCTTTGATGAACAAGCATTTTGAGTGTAACCAAGCAAGTAAACAATAAGTAAAACACCCTAAATTTATTGGATACTGTTTTATATGCCGAATAGATTCCGAGAAAAGATGAAAGAATATTATTGACAAAAAATTAAGAAAATGTACAATGTGGGACTGTAGTAGCATTGGTTATGAATTACATATTTTAGATTGTACACATTTTGCAGACGAGAAAAAGGTCGATTTGTCCAAGAGATACAGTGACTATGAAGTCAAAATATTTAAGTTTAAATTGATGAGTTAATGATTACCTTCAATTTAGAAAAACTAAAAGCTTTGTCACAATTTATAAAATTATTTCCAAGATGGCTGCTCTTCCTTAATCCTATACATCCTACTGTACTTTTATATTTTGCGTTTTATAATTTATACATGCACGTGTGACCCTTGCTTAGTTTTGCATTTATTTGCAAACATGTTTGATTAACATGAACCTCATATACAGTGACCTGATTTTTTAGTAAATAAAATTCGAATTTAAAAGTCCAATACTTCTCGGTTTTATGAGTATAGAAGCTACAAAAAATTCTAAAGATGATTTGTTTTTCCTTTGAGGATAATTTGATAGAATGTTTTCTCCAAGACTGATTCAGAGTAGCACTAAAGCTATCATTGATATGAATGGCGTATTTAATACTTCTAACACTTGTGTATTAAATGTAACAAAATTATATATAGTAAGGATACTTAAATTAGCTGGTTTTTTAGACCGCCAATTTCAAGAGTCGCTGCTTTTCAGGTGCTTTAATCCACTTACAGTGAAAGTTTACAGCGCGTCCACGAATCAATTTCAATATTGTTATAAAGTACTTAACGTAAGAATTAAACTTTTTCACGTGCCTGAATGATGTTTAATTTGTGTTCTGAATATATATATATATATATATATATATATATATATATATATATATATATATATATATATATATATATATATATATATATATATATATATATATATATATATATATATAGTTAACGTTTTGCGAGTCTCCAAGCTGCCTTTGATGTGTTCGTAGCTAATGATGTTTTTTAAGGGTTTGGGTCATTTTTAATGATGTCAATGTTTTCACAACTTGCTATCCTGTACTGTCCTTGATGCTTTATAGAAACAAATACGGTTCAATGTTGCTTTCGACTTGACAAAATGTTTAAACAATATTCTTTTATCGAGACAATTTAGTTCTTGCTATCTAATAATGTTAAAATTGTTATGAATAAACCTGTTTTACTTTCACAAGTAGTTCTCAATCAATCTTTTATTTGAAACGAGTCCCGTTTTCATTTGGCGTTGCTCAAACTTCAGACCTTTTTGTGCAAGGTACTTCATCGTAGCTGTCACCTATGGTGTTTCATATTTAATTAACTTTTGCAACCTCTAGAACTTGTTTAGGTGGCACGGGACAGGTTTTTTTTTTATACAATTCATTGTCGCCAAGGGATGCATGTCTTCGGAACTCTGTAACTAGAATTTCCTCAGTTCCCATTCAGCACAAATGCCTTTAATTCACTCTTTATAAGGCCAATCACCAATTACTGAAGAAAAATACTAGTCAAAACCTGTAAAATTCT
Organism: Magallana angulata; assembly: GCF_025612915.1. Lineage (NCBI taxonomy): Eukaryota > Metazoa > Mollusca > Bivalvia > Ostreida > Ostreidae > Magallana > Magallana angulata. The sequence goes on along the minus strand of NC_069111.1, from coordinate 49,872,105 downwards.
CTATATACTGGTTTTTATGAGATTTTGACCCTTTCATATTTTGCAAATTTTTCTTGATTTTTCAGCTTTTTAGACCTCCTCCAGCTAATTCCGTGCAGAGGGTTGACCTTCCGTACCGCGTGCATGTTGCACTATCACATGTCAGAAACTTACCGGTGTATAGTTTATAATGTCCATCCACCTACTTTTCGTGGTATTTTCATTACCTTCCGTCTGTAACTTGCAATTTCACTGTGTAAAGTCAACACAACAGTCATAGCTGCAGGTTTCGCATTTCACTTCTGATTTTCATGTACCTAACATATGGGGCCTACATATTGCATATCAATTTCAACAAGAGACATCCCTCTTACTAATGATAATCATTAAAAATCATTTCATGAATTTTAGCAACACTCATACGCCTTCAAGTACAGCAATTCTCAATTTTACAAAAATATTGACCGGGTATTTTATCCGAAACTTTCCCGTGCTACCTTAACTAATAGGAAAACAAATAGACTATCTTCTTGGAAGAAGGCAGCCAAGGATTCATCAAATTCATCAAAAGTACTGCAGAACTAAACAGTCATTACAATAATTTAGAAAAAAAACCTTGAATTTGTATGTAGTCTAAACAGTCGTGAAATTATTTGAGATATTTTTTAAATTATGCAAGATAATTGCATATTTTTGAAAAAAAAATTATTAATTCCTTATCTTAGGGGAAAAAAATATAAATTATACCCTACATTCACTCAAGACAGACAAACTCGAGGTAAAGAGTATTTCAATAAGTTCTTAACCTACATTCAATAGTGTTTATTTATTTTTTGTGCAATTTATCCTGCTATCATTCAAGGATGAATGAAACAAATTCGGGTAAATACGTGAAATTTGGAAGAGGTATTAAGTACAAACCCTGTCATTTATTATGTGTAGTGTTGTCAAGTAATGTTGTAGCGTGGGTGATGTGTTAATGCATGTTTTCTAAAAGAGAAAGTGTGCAGGCTCACAACTGACACAGAACTACCTACAAATATATAATCAAAGAACGATAATTCTAAAGTGTCCATTGTTCACTTGTTATTTGATTTTCATCAGGTCCTGTTCATGTCTCATGTTAACAAGCTGATCATGGCTGAAGTTTTTAATGGAAACTGACTGACAGAAATAAAAGCGGAAGGAAATAATTATAAAAATTCGTTCTCGATGAAATGTAATAAAAAAACCTAACTATTAGTTTATACATGTACATATAAGGAAGAAAGATGTATACAACTGAATCCTTTTACGGTTATTTGTTCTCGATCATCTTCCTCTGGTTTGCAAGTAAGTTTTTTAATATTAGCTATAGATTCAGAATACTTTAATTTTATAAATCTTTCAAAAGCATTAAGTAAGGATTTTCATGAATGCTTAACACATGGAAATAATATTTAAAAATTTAACACAAGAAAATCAGATTTAAAGATATTAAAAAATATATTTTTACAAATTTTGTTTTACAAACGATTTTTTTAACAAATTACCAAAAACCAAGAATATCTTGCAAGTTAGGGATTAAATACAAGAAAAACAGCTTTAAAAATATTTAAAAATAAACTCAATTTTGTTTGACCAAGATACAAAAAAACCCAGTTCATATTTTTGCAAAAAAGGATAACTTTAACCATGATAAATGTACAAACACTGGATCCGTGTTTATTTATATATATATATCCAACACAAGGACACAATATATTTATTTATTAGATGGGAAAGTTACCAGGAAATTCTGATTCTATTATTTTTCTTGGAATTTAATCGTTTTGAGCTTGTATTATTGTTGTCCACTTATAGAAACTAGTACTGAACAGTTTGTCAACGTAACTTTTCTGAAACCGATGCTGCGAATTTCAAAAAAACCTGCTGTTAAGACACAATATTTAGAGGCGTATTTTATCAGAAATTCTGGTTCTTTTTTGGTAATTTTATGACGTTTTTATTTCAGGAATCTTGTAGTACAGTTCTTTCATCAATGAATTTTTTTTTATGAAACGCTGTAAGAATAGGGACACAATGTGAAGATGTACATATTACAAGGGCTTTCTAATTCCTGAATTTTTCTGTAAACTCTGCTTGTTTGAATATTCTTGCTATTTGCAGCAATATCTGATGTGATGATCTGGGAGATTAGTTTCTTTAATTTTTTTTTATTATCATTATTCAATGCAAATCCTGTCATTCATTATTTGAAGTGTTGTCAAGTAATATGGGAGTCAGGGTATGGGAGCGTGTTAACCACTTATTTCACAATACAGAAAATAACAACTGACATATAACTAACCTCAAATGAATAATCAAAGCACAATAACTCCAAAGTGTTCATTCACTTGATTTTGATCAAAGAATTAGATCACATGAGCGTCAAGAGAGCTTAGTTTCGCGCTTTTGCGTTTTTTTAAAAAATATTTTGATAAAAGTTATTTTTGATAATACATTTATAGACTAAACAGTGGAAGTTTGGCAATAAAATCAAAACCATCTTTCTTTAAATGTTTGTATGGAGAGAGAGAGAGAGAGAGAGAGTTTCTTTGCTGCGGTTAATTTATTACAATGTAATCAAATGTAATCTTATTGACAGTCTTTATGTTTCTTTCCATTCGATTTTATGTTTTTAGAATGTCTACTATCTAAAGCATTGTTTTGGTTGAGAGACTCTATTTATTTGATACGAACCTCCCAGCTACTTTTTTTATGTAGCTATTGCTGTTTCTTAAGATTTCCGTCATTTTCAATAAGTTACAATGTTTTAACAATATACCACGCTTTTCTGTCTTTATTACTTTATGGAAACATACAAGCTTTAATTTTCCACACAGGCTTTAATGTTGGTTTTGGACTGGTCAAAAGGTTTTATCATTATCCTTTAATCGAGACAATATAAATCTTGCTGTCGAATATAGTTACAATTGTTATGAAAATGAAACGGTTTTATTTTCACAAGCAAATCCCAAGCGAAGATTTAATTGGAAACGATTTCCGTTTACATATTGATTTGCTACTTATTTTGACTGCTTCGCCTAAGGTGTATCACCGTGATTGACGTCCGTAGCGTTTCATTTTCACTTTTGCAACCTCAACAACCTTTTAATATACTAAGAAACTAAACAGAGCTTTCAGTTAACTTTTAATTGCCGGAATATGTGTAGCAATTTCTTACTGTGTATTCTTTTTAAACTTCGACACCCGACAAAACAGAAGTTTATTTTCAACATACATGTAAGTAGAAACTGAACTTTTTAAAAAAGAACTACAACATTAAAAATATGACATTATTTGGTTAGTTTCAGAGGGTTAATTTGAATGATATATGGGCGAATAATTAGACCACAGAAAGTGTGCAAAGTTCAAATTAGAAAATATTAGAAACATATCATAAAACCTACTGTTCACGAACAAACACTGCTAGTTTTTCTTTCTTGTTATGAACAAGGATGATATATTTTCACATACAAAATATAAGAGGGTGAATAAAGCACTGTTATTTTCCTGAACACGTAGACTAGCGATGTGGCACTTGGAATGTACAAGAAATTGTAAGACAAGAATATCTTACACATAAGTATTTTGCTACGTTATTAGGTTCGTGACACTAAACAAGTGTGTTTTCTAGGTTCTTTCCGGTGTGTTGAATCCACGAATCATTGGATGCTAAATATGTGTAAGCGTAAATAACAAGCAAAGCAATGTAAATTGAGAGGTTTTCTTAACTTCTTACTTCACTGGTAAGTACTACAGCTCTATACTTCATTTATCTATATGATGTTTATGATTTGTAAGGTTTCTTTTTATAAATTAGTTAACTGTTGACTATATGTTAACAATAAGGTGTGTAAATGACGAGTACATAAGTGTTGATATTTTTCGGCGCTTTAGTTTTATATTCATCCGATTATTTTAAGGGGGAAGGAGGGGTTGCTGTGTCAATTCTGCGTTATATAAATCTGTCATGAAATCAAATAAATGTTCAGGAAGATAATAGTTTCTGGGTATGATTTTGTATTTAGATTTTTAGAGTACAGCAGCATTGTTAAGGTTTATTATGAAAATATCAATGGATTTGAACGTTCATAAAACGATGCATCTATTATTACTAAATCTTATGTTAAGCTTTTTTATCCTGAAGTACAATTTGAAATTAAATAAAACAGCATGGTAAATGCCACTTTGTTTGATACTTTTTGTAGACCCTTGATTAAAAAGTCATGTGGTATGCCTTGGTAATTCTTTCGAATGGAGGTCATAAACAAATTTCAATATCGCAAGGACATACCTTTATTTGAAGTAAAAATGTAATTGATAGTTAAGGTCTACCTGTCTTCTAAATTTTGAAAAGTGCTACTGCCTTGTAAAGAGATAATCTTTTATTAGAACAAATATCAAAGAACTTAGCTCCGGTTGAAAATTACATTACCTTCGCTTATAATATTACGTATTTATTAATTCATTCTATAGCAACAGCACTTTTTTATAAATGAACATTCCATAATTTTATATTTAAAAGATGATAACGATCTGTATGCGTTGCAGGTTGGTTATTTATGCATGACACGTTGTAAATTCTACACAATATTACGAATCTATTGTCGTATATTTTATTTGATAAAATGAAATATATCTGAAAGGACACTATCTTTGATTCACATGACCAGATCATCCAACACTTCGATCGTTTAAAATTGGTGTCTTGGGAAGATATCGGTAAATAACAAATTACTCCCCTTCTAATATTTTTTTTCTTGTAGGTAAAATGAACGGTGAAAGATGTCCAGACAATAGTCATTATAACAACAGTATTGCTCGGTGTGATTGTAATGAAGGATTTTTTCAATCAGATTGTAGTCAAAGTAAGTAAATAAATATAAAAGAAACAAAACGAATATAAGGTGAATTTGTTTTAGATAAAGTATAGAATCGAATTTGTGCACGACTATTTATACTTGTTACGAATTGCTGTAATTTTTATCATACCCCTCTCCGAAGGAAAAGGGGGTATAATGTCTTACTCTTGTGTGTCTGTCTGTCTTATTATAACAAAATTTCGAAAAAAATTTCATAGAAACCATTCATTGCAGATACTTGAAATTTCACCACATTCTTTGTTTAGGCATATGGTGGGATTTATTCTTAAACAAATTTAATGTCAACTTCCTGTTAAATCTTGACATTGCTTCAGTTATTTTATATATTCTTATCATAGCAGGGTATCACTTTTAAGGTCAAGATCTAGTAAATGAAAGGTGCCCACGGGTTTATGAAATTCAAGATATAAATCCTTTAATGATGCTTCATAACAATATCTTTAAAACAACCATTTACTATGAAATATGAAGGATAAAAGCAACAAATCTCGCAGCTTTGTCCATTTTTGACTAATGAAATATATCTAGAATGCCTACAGTCTCTTCAAAAACGGCATAAAACAAGTTCTTGGCCACTTCATGTGACGCTCTCTAGGGGATGCTTCTTTTTTTCTCAATATTTGTCAGGATTCTGTATACTTGTATATAGTCTAGAATTACCAGACTATTTGACTCTCCGGTTAAAAGAAACAGCCTTTTAAAGTATACTAGATTTATTGACTTGTAACTCTCAAAACATAACAAATACACTAATAGAAAAAATAAACAGTACAACCTTGGCTCCAATTAACAATTAATTAAAGGGGAGGGTGGTTAACTTATCTGCCCTGAGAATGTCTAAATTCTCAATAAAATATAAATATATCTAACTCTTATCTATTCTCAAAATTGTAAACTTTACTGTTTTAAATTTCAGAGTATGAATAATGATCTATAATATCTGAAAATACCTAATAAATAACAAAACTAATAAGATTCAGAGAAATAATCTCTAAAAATACGTATTCTAAAATACTAAATCTTCGCTTTAAATTCTGGAAAGTTTCTATCATTGAACATTGATAAATTTGACTATAAGAATTAATGAAAACTAATTAATTAAGGGATTAACCCGTTAATTAATATTCCCTAATGCCTAAATTCACCACTGAAGTAATTAATTAAGGGAATAACCCGTTAATTAATACTTACACGCTCAAACAAAAACACGTCTGTCCTAATTGGCTGTAAAAGTGAGAGTCCCCGGAGAAAACCCACTCTCAGTATATATAAAAAACTTAGATCCACCGGGGCATTGAACGTGCCCATATAGAAACGATTGGAGCATCACCGGATAATCACCGGTGATCATAATAAAACAATAAATACATTTGTATTATGCGTATATATAATATTAATACACAATATAGAATTTTACATCTTCAATGAATACACGTTATACATCAAAGATAATTTAAATAGCCCTCCATACGAAAATAAAGAGTGACCTAATGTCATATGAATACATAAACCATAACTTTCGGTGCAACAATGGCGACCTAGAAATAAAAGTAAGTGGAACACATAAATTGCACTAGATAAAAACAACGTCCGATCATATTATTGAAATTAACACATTTTAAAGTAATAATATAATATATAATATGTTTTACGGTGCTACCGTTCTGGCGAGCGCAGCAAGAATTACACATACCTTGCATCATTGTCAACTTATAGTTTTATTTAGGTGTCAACGAACGACAAAGAATTTTTGAGAGAGTATTGCTCTATAATAAGTATGCCAAAGGTACTAATTTTAATGGTTATGAGCCCGGTACCTGTTTGTAGGTTTGTAATTTCACACTTTTAAATTTAACGGTCTGACTATATGCAACATCTACATAATATTTTTAAACTGTTTATTTTTTCATTTTATTCCTTTTTATTTATTTCAAAATGTCATATTGTTTATTTCCTCCCTACTCATGCATGCACAATTAGCTTTAAAATGGATCGATATGACAATAAAGTATGGCTCTTGCTAATATATATACATAAAATCTCTATATTAAAAAAAAAATAAAAACAAATCATACGTCAATGAGGCAGGTATGGCAGTCTATACTGAAATAGCTAGTACACGCATTACAGATGTTTGATCCACCTCTAGATTTATCGCGGGAAATATAGAGCGAGTGCACTGTGACGTCATCCATCACTTTGTTCGTCTTTGTTTACGTTTCTCCACTCAATACGGAGGTATGGAAGCATGTAACAAATCTTTTGAGTCTCGTCAAAGCATATGCGGTACTCAAAACGTGTCTTCAAACTTTAAGTCACTGTAAATTACGAGTTAAAATCGGCCATTTTTGGCATAGCACCACGGGTGAAAAAATTAGAGAGCATTATGGGACGTAGACAAATAATTTGTTTGATGGACTGTAGGTTTAACTCGTTCTTTTTCCCGCGCACACTGGTTCTTAGAGCTCGCTTCGCTCGCTATAACGATATTTAACAATAGCTAATGCTTTGACTCCACAATAAGTTCCGGGATTACTTTTCACGTGATTAAATATTAAATGTAAAAATATTGTTTTATTTTCTACATAATTCCTTTAAAGCCGTAAAATACGGGAAAAGATTCATCGAATCAATTATGACGTCATAATGGTTTTAGCATCAAAAAGGTGTGTGAGTTTGAAATTATAATAAGAATGCCTATTATTTGGGGCTAAAGTATGGCATTGACAACTGTCAAGGGTTAAAGTATACCGGTATGTAGGACTTTCATTTGAATTTCATTTTAGAATGTGATCCAGGAAAGTACGGGTTTGCATGTGGCAGTACATGTTCATCCTGCTCTATAGACGACTGTAATCATGTTTATGGCTGTCCTCAGATCGTGAGCACAACTTTATCACGTGAGTAAAGCTTTAGTTCTACGTCCATGGATAATACAACTCTCTCTCTCTCTCTCTCTCTCTCTCTCTCTCTCTCTCTCTCTCTCTATATATATATATATTATTTATATTCGCATTACAAGTACAGGAACTATACATATGAAAATAATTTTTTGGGAGTTGATTTTAATCAACTCTCCTATGCAGTTACTCAGACAAACCGAAAGTGAAACAGTGTTTGGAACTCAGCACAAATCATTGCTGCTGACAAGACATAGTTCTTGAAAATAATTGATAAATTCGATGTAATGTAATGTTAAGCATTGTTTTTCAAGGAAACTTATTTATAAATACCTTGAAAATAGTAAGATTTTAAATAGTACGAACAATTTAAATATTTTTTGTAGTCGTATGTATTCTTACGCCAGAGTTCAATATAGTCTCGTTCAACTCAACGCTCGACTGTCTCCGTAAATTCTTTTGGGAGGTTTACGGTGTCAGCCGAGCGTTTGGTTGAACGAGATTAGAGTTCAATATTGCTTGGATCCATACAATTTTCGAGAAATGTTTCTATTACTGATACATAGTTTGATTGAATTAATTTTATCTTTAAACATTATTTAACATGATTTACGAGATGGGGGTTTTTCGACATTCTTGTCGAAAAGTCCAAAAATTCATATTATAAAAATGTGCGTAATTTAAATTAGAAACTACATGTACTTGTCATGCAAAATAACATATCATCGATTTTAAAATACTTTATGTAAATAAACATCGACAAAATCAACTCCCGTCAGTTCTTCAGTACTTTGATTTGTTAAGCCTCTATGTGACTAGGCCACTTGATTTAAAAAGGTTTTTTTTATCAAAATTGTTTTAAAGCGATAGGGGGGGGGAGAAAAATATTAAAATCAAAGCCATTTGTCAGGCATTCCATCCTCTTCAACTGACATAGAAACATCGTCTGAAACAGAGAACGCCAGTGTGGTCGTCATTAGTATCGTGTCTGTGGTCGCCACTCTGATTGTAGTTGGACTAGTCTTATTCTGCTGCTTTCGCATATTAAGAGAAAAAAAGAAAAGGTAAAACTACAAACATTATTATTTAATACGAGTCTGTCATGGACGTTGTTAATTAAAAAAAAATGACACATATTCTCCCATATCTTTAAAAAGAGATTTTAAAGCTGTTTTGTTCCTCTTTTTGTTAAATAACGGTACATGTACTTGAAAAATGCTTGTAACCGCAAAAGGGATAAATCAAATTAAAAATATATTTCTGATTTATGACAATACTTTGTGGTTCAATTTATACTTTATACACAATGTAATAAAACAATTAAACTTCTTATTGATTACATTACACATTTTTTATTCAAAGGAGCAGAAATGGAACAAATGAAGACGCAAGTGGTGTATTTTTAATGCCTGGAGTAGACAGATATGCAGGTAGGGTTATATAATATATACAAACAAATGAATAATTATTGTATGAATATGATATTAAATTGCAAAAAGCAGATCTAGGCCCTTGCTCGTCACTTGAGAATTTTTCTAATTTGTGAAGAACCAATTCGTGTTTTTTAAGGAATAAGGAATCATTCTTTGAGTATTATGAGATGATAATTTCGGTCGGGGCATGTTCAAATCCAATAAAGCCCGAAGGGCTTTATGATAGATTTGACCACACTCCGACCAAAATTAACACTTCATAATATTTACTTTACTTACTTATATTTCTTTTATTTACTTATATTAACATTATTTCCAATTTGTACACCACTATCTTTTAAACGTAGCACATGCTATGCATTACTACGCGGCGCAGCCAATACCGTTTTTGGTTATGCTATAAGACACGCACATTTTGTGTCACTCATGTTTTATGAAGTTATTGGGTTTTAGGATTCAAAATTGATTCTTAATGTTATCACAAAGACAGTTGAAAATGTAAATATTTTAGCAATCTAATTATTATTAACATTTAGTTATTTAAATTGAATTAAAGGGTTATAAGCGATAAATATGGTATCGGTACTCTTGGATAAAGTTAAGCAATATTATTGCATTCCTATGCTCTCTATCAAGAATTTTTTCTTGAACTGACAGATCCTTGTTCGTCCGGTAGATAATGTCATTTTTGCGAGACATATTCTGTTTAGCATCTTTTTTATCATATCACAATAAAATTGCCATGTATTCTGTATATGTAAGGATCTAATACAAAACTGCATTATACTCAGTGATAATTATAATTGTCCTTTCACCCATGTTGCTATAGACAAAAATGACAAAAGGCTGCATAAATTCCAATTTATGTAACAGTCAAAAAATAAAAACAACCATATGTATACGCAATTGCAAAAGTACGCAATTTTATTTAAAATTGATCTGCATAATAAAATCAACAAACAATTTTACGCTAAATTATTAATCATAAACAAAAAAAACGGAATATTTAAACTTCATTTTTAAATAAAACAGGAGTTTTGGGGAACGAATAGTGCAAAAATATATAAAGGTCTATTTTTCACTAGAAAGGTATGTATAACGAAGACTTTTTATCAAAATGCATTTTAAAAGCCTCATCTCATATATCATATAAGGAAACAGGCCGCATCTCCAAACTGATAACAGTGAAGAATACATCTTTTCATAGATAGCAGCAAACCACAAAGAATGTGCTGTTCAATCTGAAAAATGTAGGATTTCCTTTGCATGGAAACTTATGTAATGTTTACGTAACAAACTGAACTTCATTATATTTCATCATATAAGCTCCATTTTTTTCAATCTATGTCCCAAAAACACTCAAAATCCCTCAAAAGGATCCCTTTTATTCAAACATTGTGGATGATGGAAGGTATATTCTGAACAAAAGTGAAGCATTTTTATTGTTTTTAATGTTATTAATTAGTATTTAGAAAAAGCGATGCTGCACAAGGAACTTGGCTGTCTAATGTTAGGTACAATAAACTCGCATGTTTAATGTTAGGTGCATATCACTCTTAACATTTTTTTAATACTCTACAAACTTTAAAACATAGACTGTATAATATGCAAAATATTATAACATCGAATGTAAAAACCCAAGATTAATTGTACTTGTTCATCAGAATGCTGTAATCAGATAAGTAGAGACATCATTTGAGTGCCTGGTTAAATTGTACGACTTCTTTACAGCCTTATACGTCAGTTGAGACGATATTTTGCAGATTTCACTAACTACAGCTCGAAAAACACAGATAGGAATAGTTCATCTAATTCATTAAGGATATTTTGGTATTGAAAGAAATTGGTTATGTTGGATTTGCTGTCATTGACTCATTGACTCTTATCATGGTTTCTAATATCTTTTTCACAGAATCAAATAATAGTGACAACCTATATACTGAACCTAATCTTTACGAATCTGATGTAACGAGTGCAAGAGATAACGATTCTACAGTTGATTCAACAAAGTTCGAAACTCGGGTCAAGGAAGTCACGCCGGAAGTCGATGAAGATCACTACAATCACATAACCCTTAAAATTGACCTGAATCCTAAGTACAACAGGGATGACACTGACCTTGGTGATATGTACAGCCATATTAAAACCACACACCCGCCCTCTAGAGTCCTGACGGATAATCAGTACAGTCACGTGACCAGCGATTCCAGCCCTTGAATATTTTGTTTTAGACCTAATTCCTCTCAAAAACTTCATGTTCTAAGAATATCCATGAGATGATGTACGTAAATGAATGCATCTACATTAAATATATTTTATTTAATATTTTGTTATATATTCAGTATTTATTTTGTAATGTTGTATCTATACACAACAAATTGTTGCGTAATAGATCTGCTAAACATATTTTTCATGAAAGAATGTAATGAAAAATATATTCATAAAACATTGCGATAACCTGGATTTGGAACTTTATGTCTACTGTAAGTGCAGAATAAAATGACTGTGATGCTTTCAAATATCTTAACAACAATTAAATTTTACAGCAGTTAACACAATTTCTTAACTGTACGAATGTATTGCAAGATAAGTAACCTGGCAGTAAATTATAAATGCTTTAAAATCAATTTATTTCAAACGAGGACATTGTTTAAATTTGATGTGACTCTTTTATTGTTTAAACATCTTTGCAACAACTATTGGTCGGTAAATGATAATAATTGCAATTTAAGATTTACATTTGTGACTAAAATTGGGCTTTTTGAACTAAGTGTAACGCCTTAAAAATTATTTTATTGAAGACAAATCTAGTCATTGAATCTTATTTACATTATCATTGACAAATGACCATTTTGAAAGTGTTATTATACACATACTATAGTCAACGTCGCTATTACACTTAATAACAGGGATAGAAATTGCTTTTAAATTTTAATATTCATACATCCGATTTTTTGTGCCTTTAAATACCGGCAATCGGTTTTAAGAACGCAGTTCGCAGTTTGCAGTTCGCAGTTCGCAATTGAATAGTGAACTGCGTTCTAGAACGCAGTTCGCAATTCAAAATTAAGAATTCATATTTGGTGCTCGAAATTTTCAGGGGCATCTACTAGTGGTATTTCACCACCACTGTGAAAATATGGTGATGCAGTTATCTCTAGTTTTTGAGAATCGGGCTTATATGCAATTGAATAGTGAACTGCGATCTAGAATGCAGTTCGCAATTCAAAATTTAAAATTCTTTTTTGAATCTCGCAATTTTCAAGGGCATTTACTGGTGGTATATACATACCACTGCCACCATGTAAATTTGGTGAGATGGTCTTCTCTACTTTTTGAAATGTTGGCCTTTTTGCAATTGTGTAGTGAACTGCGTTCTAGAACGCAGTTCGCAATTCAAAATTTAGAATTCATATTTGGGGCCCGAAATTTTTAGGGGCATCTACTAGTTGTATTTCACTACCATTGTGAAAATAATGTGATGCAATTGTCTCTAGTTTTTGAGAATCGGGCTTATATGCAATTGAATAGTGAACTGCGTTCTAGAACGCAGTTCGCAATTCAAAATTTAAAATTCTTATTTGAATCTCGCAATTTTCAGGGGCATTTACTGGTGGTATATACATACCACTGCCACCATGTAAATTTGGTGAGGTGGTCTTCTCTACTTTTTGAAATTTTGGCCTTTTTGCAATTGAATAGTGAACTGCGTTCTAGAACGCAGTTCGCAATTCAAAATTTAGAATTCATATTTGGGGCCCGAAATTTTTAGGGGCATCTACTAGTGGTATGTGACTACCATTGTGAAAATATGGTGATGCAGTTGTCTCTAGTTTTTTAGAATCGGGCTTATATGCAGTTGAATAGTGAACTGCGTTCTAAAAATCCGATCACCTTAAATACCATACAGCCAAGTAATATACGCCCCCTCTTACTAAATGTTCAAAGAGAAAATATATTATGTAAAAGTTTTGTAATGTTAATGATTGTAAACAGAAAACTGCATCGCTGGCAGTCATAGACTTCCATTTATATATTAATATTTTGCTCTAATTATCATGTTTTGACTACGAAGTTAAGTGTGTAAAATAAGGTAAGTGGAGTTCGTACGTACTCAGTCATATCCAGGAAGCTGGGTGGTCAACTTATCATCAGATCTGCCCTAATTTTTCTTACAATGAGTTTGTATGCAATAGATTATCATTAAGTAAATGAAAGTTACATCATTTTTAAAAAACATAATTTGAATGTTTTCTATATCTGTATACAAAGCTTTTCTTAATAGGAAGATTTGAATACATGTAGTCTGAAAATGGCCAAGACCAAGTCTTCTTAAGTTAGAATTCGTATGAAAAAACGCATCCTTTCCTTGGCGAGAGATGTTCACTATATATTCTTTACCCAATTGCCTCTAGACCCTTTTGTTGCACATTAACTTTTTTTTTTATATAAAAATGGGAACTTTTGCTAGTATGCGACATTCATTGGTTGCTCTTGAAATACCATAAGGATGCTATTTACATGTACTTTACAAATACGAAATAAAACAATTGGTTACAGGAAATATGTTTTCAAGCAAAGTGTGGGAAATGATATGTGAAAAGCTTTAATGAGATAGTATTAGAGTATACCTTATTGTTACTTCATATTCGTAATAAATATATTACAACACTTGTGTGTGAACATAATTATTCACTTTGTAAAATATCAATCAAAATTTTTAAGTATCAGTCGAAATTGTGTATTCAAAAAACGTGGACTATTAAGATTTTTTTTAATTTAAATTATATTAATGAAAAAACTAGTTTAAATTTTCAAGGATACAATATATAAAAAAAAATAGTTCAATGTTATCATTGTATCGACATTGCATGCATACATCATGAAAATATACAAAGAAAAATATAAAACGCTTTAAAATTTTCCAAACAATGTAAACTGACCGTCGTCCAGTGAAAAAGTGATTACCCACGCTATCGAAACGACTCACCCACACTTTTCCTGCGAGACCATTCGTTTGGTTACATGTTCACGCTGCGAGATCACTTTCATAACCATTTATGAAGATGCCATAGAATTTGGGATCGTGCTGCAAGAGAGATAACTCTTACAAACTAGATAGCAACAAAATCAATATACATAAAATATTTTATGAAATCTTTAAATTCTTATCAGAACGTACTTTTTTCATATTTTTGAGAGAGAAAGAGAGAGCGTGCTCTAGTGAAAGTTAATCTAAGGGGTCCATTTTGCCTCGTCTGTATTGAACCTATCCGTCTTACTTCACTCCTTTGCGCAGAATAAAAATACTTTAAACAAATGTTTTAAATCAATTACTGTTAATCGATTTTTCTGGCATCTACTTATGTATATGTATTTTGTTTATAATGAGCATTATATTGAACACTTTTGACTTCACAATTTCTAAATCATCAAAAATATTTTTTTACATCTTTTACATTTGCATCAAAATGTGCTGTCTGAAACTTAAATGTAAATCATTTCCTATTTATATATTTATTTAAGGAGGTCGATTTGGGTGGGTTTTATTTTCAGAAAAAACTTCAATAGCAAAACTCTTTATCTATTAACCATATTTCATTTTCACCAACTCTAGTTTATTTGTGAAGTTTCAAGAAAATCGACCGTCTGGTTCTTCTTAGGGACCATCTCATTATAGAGGTACATTTCCAATAGGGATATGTAGGAAACTGTCATTTTCCGCACATCGAAACAGATTTTAAAATTCTACAACAGCCTTTTTCTCATATTGTTATAAAATATATATTATAACACTAGTAATATTATTTCCTACCTTATATGTAAAAATACTAAATTTTACCGTCTGGTTCGAATATATCAAAATGCACCAATTTTTGCTCTATATTTGGAGCATTACGAATGAAGGTCAGTTTAATAGATTCATTTAAAAAATAAGTAAAATGTTTGCGAGGATATCATTATTCTGTGTATAAAATTTCAACGGCGTACAATTTTACTTTTTCTTTTATGTTTTTTCTTATAACACACTCATACAAAGATTCACTATATCATAACGTTATAAAAACACAATGAAAACGCTCCCTTACTGTACAACGAAAAATGGTTTGAATAATAAAAAATCCATTACAAAATTTAGTTATTTTCATCTGTCTTTTGCCTATCGTGTTCAATTCTATAAATAATATCGAAAAAAATTCATAAAAAGTATATATACAACGGAAGCGAATTACTGCCACACTGTTTTTCTTGAAATTTCCAACTTAAAAATTGATTTTTCCAACATTAAAGATTGAATTTCCAACTTTAAAGTTAATTTTTCCAAATTTAACCTTAGAATTTCCAACTTTAATGTTGGAATTTCTAACTTTTTTGTTTGAATTTATTTCTTGTAAATATCACAGTATACATTATATGACAGGCAAACTGGGCATTAACTTTAAAGTGAAAAAAATTGAACTTTATTAATTTTACAACGATTGATAAACAAGTTGTACAACTTTTATTGATAGCGATGTTAGCGCGAGGGGGGGGGGGGTCATTGATGTGGGAGGAAGCCGCAGTGCCCGGGGAAAACCCACGTGTCCAAGCGGGCGACCACCACACCCTTTCATAAACAACCACTGTCGATCTCGTGGATCGAACTCGGGTCGCATCAGTGATAAGCGAGTGCATTGTCCGCTTCGCTAGTTTGACACATAAACTGGTTGTTGTATACATGTATGTCTTATCTAGAAGTTTTCATATAATTGCATGTATATAAGATTAAAACGTTTAAATGCATTCAGTATCAGATATCAAATATCTAAATAATTATAAATCCAATACATGAATATAAATAACAATAACAGTATACATTATGTTACAGGCAAACTATGCATAAACTTATACACATGTAGTTGTTGAACTAGAAATTTTCATGTAAATATATAAGATTAAAACGTTTAAATGTATACAGTATCAGATATCAAATATCAAAATAATTTTGAATCAAATAGATGTTATCTTATTATGAAAAGCAAGAGGGTGTCGTTAATTATTGGTGTCGTAAAAGCAGGATTAGAAAGAGCAAATTAAGATAAAAACAAAGCCCTGGAATTTGTGTCTACATGGCGTTCATTAAATTAAAATTGAAAAACTTATCGTAATAACAACAGAATATTAAAGTTGGAAATTCCAAGATTAAAGTTGGAAAATCCAAGATTTTAGTTGGTAATTCCAAGATTTAATTTGGAAAAATCTACTTTAAAGTGGGTGCCTGTAAAGTGCGAAACGAAATCGAAACGAAACGAAACGAAACGAAATCAAACGAAACGAAACGAAACAAATCGAAACGAAACGAAATCAATCGAAACGAAACGAAATCAAACGAAACGAAACCAAAAATCGAAACGAAACGAAACAGAACTTAGACAAAACTAATATCAATTTTGACTACATAAAAGTTAAAATAAATTCATTGAAATAAATTTTTGAACCATAAAATATAACTACCTGTATGTTTCAGATTGGCGCTGTAAATTTTTAAGCCGATTATCCGAAATTTGCAAAAATTATATAATTATGTAAATAAGTGATGTACATTCCTATACATTTTAATGTTTCTAATTTGTTTCATTAAATGATAAAAATGATATTCAGACGTTTTGAGAGAGAGAGAGAGAGAGAGAGAGAGAGAGAGAGAGAGAGAGAGATGCCTTAAAAGTTATCAGCGATATCACATAGCAAAGTATATACGCAAGTTTTGGAAGAGAGAGATAGAGATATGATGATGATACTGAAGGGGAAATTCTAACAACAATTTTCTTTCTATCGATTTGAAATATTGTAAAAATGAAACGATCGAATACAATGGGATTTATAGCATACTTGTTGGTTACCAGTTTCTGACATATAATAAGAAAGTATAGCATGAATTTGGACGTCGTAGTTTGACAAAATTAAAGTGCAATATAAAGAGGTTTTTTAACCTGTTCTCTTTCTCTCCCTTTCACACGCAAACACAATGTATTTGAATCATTTTTACAATATTTCATATCGATATAAAAAAAATCGTGGAGTTGGAATGTCTCTGTAAATACTGTAACGCGCACTATATTTAGGGTGTACAATATTTGGCGGAATATAATTTTTCAACAAGTTAGCATGGATTTGATTAAGCGCATTTCTGAATTTACCTTTTTATCTACTTATATATTTTACATTTGGCAATGTACTTGATTTTGCGGACGCCGTTTTCCGCCAAAAACGCAAAATAGAATACATAGCCAAAGGGGTAAAGACAGTTTTAGAATACGTTAACTTTACAGTAAAATCATCTTTATATTGCAAGTTAATTTTGTCAAATTACGACGTCCAAATTCATGCTATACATATTACAACAATTCTTATTATATGTTAGAAACTGGTAACCAACCAGTATGCTCTAAATCACATTGTATTCGATCGTTTCGTTTTTACAATATTTCAAATCGACAGAAAGAAAATTGATGTTAGAATGTCCCCTTTAGTATCATCCTCATATCTCTATCTCTCTCTTTCTTTCTTTCTCTCTCTCCCAAACTTTCGTATATACTTTGCTATGTGATGTCGCTGATAAGATTTAAGGCATCTCTCTCTCTCTCTCTCTCTCTCTCTCTCTCTCTCAAAACGTCTGAATATCTTTTAATCATTTAATGAAACAAATTAGAAACATTAAAAGGTATAGGAATGTACATCACTTATTTACATAATAATATAATTTTTGCAAATTTCGGATAATCGGCTTAAAAATTTACAGCGCCAATCTGAAACATACAGGTAGTTATATTTTATGGTTCAAAAATTTATTTCAATGAATTTATTTTAACTTTTATGTAGTCAAAATTGATATTAGTTTTGTTTAAATTCCGTTTCGTTTCGTTTCGATTTTTGATTTCGTTTTGTTTGATTTCGTTTCGTTTCGATTGATTTCGTTTCGTTTCGATTTGTTTCGTTTCGTTTCGTTTCGTCTGATTTCGTTTCGTTTCGATTTCGTTTCGCACTTTACAGGCGCCCCTTTAAAGTTGAAAAAATCAACTTTAAAGTTGGAAATACCAAAATTTAAATTGAAATATCTAACTTTCAAGTTGGAATTTTAAAGAAAAATAAATTTACAATGTGTCAATATTACGCTTCCGTAAAATACACTGTATTATACTTGAATGCGCAAAAACATGCGCAATGAAAACTAAAGTCGGCCTCTTTAAGGAATAAGGAATCATTCTTCGAGTATTATGAGGAGATAATTTCGGTCGGGGCGTGATCAAATCCAATAAAGCCCGAAGGGCTTTATGATAGTACAAAATCAATACGTAGTGTTATCACAGGCAAAGAAAAATGTAAATATATACACATAAATGACATTTTATTTGCACGTGACAAACTTTGTATGTAAATTATTGTATAGGGAGAGGACCAAATAAGTTTAAGAGTTTGTGCCCCACCCCATTGTAATCATATTACAATAAAATAAGTTTAAACCAAACCAAAAATAAAAGTTCATCAAATCTATTCTGATTGCTTTTGAGTTGCAAAATCTAACAAATTCTGCAAGTAACTGTTGTACCTTTGAACAATTCCATGATAAGTGATATATTGTTTCCTCAACAATTTAACAAAAAGTACATAGATTTGAATATATTTTACCAATTTTATATATAAAACTGTTAATATATAATGGTTGATTCTGTACTGCAAACATTGAAATTAGAGTCTGGGTTAATAATAAAAGGTAGATAAAATATTGAAACCAATTGTTTCTCTGTAATAACAAAATGTTAACTTCTTTTTTCTTTTCCGCTGGTGTAAAATTAGTCTGATTTTTATATATAATACATGAGTTTTGAATCTCTTGTTTGTTTAAACAAAGGTTATAAAAGTACGGTACAAAAGGTATAAAAACTTCATTTCTAATGAAGCTATATTTTCTTAAATCTGAAAGTAAAGCTTGTCTTACTTGCATGAATGTTAAATTATTTATTTGAATATTAAAATTTCTTTTTAATTCCACAAAATCTAGAAAGTTTTGATTTTCATCAAATAAGTCTATTATGCATCGTACTCCTTTGACATACAAAGATTTATATAAAAAAAATGAGCATTTTTTCAAATGAATCTAAGTTATCGTTCTTAAGCAGTTAGATTGACTGCAATGAAAATAAGAAATCGCGCACAATTTCAACTTCAAAAATCTTAGGCTTTAAATCGCCCAATCAACAGTCTAATGTAATCAATCATATCTTTTTAATAATTAAACCTTCAGAATATAATCGTTAGCGCGGAAATATTTCCTTATTCATTTATAAACGTTCCACCATCTTATTTACATTCATTTAAAAGAATGTATGAGTGCTTCACACAAAGGTTAAAAATATCAAAGTGACGTGGTCACGGTTTCCTTCAAATTTACTTATCTAATTCGAATATGCACAATGCTTTACTAAGTTATTTTTAATGGCCAGCCGCAAAAGTGAAATAATAGAAGTGAGATAATATAAGTGAGATTACATAGTTTGTATGTACTGGTAAAAGTTTTGTTTTACTTAGAATTTGTATATATGCACGTCTGTATCGAACAGTTTATAGTATGTCGTCAGTTTTAATTTTATTTTGAAAATGCATTTTTAACTCAGTAACTAAATGTTAACTAAAGCGTTACACGAACCTTGTTAGCATAATAATAAATTTGGACTCTATATCTTGCGTATAACTTGACTGAAAAATATGAAAATCGTGCCATACCCCTTTAAAAGTATTGTTACCAAAGTTGAAGAAAAAGTAAAAATGTACAACTAAAAACCACATTTGTATTTCTTCTATAGATTAAAAAAGATTGCGGAATTTTTTTTAAATCTAAAGCTACTAAATTTAGATACTAAGCTTTAAAATTAATTAAAAGGTAAAAACACCAAAATGTTTTGTTTTTCTTATTTATTATTTTTTGAAAAACAAAACAAGAAATATACGTTGCTATGACGTATTGGGTTAATATGATAATAACTTCTATGCGGCTTGCTCTTCGATCTTATTCTATTAATATAGGTTCCTAGAGGAAGAAACATAATGTAGGTTGAAAAAAATTATTTAACCCTACAAAAAAAAGGCATTTTCGTAGTTTCTATAGGAACAGTTTTCATAATGTATAGACATCACCTGACAGGGGAAGATTCACCAATTACAAAAGTGCTTATAAACACTGTAAGCACTGGCCTATTACGTGAAATATTTGAATTCTTTGGAAATTGCACCTTGGAGGAAAACATCAAATAATGTCGCATTGACACTGGCATTATCATCCGAAACAGTGGTTCACCATTTCAATTCAAATGTGTCTTTCTAAGTTATATAAATATCCAAACCTCCTAATGACAATGTTTGTTAATGCATATTAAAGGCTGTTTGATTCTCGTTTGGATAGAATGTCACTTCAGTAAATGCCTTTTTATCTCATTTCGACAATTTTAAACTGAAATATACTCAGTCATCTTAGTAAATACATAAAATGTATTTTAAATCACGGCTAATGCCAATTTATTTCAAATTTTACTGCCAAATTTATTAAAACCGATTTTTTGACCACCAAAACGATGTTTATAATAATGCTGTTCAATTCACAAAGTTAACTAAAGGTAACTTTAAAAAAAATATATGATATACTTGTAACTTCTGAGCCAACCGCGGCATGCTATCAAAGCAAGACTTGCTAAGGTACATCTTAATGTAATTTTGAAAAAAAGAACATTGATTCATATCAAATCAAATATGAAGAAAATGGAACATACGAGCCTTATACATACACCGGATTCTAAATCACGTGACATACGTATATCTGATGAAAGGTCTTGCTAGAATAAAAAAAACAAATATTGATTAAAGAAATTATGTCATTGTGATTTTTGCTGCTTTTTAACATGTACAATATAAAAAAGTAAAGTACAATATTTTACTTTCTTGTGAAATAGGCCCTGATGAAATTGAATCCTAAAAATTGTTATCAGCTCTTTATCATCAGCTCTTTTTAATGAAGATGTGGGATAAAAGTAAATAAAAATGAAATTGAATATATTAAATAAAAAGTGAATCGTTACAGTTAAAAAGGTTTTTGTCTTATTATGCCCCCCTTCGAAGAAGAGAGGGCATATTGCTTTGCTGCTGTGTGTCTATCGGTCGGTCGGTCCACCAACAGTTTCGTTCATTTTCTTCGCAGAAGATAAACATATTGAAATGAAATTTGGTATACAGGTTTATCATGATAATATCTAGGTCAAGTTTGATACTGGGTAGGATCGAACAATTTTCGACAGAGTTATGGCTCTTGGACACAGAAAATTTCCAGTTATTTGCAGTTTCCGCTCATTTTCTTCGCAGAGGGTGCACATATTGATATGAAATTTGGTATATAGGTTTATCTAAATAATATCTCGGTCAAATTTGATTTTGGGTATGATAGAGCAATTTTCGACAGAGTTATACACCTTGGACTTAGAAAAATTCCAGTTAGTTGCAGTTTACGTTCATTTTCTTTGTGGATGTTTCCAAGGGAGGGGGGAATAAGTGTTTCACAAACATCTCTTGTTTGTTATAATTTTGATGTTTGCAAATGATGTTACTATCAATGCTACATGTGTTATTTATTGAATATTTGCACTAATTAGCAAAAATATTGGAAACATTTTTCAATGTAAATCATCTTTAAATAAAATACACGGTACTCATCACAGCAAATTACCCACCTGAAAGATGAAAACGTGACTGAACGTAACACCACAGCATGACAGGAAACCGGTGGTTTCATTTAGATATGAAAACGAAAGGAAAATACAGATTGTTGGAATAGCCGTAGGGTCACTTCCGCTCTAATCTAAAAAAGAGGTTGATAAACTAATGTGACGAGAAAAGCCCACAACATTATTATAATTATTAAAAATAATGGTATGTGAAGTTTTTTTCCGTGTTTCAGCATTGCTAAATTTTTAAAACGAGACCATCTTATAGCATTATGTAAGACGCATTCATAAAGTTTTGCAGTGATTCATTTACACTGTACGTCGATCCAAACAAAAACTATCAAATTTAGATTAAAAAAAACAAGAGAATGATGGGCAAAACTCAGATAATGGTGCACAGTTTGCGGGAAAAATCTACAATCAACAATTGTGTTATATAAAGATGCATAGGCTAATAAGTTGTAGCATTGCTGGTATTGAGGAATATTCAAAGATTTTTCTATACATTATTTTGTTAAGCTTTACGTCTTCCTTTAAGCACTTTGTAAGTATTGGTCCAGGTTCAATTGAATTAAAAGTTAATGTAACATCAGTATGTAATATGCATACATGTATTACTAACTATTTATTGTGAATAAAAAGATGACAATAACAAACCGTCAACAATCTCCAAAATCCATAAAACGAAATACAAATTCAAACCAGAGCAACACGGATCTCTAAAAAGATAGAGGTAGGATCAGGTGCCATGGAGGAGTGAGCATCCTCTGCTGACCGGCCACACCCACCGTGTGCTCTTTGTTGTAATCGGGAAAAAAACGGAAAAGTCCGTAGACAATTGGGTGATTAATTATGGTCTATCAATTAGTATGAAAAACGTCAGTCAGCATGCGACCCAGTAGAAGATTGTAAATGTGAATGTATAAGCATGTAAAACTGTTCACAGCTCTTTGATCAGCTTTGGGATATGTTATACTAATATATATATATCATAGTTCTTGACAAAAGAATTTTGATCCTATATATATTTTACTATAAACATACGTTTTCATATACTTGCCTTTTTCACTAAAAATAAAATTATTTACATTCTGCAAATGATGTGACCCATTATTTAAATTAGAATCTTCTTGTATGTTGTTAAATTTGAAATTTAATAAAAAAAAAATGTTTCAATCATTTTGTGTTAAGTTTATATCCCCCCCCCCTTATCTATATTATCTTGTCTACACCTTTGATGGCACAGTTAACTGACTGAATGTTAAACTGACATATTCATGAAATATGTATAGCTATGTGCATATAAGTACTTTCAGTGCTTTGATTAAGGAGAATTTTCAGCAAGCGATACTTCCTTCTAGACATACGTGTTCGCACTTAATCGAGACAAACATAATCAAAAATCCAGTTGTTACAAACAAATGCACCGAATGTTCCGAATACCAAAATATAATACGGGATACTTAAAGTCGCATTTTCAACGGAGGATGATCTTACAGAAGACATTGTATTTAATTTGCCTCGTATTTTTTTTAAAGTGTCTATGACAAGATTTATACGTTATTTAAGTACCTTTTACCATTATGAAATGTAGTGCATGCAGGATTTGGCTCGCAGAGGTTGATGAGAGGGAGTAGGATAGTTCTCGTTTACATGAAACGTTAGTGACTTTAAGAACATTGTCGGCGAACTAATGGGTCTGAAAGTGATTAAAGATAACTGGATATTGCATTAAGATAACGACCAAATATGCTGCAAGGCAAACACGGACCCAAGCCAGTAATGTACAGCCGATACCAGTAAGGATTTATGAAACGATGCGATAGTAAAAGTGTGGCTCTCCTCTCCAGAGTCACACTAAAAGAGCAATCTGTCTACATTTAAAACAACATAAACATAAAGAAACCATAACACCTACATTTCTGTTTCCCCTTTTTATGTAATTTGTGTAATACTCTTGTCAAAATTATGATTAAATGTTTTGGAATATCTCTCGTTCTTTGAGTTCTCTAGGAAAGCTCTATTCTTTTCTCGTTTTAGTAACATAAATAACAAATCTGCACTGTAGTCTTACATTGTTGTCATTTATAGCCAATTTAAAATGCTACAATACGTATACATGAGATTTCATGATTCATTTATCATATACGTCTCCATGCGTTATGATATTATTCCAAGGTTACATTCATTTGCATGTTTCGTTAAAAAATTATGAAAACAAACAGATCATCAGGGTACACATAAAAAGATTTATCACTTTATTAAAAAAAAAATAAAAAGTACACGCTATATCTAGTTACTTAACATTTTCGGTTTGGAATGCAATTTTCATTCAATAATTGTCTAACCATTTAGGTCTCCATTTATCATTAGAAACATTTCCTACCAAAATAATTTATAGATTTCTAATTAGAATTATATTCATTTTAAACTAAATATGATAATATATTTTATTATATCATTTTGTTTTATGCAAAGCAGAAAATACTGTTGTGGTGAACAAATATTAGGAAAACAATGTTTGTTATAATCTTTTATTTTTTCTCTATGTTAGAGTTCATGATATTTTTGAGGGTGATATAAAACATTGTTTATGCAACACTTACTTTAATGTTAAAAGGTGTGAAATTTCATAAAGAATCATACTGACAAATCATATTGCTTAAAATAGAGTACTAGACAGCTTAAAAACAAAATACAGTTAATCTAAATCATATTATCAAGATTTCAGTCCGACAAACAACATACTAAACCCGCTTAAGTTACCAATCTGTGAAACGTCCAGTAAAATGTACTTTTCTGTTTTGAAAAATAATCCCAGATTTCGCCTACGTGGTCTGCTTGTATAAGTACTTGCACACCTTTTATATCAATTTTATGAAAAACAGTATCAAAAGGACTTGTGAAATCGATCGCTTGGTTAATAAAGTGAACTTTTGAGAATACATAAAAAATCATGTTTTATAAGAAATTTGAAAGTAAATGATTTGGAAAAGGAAAGTTTTACACGAGTGATATCTTTGAAGTTAAAACATCACATGGGGATAATTAAATTATTAGCCAAAGCTCCTTAGTACAGGAGTATTATCCATTTGTTGCTTTCCGATAATCAAAATCAGTCGACGTTCATATTCAATGGAAGACTTCAGTGCATACCAACTATCTTGAAATCAATATACTCCATTAAGGAGTCTAGATGGTCTACAAATTAACCATCAGATCTACCTATTAAAATTTTGTTCAGTGACAAACTATTGTTTATTAAAGAAAAATCCGTATTTTTTACCCTTGAGTTTGGGCATTTTTTAATATATTAATAGAGAGTTCTTCTTCTTAGGAAGATCAATACAGTCTAAATATGGCCTTAACCATCGATCCCTCTTAATAAAGTATTTTCAACGAAAAATGAAGTTAAACATAGATGGGTAAATATCAATAATATACGTAAAAATAAACAATCTCATGGTAAAACAATGGCTGGACATGAATCAAATGTGTCTTTATAATGAATGATTTGATGCAGGGCAAACGTTATTATATAAAGATTAGAAATACAGTGTCTCAAATACAGGGATTGTAAGTTACATATATGAAATTAGATCTAGTTCTATAAGGATTCGCTCAAAAAGGTCTCATTAAGCTGTCGAATACAATAAATGTATGTTTCGTATATATCCCATTTATTTGACTCTCTGGGGGTAAATCCTATGATCGTGAGAAATTAATTCTCGAAAATTCCCAAACTCAGCTATAGAAAAAGACAGTCTTAGTTCCTCGAAGAATTTGTTTAATAATCACTTCTCGGAATATAACCTCTAATTCTATTTCAAAAAGAAATATGTACAACAGATCACTGTAGGTAATTTCAGCAAATCTTATGTATTGCATGATACAGACTCCGAAATTGAAAACGTATGAAGTGGAAAACATTTCAAAATCTCCCATTATAGCACAAGGAATAAGACTGGAAACTTCTGGACACCCACAAATCTAACACTTTGTACGATCACATCTCTGCTCTCCTTGAGTGTGATATATGGTTCATTCTCGTGCCTAAATGATATCAAACTAATTAGGTAAATTGACTCTCCGAGTGACAACCCACCCCGGATGTTAACCTTAAAAAGGCTCCAAATGAGCCGCTCACAGCGCCATTTTTTCCCCCTTACAAATCAGTGATGATTTCTAAAATGAAAACCAAATTTGCATGATATTTATTTAGCAGTGTCATCTCTCTAAATCATAATTGAGGGAACAAAAACAACATAGTGATTGGGTAACACAATATCGGATTCATGTGATTTTACTGCTTACCTTTCACCAGAAAGGGATCTGGGTGTAAAGTGCAACACTCTTTTTTGCATGGAGTGGTTGTTTTGTCTGCACGGCTTTGTTTGTTTTGTCTGCACGGCTTTGTTTGTTTTGTCTGCACGGCTTTGTTTGTTTTGTCTGCATGGCTTTGTTTGTTTTGTCTGCATGGCTTTGTTTGTTTTGTCTGCACGACTTTGTTTGTTTTGTCTGCACGGCTTTGTTTGTTTTGTCTGCATGGCTTTGTTTCAAGGACCGTATTTGATCTCTTCATAATACTCAAAGAATGATTCCTTATTCCTTAAATAAATCTACACAACTTCTATTGTAATAATAAAAACTGTTATTAAGAGGGTTGGATGGTCGTGGCCTTTTCCGATCTCCTTTTAACAAAGAGCTCTGTATAAAGATATAGAAAAACATTCAAAGTAAATCTGACATTTACATTCAGTGTATATTTCCTCTTATAATTGCATTGGAAATCTGCGACGTCCAATTTCCTATGAATACACTCTGGTAATTCATGCGCCATGAGCACAAGTATAAATGTTATCACGTGTTTTAAGTATTTTTTGTAAGATTAAATGAAACGTTCAACCTTACATAACCAATTTGATACCAGTATGTACTTATGAAAAATAATCATTAAATTATATCTACTCCTTAATAAAAAGACTTTTCTTTACAAAGTTTCTGGTACTATATTTTAGTCGCGGAAGCAAACTTAATAAAATGTTAATATGGCTGTTCCATGTATGTTTCATATGCCTGACTGAGAGCGTATATAATGACTTTACCGCGACGATACATGTATGTTTCATACGCTATCGCGTGGTACTCAATTTGTCTGCACCGTTTGGTGTGTTATAAGACCTACGACATCCAAAAACAAGCACCCAATGCTTAACTGAAATTTCTCCAATATGGTAGGAATATCATATCTTACAATTTTGAGGTAAATTTGATGTGTAAGTTGTTAACTATTTAATCTCCTTAAATAAAATCAACTTAAAAGATAATTAACAAAGTGCAGTTTTGTACACTTTTATTTCTATTGAGCAACATAACAGAATGATTTTGTATGTAGGTTAACCATTTCATTAATGGTTATACGTTATATAATAAAGAATACACGTGAAATACCCCACATAAAACCAAACCAATAAAAGACTAATCTCTCCAGAATTCTATAGATGTGAAGTATTAGCTTGATTGTACCTTTGCGCCATTGATTTCATCTCGAGTATACAAACACGTGTGGGCAGCTTAAGAAAAAAGAGTCATCTTTCAGATCATTGTGTTTTTTTTTCAAACATAACAAATGAATACACGTGTCACTCTAGCAAAGGATTGGTACACATACATCTTGGTTATGCAAAATCTGCTTAATAAGTTCATTGTTAAACTCTTTACTACTTAAGGGAATCAATTTTTTTTTTCGATAGATTGTTTTTTGGGTTTTTTGGGTTTTTTTTTTGTTCACTTGCATCTTGGTTATGCAAAATCTGCACTATTTCATTGTATTCCATACAAACTGTATACTGCTTAAGGGTGTAGATTTTTCGATAGATTGTTTCTTGTACAACAAGTATCTGAGCTTTCACTGCCTACTAATGTATGTACAGATTATTTAAGAGCGCTGGATGGTCGGGGCCATATTTTGATTTTATATATCTCCAACAGAAGAAGAGCTCTATATAAAAATGTAGGAAAATAACGCGCGGAACTCAATTTGTCTGCACCGTTTGGTGTGTTATAAGACCTACGACATCCAAAAACAAGCACCCAATGCTTAACTGAAATTTCTCCAATATGGTAGGAATATCATATCTTACAATTTTGAGGTAAATTTGATGTGTAAGTTGTTAACTATTTAATCTCCTTAAATAAAATCAACTTAAAAGATAATTAACAAGGTATAGTTTTGTACACTGTTATTTCTATAGAGCAACATTACACAATGATTTTGTATGTAGGTTAACCATTTCATAAATGGTTATAGATTATATAAAAAAGAATACACGTGAAATACCCCACACAAACCAAACCAATTAAAGACTAATCTCTCTAGAATTCTATAGATGTGAAGTATTAGCTTGATTGTACCTTTGCGCCATTGATTTCATCTCGAGTATACAAACACGTGTGAGCAGCTTAAGAAAAAAGAGTAATCTTTCAGATTATTGTTTTTTTCAAACATTACAAATGAATACACGTGTCACTCTAGCAAAGGATTGGTATACATACATCTTGGTTATGCAAAATCTGCTTAATAAGTTCATTGTTAAACTCTTTACTACTTAAGGGAATCAATTTTTTTTTCGATAGATTGTTTTTTGGGTTTTTTTATTTTTGTACACTTGCATCTTGGTTATGCAAAATCTGCACTATTTCATTGTATTCCATACAAACTGTATACTGCTTAAGGGTGTAGATTTTTCGATAGATTGTTTCTTGTACAACAAGTATCTGAGTTTTCACTGCCTACTAATATATGTACAGATTATTTAGGAGCGCTGGGTGGTCGGGGCCATATTTTGATTTTATTAATCTCCAACAGAAGAAGAGCTCTATATAAAAATGTAGGAAAATATCTTAATATATTCTTTACAAAAAAGTAGTTTATGACTAAATATTGTCAGGAAGGTCTGATGGTTAATTTATCAGCCATCTAGCCTCCTTAAAGGGACAGAAGTATTCCAATAATAAAGACTTTTTAGTTCCTCCATACGTTATCCCGAAATGTCGATAATATCTTTATTGAAGGGAAAGGACTTGATTGCCTACTTGTTAATTAATCTTAATGAATTAA
Organism: Magallana angulata; assembly: GCF_025612915.1. Lineage (NCBI taxonomy): Eukaryota > Metazoa > Mollusca > Bivalvia > Ostreida > Ostreidae > Magallana > Magallana angulata. The sequence goes on along the minus strand of NC_069111.1, from coordinate 49,843,020 downwards.
TTGAACTATTGAATCGAATCATTTGACTGATTAAATGAAATATTCTCTGAAAAAGTGGAGCGATGCTGATCAATGAAATAGTAATTATTACACTATCATTATTTGATTTTTTGTTTTTTGAAAACGTAATGTTCTTACTGAAATGAATGTTTAATTTAAAGAAATGGTATAATTACTGTCGAATTCAAGAAATCTCTGGGGCTGAATCAATCAGACATAATGGAACATAAAATAACCCACTGTCTTCTATGTAACAAAAGGTCGGATTCGTTTCAGTTTATACGTATATTGTAGCAAGAGCATTTCCAATCGCAGCATTTCATTGCTGATGTGTGGACCACCACAGGGATTGCATGGAAATTGATTATGACATTATACTGTGTAAACGCTCTTCATAAGGATGCATATGCTTACTGTTTTTAAATCTAAGAAGACATTTTAGTAGGGAATTTCTTCCATATGGAATAAGACAGTTTTCTTTAGCGCCACGCATCCACGTGCTCAGCGGAAATCGTCTTCAATCCATTACGAAGTGTTTTGTCAGCCGATCTGATGTTGAGAATTCTCGACCAATGATTAAATTGGCCTTATCCGTTGGTTATCACTTGAACATTGTGAGTCTCTAGAAATGGTCCGTATGAAAAAAATATGAATCATATATAAAACAATGTCATATATGTAAAGTACATGTAACAACCATATTTAATTAAAACAGACAGAATAAATGGAACTCACTTGTTTCGATCTCTGCCACACCAGGATGAATTCATACTTTGCAACAAGAAGACTGGGTAAATAGTGAAGAATGCCATGATTATGGTATAGTCTGGAATAGATAACCCAAGTCATTATTTTTCTTTTATATGGGACAGGGGCAGGGGTTAGATACTTATTAATAAAGCATTTGTCTCGATATAGCCTAATGATAACATTCATAGAACCATTTTTTTTATTTACATTGTAGGTTACAACAACCAGCTACTGGAAAACGCGTAAGCTTATCAAACCTGACATTTACAAATATATCTTATCACTGTAATGCAGAAGTTCAATACAAAATTATCCAGTCGGTCACATAAATTTTATTTCAACGGTTTTTTTTTCTCTAAGAGGAGAAGAATAAGAAATAAAAAATGTACCTAAATAAATTAATCAGACTTCTAGTAATCTTTAAATAAAACTTTAATGGAATCGACTGAAATTTCAATTTTCTTCTTTTTCTGCAAGACCTGATTCCACGAATTAATGGTATATCATTAAATTACCATGATTCTTAATTCCAAAATCATTTGCTTCATAAAATAATTACAAGGCGATCTTTATCTTCAAAATGTGCTCATCTTTGAGGAAGAAACAAGGAATATGCATCAAACGAAGACATTATGGAGGCACTTTGGCTCTGAATTGTACCCGATTACGTGTATCGCTGTTTATGATCGGTATTTTTAGAGATTGCATTAAGGCTTGGAATTTTATCAGAGACGACAAATCAATGATTTTATCCTGGTGTTCATTATCTTCATTTCTTCGCTATGTGCACTTTCTGTTGCTTTCGCGGTTTTGCTTTACCTGATTTCTTTTTGTTTTAACTTTATACATGTATTGCTATTCATGAAATATATTTATGAATGATATTCTGATCAGGCAAAAATTAACAAGATGTAAATATAATTGGGGCGATTAAAAAGTCTTCAAAAAGAAGCGATGTCATCAATTGGGGTAGGGATGAATAACTTAGTTCAAACTTTTCATAAAAAAGACTTAATACGTGTTATTTCTGGAAATTCATGCTAAATGATGTTCCCCAGGGGGTCATTTACTAAATATTTGGGGACCCTACATGACCCAAGAAAAAATATATATGATTTAGGGTATCAACCGTTTTCAAAAATAATTGGACGCTTCCTGTTCAAAAGGGGGCCAAAACCTCCCCTTCCCCTTTCGGGTTAATGATTCTCACACAATTTAATTTCTATAAATCCAAGGGGTCTTATTTATACTGTAAATTAAAATTTAATATTATTTAAGATAATTATTTTCATGTTATAACCTGATTAACGTAAAGCAACGACCTTGGCTGCCTTGAAATAAACAAAAATATATATCCTTAGAGTTTTGGGCTCCTCTTGCATGTTTCAGGATTACTTTGTAAAAATGAAACAATTTTTGAGACCTTTAGGTGAGAATCTTGAAAGTGGTATGAACTTTTGTCGAACCTTTTGTATGTTGAATAGTACAATCTGCAATGAAATATGCTCAAAAAATATAATTAGTAGTTTTCTGTCGAAGAGCCATCAGTAATTCAGTTTGACTAATCTATGAGGATTGTACATGATTAGTAAAATCTAATTCGAGGATTTTCATACATGTCCTTTGTTTCAAGTGCTTTGTAGCTGCAGGGTTTGCAGATTTACTTAGTTCGTAGTAAACACAAAGGGTCAACATACCCACTATAAAAAGAAGCAAACAAAATTAAACAAAATTAAACAGGCGCCTACAAACTAGACGACAAAGAAATATTGCTTTTAACAGTTTGTGTGATTTTGAATGAGTTTGTACCAGCTTTGTTCTACTCGCTTCCACGGCTAACCTCCATGTAACTAGAATAGCATTTGAAAACAGCGAGGCACATATATATAAGAATATTACATGGACAAACATTGCATTTGTAATTCAGTATATCTGGAATTTCGATAAAAATGTTTTAAATGTAGACGACGCACAAATCCAAATTCGTCTTCTGGTATGACCCCAAAAGACAACTATATTAATTGATATAATATTCAAATGACAAATCGATAATTATGAGTGCATTATGAATATTCCTGTATTTAGAGTGGAACGGAATAATGAGGGATTTGGAAATTAGGAATTTGTTCATTCTACATGTACAAATTATTGATACCAATGGAAAAAAGCCCAGAAGGGACCTGGCAGTGACACTTTTAATTCAAGTGTATTGTCTGGTCTGCAGACTTCGCAGCTTTGACGCAGCGTAGTTTTTGTTATGATGTAAGCGGGGGGAGGACATTCATTGTTGGAGACATATTCAGTTGAAAAGTAGACATGCGTTTTGATGAGACTTATCCATGTATCTAGATTTACTGCACTTGCTTTACTCTGGTTTATTTGAATTGTTAAACCAACGTTAACGTAAATGTCATTTAAATATGTATAAATGTAGTACTAATTAGTTCATATATATATATATATATATATATATATATATATATATATATATATATATATATATATATATATATATATATATATATTTATAGTTTCCGAATAGAGCGAAAGTAATTTTATACTCAAACACACTTCGTAAAAGCCATGATAATAACACTTATTTCTGGTGATATCTTCATTTAAGGGCTGGAACAAGACATTACATACTGAACACTTCTAGGGACTTAAATTTGATATTCATTATACATACTAAAGACCTCAACTGTATCAATATGAAATCTAATTGGCAAATCAATTGTTATGAGTGAATTGTGAATATTCCTGAATTTATATTCGAAGGGCTTTCCTTTCTTAGATACTTAACATAAGTATTTTGCATCATGTACATGTAAATTGCAGTCTATTATATCTATGTGTAACTATGCATTTACATTGATTTCATGGCAAAGAAATGAAACATAAAAACAAGAATTAAACTTAAGGTAGTCCATCCATAACTAAGGCGAATTTAACAATTTTGATTGATCTATACTATATCAAATACGTATTTTTAAGTTATTGTGAGGCTGACATAAACCAAACTTGGGTGTATGTATGTAGTCAATCAAATGAACTTTTTGCATTAAAAACTTTTTTTAAAAATTGTCTGCCCTTCCAGAAATTTAAAAGATTCATTCCGAAAATATGTATGGTAAATTATGGATTATTTTAGCATATATTCGAAGAAAGGGAAAGCTTTTGTATCTTTTTTCCAAGAGAAATCTGAGAAAATTACTTATCCTAAAAAATATATATTAAAATGCATTTTCCCCATAGACTTCAATGTTAACTTCAGTATATGATAAATTTGTTAATATTCCATTTTTTTTAGAATTTCAAAGGTGAATCTTTATTATTTAATAAACCCCTTAAAATCACACTAAAATTTTAGCGATTAAACTTGCAATCTATTAGATATGAAATATGATAGTTATGGATGGAAAAGCTTAATCAATTTATCTTTATCAAATGTTTGATTCTGATTTCTTTAATTTGAAAACGCAGGTGTTTATTATACGCTTCTCATTATTCTATTGTTGTAGTTAAACTCAACGTTATATGATATAGAACATCAGACAACCATTCCTTTTTTACGTAATATCTGGCCACATCTACGAATATATATGGAAAAAAACGAGGCCTTGAAGCAGTAGAATTTCAAGACATGCATGTACATGTATTTTGATATTCAAGCAAAAATTCGAATAGGTAATGTTTTCAGACCTAAGCAAATTCGCCGGTTTAACTTTATTTCTACAAATACTAAGGCGTTAGGTGAATATACTGTTTTAAATAGAGTTTCTCACCTTTCAGTGTTCAAATACGTCATAATTATCGATATCATTTGGTTACATATACACCTTATATAACACCATGTTGAAACCATCGGTATTAATTGATAGTTTCATGAAAATTTGTTATAATGCACTGTTATAATATTTTAAAATAAGGTGTCATGAAGATTAAGTGATGACGTGATTTCACATGTTATTAAGTAACGACACATAGTTCGCAGTTTGATTGCATAGCAAATATATATCGCACTCGACTTGTCAGCGTTTTTGCGCCTAAATGTGAAAAATCTCTCTTTCTCTCCCTCTCTCTCTCTTTCTCTCTCTCTCTCTGTCTCTCGCATTCTATCTATCTATCTATCTATCTATCTATCTATCTATCTATCTATCTATCTATCTATCATCTTCGAAGTGTGAACTAAGTCGTAGTTTTCTAATGGATATAAAACATCGTTGCAAACACCATTAACCTTTGAATATTTTCCAAACAAGCATTAATGCATAAAAAATCCTAAAGTTTGTAATAATTTTTTTCAATAAATAATTATGTAAATATTGCCTATTATCATCCAAGGTTTTCTGTAAGATCTTTTTTTTTCGACAACAATGCAGAAATGTTAAGTATGAAAAAAAAATGATTTACAAAATGAGCGTATGGGGCCTTGACACCTTTCATTTGGTTCGCTTCCGAGTAATGACAAACTTGGGGCGGGCTTATATAATCCTCGAAAAGTCTAAACAAACTTCAAATTTCCGGACAAACTTAAACGTTCCCCTTCGTCACATATTGCTGCTATAGTTGGCTGGGAACATCTTTTTGTAGTTTGCATGTATGATTAGGTTCTCGCCATTTAAACATTATACATTTTATATTATATACCCTTAGGTCTAATCATGCCGCCTCTGTTTTATTTTCCAACAGTTTTCACTGACATATGATTTATAATAACAAATTATAATAATAATTTAATTAGTGAATAGTACACATGGCTATTATGTTCAAAGTGTATATAAGTGATTGTTTTTCTTTTGAACATCACCAGAGTATAAGATAGATGTACGTATCAAAACGTCGGAATAGACATTAGCTCGTTTGATATCTCCTCACTGAACTGCTATATCCATACGATTTTATTTTAAAATAAACCCTTAATCACCTTAAATATTTCATATCTATTGGAATTTAACCAGCTTCTTCTACAGTTATTGCTAAGATCAAGGAAATGCCGAGGCCATTATTCTCTCATATATCACGAACGTCATTAGTAAATTATCAGATCAGAAATACATGTTGAACTCGCACTGATCATGAAATTATACCTTCAGAATGCAAAAAGCTTTAAAACAATGTCAAACGCATGTCTAAGTTTCAGTCAAAACGATGTGTATTGCCTTTAGTGTTTATTTCGAAGAGCTTTTTGTGGCTGTTGCAAGGACCTCCCTAACACATTTCAACTGGGTGTTTCTGCATAAAATTATAGTAACGTATAATAGTAATAATCGTACAAAAGAAGAAAAATATGTCGTCTGCATGCGATTTCAATCAATGCACATGTAAATTATTACTAACAAAGCCGTTGGAGGTACATAGAACAGCCGTCTTAATAACCTAGATCGTCTCAATCGCAACTTCTCGGGCCTTTCCGGCAAGCTCGGAAAAACACCTCGAATGTATTACCTAAGCGTCCATGACAACCCTCCCCCTTTTCATAAAACTTGATTTAAGTACAACACATTTACGATCTGTTGAGATGTGAGCTAGATTTCATTAAATCCAATGATATACCTTAAGGTGGATCTCTACACCAAATAAGTGTAGGAGATTTTTGTTGCATGCATTTGTTACCAATACTAGGCACAGTATTCAACAATAATAGACCTCAAAATACAATACACTATTTTCTAGAGAATTTTTTAAATATCAGTCTAGTTCCAGATAACCCCTTATTTATCAAAATTTTAAACATTTCTGTTTTAAAATTCTTATGAAAGTGAAATGTTATTAAGTTTAGAAATGAAAAACAAAAAAATCATGAATAAAGTTTGTATGATTTTTATTGGAATCCACATAAATATGAAACTAAAATATAAAAAAAATCTTTTAAGGCAAACTGCTGGACAAAATCCCACAAAAGCCTGAAAATATAAACAATATTCGTCGGTCAGTGGGATGAAGAAAAGAAATTGAATGAAATTGAAAAATTAAAGGAAATACTTAATTATTGCAAAAATCTTGGTATGAAAGATCCTGTTCAAGAGTTGTCTTTCTTTATTTTACATGGTCTCAAATATCTTGGGATCAATTTTTTAATTAATGAAAATCACGAAGAAAAATTAAAAAAAGGAACAAGTCTATGCTAAATATGTAGATATAAGATTAGTAGTGCTTCTGATAATGTTTGAAGCTGAAAAATTATACTTTTGATGAATGCATTATATATATTTAACTCTTTAAAACAAAATATTAGTAGTTAATTATATTATAAATTGCCTTTTACTTTTTTATATACAAAAGCAATTATAAACAACAACCATACGCATATTAATACATACATTAGATGTCCATAGTGATACACATGCATGTGTGGAAATGAAAAACATGCTCCTTTTCAGACTTCTGTCTTTACCTCATTTGGCTTGCAAATCCGGGCTTCCACTGCTATTGCTACCTAGCTGTATTTATGTTAATCAAAATACATTAGTTTAATGTCAAAGTTTCAATGAAAGTCTTTTACTGCAAATGTTTTTTTTTAATTTGGAAAGTTAGAATCAATTCAAGAGATCGTACTACGGTACTTTCGTTTTATATTCATCATACATATATAGTTTAAATGAAAATTTGACATCTGCTTACCTATATCGATAATCCGTCACATATGTATGATCGTCTGTTGCAGATGACATGACAAAAATGTATTGCCAATATAGCAGCAGAGCAGGGAAACTGTATATTATTTAGATTCCACGTTTTCCGTACAAAACAGCTGATAATCAATGTTAGTTAAAAGCTTTAAACAGGAAGAAAATTGACATATTTTCTAAGCGTTTTGGTGATTTCCTATCTTATCTCCTTAGTTAGAAGAGTTCAATTAAACGGTGTATAGCTATTTTGTACCACGACATAATGTTATCAATCCGGAACACAATGGCGTTTCGAACGGAAGTCAGACATGTTGTGACGATGTAGCCTTCCACCTTAAAATATATCACAAAAGCGAGACACAAGGCTTTCTAGCTGATATTTATTTTATAGGAAGCGACTCCATTTTGTATAAAATTCTCACATCCGGTAATGTTGATAATTTCGAGGTGTTTTACCGAGCCTGCCGGAGGGGCCCAAGAAGTTGCGAATGAGATCGTCTCTTTATAGGAAAAACGAAACGGTAAAATACAAAGCTGTTAAAAAGAAGAGAAATCCGCGAAATACTGAGCTGTTAGAAGAATAAAAATCCGTGAATAGAAGAATAGAAATAAAGTTTTTGCTATCGTAAAAGTTGCAGAATAATCTCCAAAGTCGAAAAGTGTTATTTAAAAAATTTAATTCTCTACTAACGCCTCGGCTTTTATTTTTTTAAACATGTCTCGACCTTGGAAGTTTTTCTGCAACATTCACAAAAAGCTTGTACTTTATTTCTAATGATGTGATTGATCGCTGTTAATGTTCATCTTTATTTATAAAGAAGAGAATGAAATGATGTTGGAATTAACCTTTTTCAAATGATAAATAATGACGGATACACATACGTTGAAATAAAATCACAGGGTAAGAATTGTCAGGGACTTGATATTTTCGTTTCAAAATCAAAGTGAAAGAAACAAAGTGACGAAAAAGCTACTAATTTACCCCCCAAAATTTTTAGCGGATATAATGTTTGTTTGTTTTGTTGTTTTTTCGTTTTTCATATGAAAATAAAAACTTTTAAAAATACGAACATTCCGTAAAAAAATTAAATGTACTTATTCGCTCAAAATGTAGGGCCAAACACCTAAGTACTCAGTTTGACTTGAGAAGTTTTTCTATCATCATGCAAGCGTAAGGAACGGTGAATAAAGCGGTAAGCGGCTTGTCTGAACTTGTATGTTATCCTAAACACCAATTCTCCGTAAAAAAAAAAAAAAGGTTTTATAAAGGGGCCACTGCCTTAAAAAGCGATTGTATCTTGATATTGCATACTTGGATATTAACTGACTTCATAAGAATCAAGACGGCATAAGTTGCTTGCAAAGGATATATATATATATATATATATATATATATATATATATATATATATATATATATATATATATATATATATATATATATATATATATATATATATATATATTGCCATGGTAACAGATTAAAAGATGAAAAAAGGTAAAATGCTATAAGATCTACAAAATGTCAATCAAGCAGATAAAGATTAAAATAAAAATTATGATACTGTTGATTTCCAAATTGAAGATATTGTTGATTTTCTATAAATGTCATGTACATTTCATGTGGTCAGGGGTAATGCAGTGAGTTGTCGCAGATTTGCTTTTCTTCAGAGCTTGCAGTCGAATGTTGCCCATGCCTTGTCTAACTGAAATATCATACCTTAATTTCATATTTTGACATGACATGAACCAACCTGGTAAAGTTTTTTTTTTTATGGTTCTGCCTTGTTGTTGGTTTGAACATATTTAAAATCTCTCTAAAAAAAAAATTCTAAATAAAAATTGAGTGTTTTATGATTGAATTTAAAAATACTAATTTCTCATGATAGGAACGGCTTTGTAACTTGTGCTTTGGATTAAATCTAGATTTAAGCTGTATATTGTATCTAATACTCCCTGCATGCCTTAGGCTCAGAGTAAGCAATGGAATTATTTATCGAATTGATTATAGTGTTTTATTGGGAATATTCTCATAAAACAAAAACCAAAAAATGGTAATGTCACAAAGCATATATCAATTTAATAAGACTTTCATGAAATATTGTCCAGGTTTTTCAGAACCCAACAAAATGACCAATCACCAGCAATAGTTTTAGAGTTCTTTGTATACTGCCGTTAGCAAGGTATATGAAAGTTCACTGTTCTTCGCGGCAAGCCTTATATTTTTATTATCCCTCAAGGAAAAGGCGGGCAAAGGTTCCTTGCGATTGAGTCTTGCATTTTTCATTAATGTGCAATTAGGAATATTTAATATCTATGATTTCTTCTACCGCTTGTAACATAGTTGGTATATAGGGAATCACAAATTGCTTTCAATGTAGAAAATTATTCTCAATCGAACGGAAATTGAAAGATGTTTCATTTCACGCTTGTCATAAGGTTTATTATTTAGAATAGGGCAAAGCTGTAAAATACATTTTTTTTTGAAATTCAACACTTTGGTATAAAGTTGTGACAAATTGAACAATACAAATTGCTTTACTTTTGCTCGATCATAATGTTATTAAAAGTAATACGTATATAACATTAATCATGATCAGTATAATACGCAAACATTGCTATGACGTTGCAAACAAAGTGAATTAAATCCTAAGGCGCACGGCAATCTCAATAAACCATCATGGCGGAACTGCACGATAAAGCTTTAAGTAACCAATAGAGTGAACTATTGTAGTAAAACAAATTGGTGTGGAAACGTAACTTTATTTTGCCATAAAGAGAGTCCCTTTCATTTTCAAAATCTGACTGTTTTAGTCCATAGATCGCTTTCCCCAAGATGAAAACGCATTCCATCCCCTTCGCTCCATCCATGGGTTATTTGTCATTAAGCGGTTTTGCCAGTAGGAGTAAAGCCTTTTGGACAAATCAACGGGATCGCCGCGTTTTCCCCAAGATGAGAAACTTGACCACTTCCGTTTTGAAATATTATCACTATCATTGTCATATATTGCTTCCGGGTTACTCCTTTTACCCCAAGCTGAAAGAGAGGACCATCTTCGCTTCTCGTCATCGTCGCTTCTTTTTCCCCACGCCGACAATGACGACCATCTTCTCTTTTCTTCATTTTGCTCGGGGGACAGCTCGGTAGGTATCGATCGCTTGTTCCTAGACTTGTGGCTGGATTTAGAGTCGACAGATCTCTTCTTAATGTTAATATAATCGTCGCCTAAACCGTCGAATTCCGAAGGGGCTTGGCGTTTCCCCCATGAGTTGGACATGGACTTCCATCGCTTACCCCAGTTATTGTTTGCACTGATAAGTCGATCCAGCCAACTCCTTTTTCCCCAGGCCCCCAGAGAAGACCATCTGCGTTTAGATAATCTTTTTCCCCAGGCCGGGAATTGATTCCAATTATTGACTCTCTTCGGATCCAGATCAAACCCTTCGAGTTCATCACCGAAACTATGACCCATTGCTTGTCTCCTTACAATGTCGTGGTCATTGACAGAGGCTTCATCTTGTGCCTTTAGGCTAGCACAAACTTTAACAAGGCATAGCACTATACACGAGAGAAGCAGCTGCTCTAGATGGCAAAGCATTATTCCAGGTTCTGTAAAAAAAAGATAAAACTCATGAGACCTCAGCTGACGATAAAGAAAAACCACCTGAATTCAATTTCAGCAAGCACGACACTGTCTCCCTGAAGACTTGATGCTTTTACGTACAGCCTCTTTCTTATAGAATTAATCAAACTTAATTTGGCAAAAAATAAATTTGTTTAAAGTTAACCCTAAAACAACAACAAAAACTCGGAAGATGATTCAATCAATGCGTTTTTGGTCATGACTGAGAGATAAACCACGTGCTGTAAAAACAGTGCGTCTGATAGTTGATAGAATGGGTAGTGGCGGTCCGTGAAAGGCGAACAGACCATTTCTGCTGTCATAAACATGCAAGGAGCCCTGCTTTAGGTTTTAATTTGCTAAGAGCTGCATCTGATCTTAATTTTATGCAAGTGATCGCATACACGATAAAAATTCTATATAACACTTTTTTGCTTGACTCCGACGTACTACATGTATTTTGATAAATTAGAAGATACGCTTTTATTATTTCTTTCATAGCTTCAGAGAATTTTTTTTTTTAAACTCGCATATTTTTCAAAGGCGTGTTACATTTCTATGTATGATTGATAAAAATCGTGTACTTTTGATGACTATGAACGTTTATCTCACTACACCAGAGTTGATTAAAAACTACCAAAATTACCATATGCCATAGCTCATATCAAAAAAAAATGTGTGGAGTCTTTTTAATCTGACGTTAATTAATCATAATAGTACATTTGGGAAAAAAATTATTAGATGATTATTTTTTTATGAACAAAATCCGAATAAAACCCGAGAGACTTATTAACAAATAGTGCATGTATCACCTTTTGGTAATTTTTCACATATACATATAAGGTCTTCTTTAAACAAATACAAAAAATGTGCAGTGTGCTATCGATAAACGTGTTGATATTCAGATCTCAGCGGCCAGGAAAAGGCTGTCAGATTCAGGCGATGGTCTTCATTCATCCTGATAATTCAATTAACATTTTTTTGTCCTCAACAAACGTAATACAAAAGAACAGTTTTTATGAATATTAATGGCTGAGGGAAGAATTTGCAAATTAGTATTAATCAGCTAAGCAAATATTGATGAATTCGATTTCGTGATTTGATTATTGCGAGGTCGGCAGTTAGTACAGCATCGTTTTAGAAAAAGATACCAAGGTATAAAGAGAAACTTGTATGTTTACTGTTAAAGAATATATATAATATTTGGAAAGAGAAACAAAAATAACGAACTGGATCTTTGCCAACGCAACCTTGCTAGTTTGATGTATAACGTCTGGATCTAAAGGTGTTGAGTTTCATACATAATAAAAAAAAAACCAAATGGCACTGATTGACATCTACGTGGCTACTTGTTTTAGACGGGGGACTTAAAACTATAGAACGCCGGGCTCGGTAATCAAATTACAGTTTGACAAGACTAGATCTAGTGATGTCACGTGACTGCGAGTTGAATTGTTTTCACGACAACATAATGAAGACTGAACAGAAAATACCGTTACACTGCACCCCGCTTTTCTCCAAGAACTTGTTATATATTGATTTAAAGTTTTCGTGAATTCACTTTTATAAGCGCAATTTATTTTTTAACAGGAATCGAATTGTCGCAACGTTGAAGGGGAATGTCTTTTTTTTTAGGTTAGAGAAAAACTGTTTCTATATACTATTGCGAGATAGAGAAAATGAACGTTGTTGCCATTATTTAAATAGCTGTTGCTTGTAGAATATATTTATTCATTATAAATATTAGGTATTTTTCTCTTTTAAGCTTATATCTTTGTTAACGCTTGAAAGTTTCTCTTTATTTGATACATTTGCGTAAAATCCGAATTATATATCAGTCACCGAGTTTTTTTTATCTGTTTGAAAACTAATGATTTTTTCGCTTGAGAAAACAAACGACTAGAAACAATGCGGCAACACATTAAAAATCAAACTCGTTTCCTCAAATGTCAAAACAGAATTTTAAAAAAAGAAGACATGAGAATGCAATTCATATTTATGTTTTATCAAAGGGAAACTGAAATAAAATACAATAGGTTAAACCCGATAGCTAAACTGATATCAAAGGAATTAGCTCCATTGTATCAAATTTATTGTGTGTATCGTTTACAGGAAAATCATTTATAGTGGGTGAAAGATTTGAAAAATTGTGCCTAGCTCCAGATGACGTGTTCCTCTTACGCAATAAGTTCAAAATTGATTTTAAAAATCACATTCTTCGTATATAAGGACAAGCCACCCCCTTACAGAGTGACCAAAAAATCCAAAGCCTAAGGCGCTCTTTTTGTCTTAAAAAGAAATACCACACAAAAAGTCAAGTCTGATTTAATTTAATTATTTGTCTGTCTTAATGGCAGTGCAGTATCAATGAATACATGTTCTCAACCGACTAATTAATTATGCTAGTATGCCGAAAATATCTTGAACTTGTACAAACAATCCAAAAATATGCATGTACATGTATGTCATTGCTTTACCATTGAGTAGGTATTACTCCTTTGTCTAATTAACATTGCTGGTATGCATAAATGGATTGTTTTAACAAAGAATCCAACGAGTCTGTCTTTATATAATTGCTTTACCGACTAGTAAGTGTGACGATACTGTGGACTGTACTATGCTGATGTGCAAAATAAACATAGACTGCAGATGTACGTTCAAACAATCCAAAGAATCTATTCTACTTACGTCAAATCAGAGAGAAGCATCACTTACGGATCTTAATAACAATTCAATAGGGAAATTCGGCAAGGGAATGATTTTATCTTTATTTTTTAAGCCAGTATTAACTCGTTGAATTTTGCTGTAGGAACTGATTTCCATTTTATAGTAAAATAAACTTCTATAGAATAAATGAAGAGTTTCCTCTACGCTTGAGGCATAAGATAGTCAATTTACGAACATCCTTTTTGAACGTATGTTTACCAGCCAACGAAATGGTAAACATGTATATTGGTTTAAACTCGACGAATTATTGTTAATATTGAGTTTTGAAAAACGTTTCATTTAATTCTAAGAAAATTTTAACTTTTTAAAGTTCTATAGTTCTTCTAACGATAATGAAAAAAAAAATGGACAGAAATTAATTTTTCGTTAAAAACAAAAGGTTTATATAAAAATTTGTAAAAAGATAAAGTTATCACTTACCTTGTGTGAGGGAATATTGAAAAGTAACCGAAAAAAATCTCAACTATAATTTACAAGCCAGTCTGACCCATGAACTACGACAGAAAGGCTATAATAGCCTTATATGAAGGAATCGGAGGCGGATGCTAGTGCTAAGTTCTGCCCCGCCGCCTCTACATTCATCTAGAGCCAATCGAGTTTCAAGACGCTTGCTAGCGATTGATCTCTGGCTCTCGCCTGTTGGCATCGGAAAACTTGTAATGACACTTGTCAAGTTTTAAGCCTCTTCTCGAATACGCTACATTTTCATCATCAAAGTTTATTAATAAGGGCAGCATTGTTTAAAATGATATGACACAGCACGTTATTTCCCACTTCTCTAAGTCTGCTTTGCTTAAATAAGGGTTTTTATAAGACAAATTCTAAACGGTCGATATGGAGAGGGGAAATTGAATCACCAAGGTATTAATTAAAGAATATAAAATCGTTCATACCTGGATATGCTGTTTCAAATATATATATTTTAATAAAAGGTTTATTATTATTGATTAAAGGATATACCGCTTTATAATTTTCATTATCAAATGGAATAATTTTAAGTACTTTGAACCCGATATGAATAATTCCACTTGAAGCAGATCTACAATCTTAAAAATACCGGAGATTACGACAATCGACTATTTTGCAATATGTGAATAATAACATATGTTTTATTAATGAGTTGTTATTATCTGTGTCTTACCGAGATGACCCTTCTGGTCCTCTTTAGGGGTACAGAATACCCAGATCATGTACATGTATATACATAATTCATCTAGCTACAATGTATATTAACATTCTCATGGTCAGACTGATTCAGTTCTCAAAGAGAGTAAAATACTTTTACTGCTTACTGATATCTTTCAATCAATTCAAAATGAAACATGGTTAATATATGGATTTTAATTACATGAAAAAACTATATGGATGTTCAAAATAAATAGTTGTGTCACCCATTGCAGCTGTCTAATGATCATTTGACACTCTCTCCTTTCACGTGGCACCTTGTTAAATAGTTTAAGCACTCTATAATTTTTAGCTGATATAGAATGTTAGAAACTTTATAATATGTTCATGTACGGTATTACAAACTTCTACTAATTAATTGCTGAATGCAATTGCAAATGGCTTGTCAGATCACATAATGATAACAACATTTATACAAAGAAGTAAAAATACAGACAATATGAAAATTAAAACCTTATAATTTCAATACTGAATAGGGGTAAGGTGTGTGTGTGGGGGGGGGGGGGTCTATTTCTTAATGAAAGCAGGTGATTTTGGTATGTCTTTTGGCATCTACAAATAAGAAAAAAAAATATTAACCTATTCATTTCAGATTCATTTCAATACATGCTGCATTTGAAAAACAGAAGATGCGAACTGTATATCGCTTAGTTATTCAATTATACTTCTATATCCCATAGATAAATGTCTTTATCTGTGGGAAACAGATACTGATTAATGGCGGCATGTGCTGTAAGTTGGCATTGTTTGTATTCAATGATGTTTATATATAGCACTGGGTATTGGTAAACATTGTAAACTTCTAATCTAATTAGTACTGGCCATCCACTTCATGTTTCCCTGGTTCATCAAACCCAGTCCCTAGGTCACTTTGTGGCCATTACCATACATAAAGAATGTAATAGAATGATGAAGGGCCGCCCAGATACACCGCGCTGTGCACCCCACTCCGAGACATTCAGGACATTATTACTCCCTTGGTTAAGAATTGGTTGAATTTGTACAACTAACTAACAACGTTTCGTTGCTATTAGCGGAATCTTAGACTAGGGTTATGTCAAAAATTCATGTCTATTATTATAATAGCATGATCCAGATTTTGAAAATGACAAAACTGCATAGTTTCTTGTTTCAAATATTCATCAATAATGTCACACTTTTTTAAGTTTCTTGACATAATCAAAGACTAAGTAAATAAATAACGATCTGATCACAAATGACACGGTGACTGTACTGTAAGTTTAGTCATTTTATGTAAAGTACCGTTTTTTTATCACACACATATACTTATCTTAGATTATACTTTTTACACATTATGAATTTCTGCCATTCAGTCAACTGAAGATGGCTGAGATTTCTGGGATTAACTGACTGAATGACAGAGCTATGTCATTTAGTCACGTTTTAGCTAACTTTTAGTCACCTCTCATTTGAAGACTGATTGGCACATTTTAATCTTATAACATTTATAAAATCTTCCTCGTTTGCAATTTTTCTTCTTCATAACTTTAATAAAAATCAAATCATAACTTATAATCGATGTAATGATTTTAAAATCAATTTGAAACAAATTAGAGGTTGACATTACATTTACAAGCATATTTGCATGTTTGTAAATGTTCACAGTGTTTGTTATGTACACAGTACACAACAGATCGATTTGCCAAGTTTTCTGTATAATTATTTTTTTTAAATTCCTTGAACGTTTGAATGTTGTGTTACAAAGTAATATTTCGAAAACATCGCCACTCTTTGCTCTAAACTTTTATTAGTTTATTGATATATCCGTTCCTTAGTTCATACTTAGTTCTGAGAATAGAACATTTGATTATTTTGGTATGCATACACAAATATCACATCAATATGTTTCAAGCATTGGACTTATTAAAGTGTTAAAATTAATATTATGTTAAAAATACTCCGTTGTTAAACACTTTCTGAAGGACTTGTAAACTATGCTGGTTCTTAATTACATGTATTAGTTCTTGTCCGCCCTTCTTTTCCAACTTAATTCGCCTATGATATTTTTTATTAAACAAATTAATGATTTATACGAAAATAATTAAGAACGTGTTAAAACAAGGGAAATTCCAAATGGGATTTTGGATATTTTAAAGCTTTGAGGGATTCTTATAAAATAATCTTATTTTAAAGGTTAAGATGACTAACTATACTGTATAACCTAATAAAATATGGCATTTGCATTCATAGATGCATTAAGGACATTGGTTCTGTTGCTTTAACTATTCAACCTTATATAAAGTTACAAGAGTTTTTCTTCATCATATGAGCAATCTTTTGAGGATTCTCGTTATGACACAAGCTCGTTTACATAACAAATTTTGAGATCGCGCCTGTAGCTCAGCGACAATCAGATTTTAGGTACTAAGCATTCAGGATATCCAAGTTCAGGATTGAAAATAACGTTCGGCTCATTCATATAAAACCATTGTATCAACGTTACACAGTGACCAATGTTAGTTTCCTTCCATACGTAATTACATAGATAATAGTCATATTTTCCTCTTTTGTTTTGTTGAATGAGAAGATTGATGTTTGATTTCTTAGTATGAGGGAAAGACAAGAATCACAGAATTAAGTGTTTGTTTACCAGATTTCGCTACATTGCTGGTCAACACGTCAAAATGTTGATAATTAAAGAAAAACAAAGAGAGGGAGAGAGAATTGTAAAAATATGCTTATTATTTACAGCCAAGTTGATCTTTTGTCATGTAGATAAAGAGGGGCTATTTTAAACTTGTTTAATTCTCCCGGCAAACAAAATTATTCCTCGGACTCCACATTCACGATGAATATCCCTTCTTTTCGACAGGAAAACTATATGTTTTCCACGCTATCATGCTTGTATACGTTAGGTTTAAATTATATATTAGTACACAGATGCATTTGACCACACGGTCATTTTGTTTTATCTCACCTGAGCTGAAAGCTCAAGTGAGCTTTTCTAGTCAAAATTTGTCCGTTGTCTGTCGTCGTTGTTGTTGTAAACTTTTCATATTTTCATTTTCTTCTCCTGAACCACTGGGCAGATTTCAACCAAACTTGGCACAAAGCATCACTGGGTAAAGGGTTTTCAAATTTGTTGAAATGAAGGGCCACACCCTCTTTAAAGGGGAGATAATTTAGAATTATTGAAAATTTGTTGGTATTTTTTAAAAAGTTTCTTCTCAAAAACTATTAGGCCAAAAAAGCTGTTACTTGTATAGAAGCATCCTCAAGTTTGTTCAAATCATGGTCCCCGGGGGTAGGGTGTGGTTACAATGGGGGAATGGATTTTTACATAGGAATGTATAGAGAAAATCTTTAAAAATCTACTTCTCAAAACTATTTGGCCAGAAAAGCTGTTACTTGTGTGGAAGCATCCTCAAACAGTGTAGATTCAAATTTGTTCAAATCATGGTCACCAGGGCCTAAGGGTGGGACCACAATGGGGGCGGGGTGAATTTTTTTCATAGGAATATATAGAGAAAATCTTTAAAAATATTCTGGGAAAGTATTCAGTCCAAAAAACAAAAAGTTGTGTGAAAGCATTGGTTGTGCTGATAAAAATTTGATTGAACTATGACTCTCAAGAGAAAATTGGGGGGGGGGGGGGGTAGGTTATATGGAAATAGAGAAAAATTTTCGTTCATATACAACAACAAAAGGGGCTTGATATTTACCATAAAAAGATGTGGATTAAAATCAGCAGGTTTTAAAAAAATTTGAGCAAGATCTAATCGACGTAGTTGTCAAGATATTTTTATTTTGATATTGTAATGCTAATTAGATCAGAGTTAAGGCAATTGTTGTTCAGGTGAGCGATGTGGTCCCTGGGCCTCTTGTTATTGTATAGTTTATTATTGACACTGGATTGCCATGTAAACAATTAAGGTACTCATGCATAATACAAAATTAATGTACGTAAAACAAATCTTAACACAATATCATTACACTGTGTGGGATAACATAAACAGTGCCAAGGTGGATGTTCTGAAAGTTCGAATATGTCATTTTAGGTTTGCATTGGAAATCTGCGACTTTCAATGTTCAACAACACACATCAAATCTGATCATATCGTATAGCATAAGTAAACTTCGTCACACGTTTTTAATAGATTTATATCAATCTAGGATTTAGTGATACGTTCCAATTTACATAACCAATTTGATATACACTTGTGAAAAATAATCGTTAACCATATCTATTCTATTTAAAAGAAAGTTTTCCAAGCCTTTCTGGCACTATATTTTTAGCCGCGGAAGGGCAATCGGTGTTTGGAACGCTGTTCGCTATTCGCAATTGAAAAGTGAACTGCGTTCTGGAACGCAGTTCGCAATTCATAATTCATATTTGGGGCCTGAAATTTTCAGAGTCCTCTACTAGTGGTATACCATTACCACCTTGAAAATATGGTGAAGTGGTCATCTCTACTTTTTGAGATTCGAACTTTTTTGCAATTGAAAAGTGAACTGCGCTGTGGAACGCAGTCCGCAATTCAAAATTTATTATTCATTTAACACTTAACACAGAAGGTCAATCTTTGGCGATCTTTTAAACAATTCACTCAGAGGGTCAATCTTTGGCGATCTTTTAAACAATTTACATTAAACATAGAAGGCCAATCTTTGGCGATATTTCAAATAATTTACGCTTTAGTGGTATCCTGTTCTTAAGTTTGTTAATTATATTAAGATTCGTTGCCGACTGTCTACGCCTTTAACACGACAAACGTACGTATATGTTATGAATCGGAAACAAACTTAAAAAGTGTATTGTTTTGACCAAGCCACTCACTTTGTGTATATAAAATTAAGTTTTTCCATACTTTTAAGTTATTCAGAAAAAGAATGCAATGGTGACCTTTCGTCCGCTGTTGTTGTCTAAATTTTCCAATTATTTTTTTACACCGTAAGAGATGACAATCACGTGACGTGTATTTCTCAATGACAGTTAAATTAGAAGGATAAAAACGTTCTGTATTACTACATCCACTGAAACTCCGCCAACCTAGTAGCCCTTAATTTGGAGTATACACTAACAAAAATAATGCAATCTTTAAAATGTTGTTTTTTATAAGATCTCCAATCCTTTCTCTAATGTATTTTTATATATGTGTCTTGGCCAATTAAATTATTGAAAGTGTTGAAAATGAATGTGTCCCTATACTCTATTTCGACCGTAGAATTTCATATTATTACATGTATGTTAAAAAGTAACCAAGGGGGGGGGGGGGGCATTTGCCCATAATGCAATACATGTGGGTACAAGTAGATATCTTATTTATTTCAACAATAAATTTATTATTCAATAACTTTTTTCAAATGCACTACTGAAATGTGTGTTAAATAATAGAACAGAATGTAATTTTTATCGGATTGAGCCTTTAGTTTCTCATATATGATTTTTTTTTCAACAAAACACAGTGCCTGATAATTTTGCCAATTTTAACAAGAAATATACCAATAAAACATTATTATTATTCCCGTATGAAAACAAGATATTTATAAATTTCCAATGGAATTAAACCACTTCATGTGGAATTATAATTCTAAAAAAGTTTTTTGTTTCAAAATAATATTTATGTCATGTTGTAAATTTTGAATTTACTGGGTGGGTGTAAATACACAATTTACAACATGACAATTTTACAACATGACATTTACATCAGACTTTCAGGAAACCCTACAAATACTTTTTAGTTTTCTATCGCAAATATTTTTTCTCGAAGATTTTTCAATTGTGGATTATTTTTCTGTATACATGTAAATATATTCAAACTGTGAGTCAAACTGAAATGGTTAACATGTATACCCTCTAGAAAGTGGTTTAGGAAATGAAACGTGTGTTGTTATAGGACTTTGCACTATGAAATTTTAAGGTTGCAAAAAATGAACCTTTGAACGTGCAGCATAATGCAGCATTCTTGCGTAAGTACCGAGTTCCATGGTATACTATTACTAGATCAGAAAATTATCGATAAACACCTGCAGTAAAACTTACTTTAACTGCAATTCATTTTATATATGAAAATTAATCTGTTGCAATTTACTTCTCATTGGTAGAAAAAAACCACATATAGAATTGAACAATGTATTGTATTCTGTGATGTTGTGACACAGAATAATAAAATGTTTAATTACTTCCTGTAACTGCAGTGCTTTTGCATGTATCATTAAACATATCGGCTACACTGTGCAGTCTTACTGGTCGGGTGCGATCTGATGGAAGAGGAATGTCACTTAATGACGGGGATCTAGAAGAAATTAATATTTAGCAAACGACTAAATATGGTTTGAGCCTAAAATGGCCCCCTCAAATAAACATCGTCATTTTACTGTAATATTTTGTTTTATTTGTACAGATATACATTTGTATTTTTTTTCATTATTTTGATTTTGATTTTAATGCCCACAATTTAAAAATATGACATCATAAAGTTTACCTTTTCCCGCTATTTTTGCATTTTCAGCATAAAACGGCTTGTTTTGAAGCAGTTTTTCTTTGAGGACACATTGAGCGACTGCTTGAACAAACAAAATATTTTCAACAAAGATATATCTCCCCAGTACTTATAAGTGACAAAAAGTTCGTTCTTGTTCAAAAGAGTCGCTCTTTATTTCCCATTCGAAAAAAGATGAAACAAATGTCAATTTTTTTTACTGATTTTGATTAAACTATAAAAATAGCGTCACTTCTGACGTCATATACTGCCAGTGGGTGCATATAAATCAAATAAATAGGTGAAAACATATTTTATGTCAACTCTTTTATAAAATAACACAACAAATTTATGTATTTGAATCACTTTAAAAATAGCGAAATATGGGGGCCAAATATGACTAATATCATATATAGTTCTTTCTTTCCAATATGTCGCGTCGGTAATGTATAATACATATAATTAATCAGTTCCAATACTAGGTGACATTTGGAAACTGATCTCTTACTGTCTGCTTGCTGGGGCGAACTGTACCAATCCATTTGCGAACAATTAAATTAAACCGGAAAAATTAGTGAAAGGTGTAATTTGGCAAGATAAATTGATGTCTAACAAAATTCATTTAGACAATAGACATAATCATCATTCATCGCACTTGTAACCCAGCAGCTTATTTCATACATACATGTAAGCATTGCCAGCCAAAAAACTCAATTTTATTCAAGTTTACGTACAGTCAAAAATTATCTGTACATGTGATCTCACAAATCTAGAAACGATTTTGCTCACCTCTAGTTGGAAACTGGTAATTTAAAAGTTAAGTAATTAACCAGCGCGACTAATCCCATTTACGTGTATATCATGCTGAACTTTTGGAATACTAGATACATTTATTAACTGAAGATATTCTTTGACGTTGATCATTGATATAAATGTATATGCAATCATATGCCGATCATTCATTTTAAAGGACATAGGATTGAAAATCTTTTAAATTTTTGGAGCGCTCGTAGAAGAGATCACCAAAAAATTATTTCTGTTGTGATGAACATTATTTCAGCGGATGACATCAAAATAAGACAAATGTGGGAAGAAGTAAAGGTATCTATTTCTAAATATAACTGCTGAACGAAACGTATTTATAACGCCTTTGTTGTAGCTTTTCATTTTTTTTTACATTTAACAAAAAATGTCAAATGATTGTTTGGATATGAAAATAATTCAAACTCTTTGTGAATAGTTTTCATGAAAAGAATGGGAATGTATTACGTATAGTTTTCTTTTTATTTAAAGAACTATTGTACAAATCTTTGTAAATTAGACTATAATAATTGAATTTATGATGGATAGTCCGTATTAGAGTGATAAAACCGTACCAACAACGCATGTTGATTGATGAATCATTTAGTGATTTCAAAACACTATTGAAACCTTAAATTCCATTTTCCATTAGGTAAAATAAATATCTTGTGGCGTCTTCATAAAAACACACACCAAAAACCAACCCCCCCCCCCCCCCCCCCCCCGCCCCCCGCAATAAAAGAACACCAATGACATATATGATATCATACCACGGCGATGAGAGGTAGGATTGCTGCACGATTTGTCGATTCGATCATTTGCTCACAGGACTTATCACTATTCTCCATCAATGTATGTAAGAATATAATAAACAATTCCATATCCACGAACTTTATTATTAAAACTAGCTTGTAAATTTACATTAACGCATGCACATTATCAAGATTTCAGTTATATTCCCTTGATTATGAAGCCTTCACAAAAATGTCAAAGACGAAACGCAGATGTTCATCTTTTTAAATAATCAATACATTTGTACTTTAACAAAGTTAACTAAAGAATCTTAAGAGACATATACAAAAGTACCGAGTAGTAAAATCGCTTTTCTCTTGCAAATTGATTCAATCTTAAGCCAGTTCACTGCTTTTATTTACATCTCTTACTTCTCATTGTATAACTGCTATGGGAATGTGAAATATAATTGCAATTCTCACCTCCTACTGTTGTAGTTCAAATCCTATGTTTCTACATTAATTGTATATGTATTAGTGAAACAGTGAATGTTGTTTTCTTAATTCTGTTTTATGTTTCAGGTACAAAAAGCTGAAAAAGCGAGGTCAGATGCATATATTTTTGCAGGACAAGAAAACCTCCCTCTGGATTTTGAAGTTAATATAATCCAGCGTTAAAACAGATGTTCACAATGTCGCCGAACAATTTAGGTATATCCCCAACATTTTGTCAGCATTACTAAAAATTCTAAATGTGACGTAAAACAACACATGCACTGTCTTTTACAAGTCTTGCTACCATTTCTCACCAAACGTTTCAAGTTTACGGGGGAACGGATTCAAGTATAATTTTTCCGGAGAAGGGGAATCCAACGTTAATTTCCTCAAGGGATGAAAGGGACCGAAAACTTCTTAACAAATTTCTACTGTGTATTAATTTTATTGAAAGTGCACTCTATCACAAAGAATTGTGTGCCATTTTATGGAGGGTTCTGACACCCCTCCACCGGTTGTTGACGTACTAAAAAGTGTAGGAAAGTTATACAAATTGTGAATGTTATGAATTAAGAATGATGCATTGTTACTAGTACTCTTTGTGTTTGGGAAAACATTACACCATTGCAACTTATTTCTACCTCGGTACAGGAGACATTGAAAAAGAGTATAAAATCATTGAATAGCCTGTTTGATATTTATCTAAAAAATTAAAAATTCAAATGTCAGTTTCATAATTGCTACTTGTGATGTTAAACGGGCACGTTTTTTAAACATAATTTGTCTTAAGCATTTGGTTGATGGGATGACAAGTTTTCCTGTTTTGTTCCCACGTGTATTGGGCCCTTTAATGTCTTTCTTTCTTCTGTGGTGAAACGGACATTCATTATTCTTTTTATTGAACGTGGTGATATATGCAAAATTGAATATTAATAACAAAACACAAAAGACGTTAAACCGAGGAATAAACAATAGCATACCCATAGTCCATAAAACTGCAACTCATAACAAAGAGTGCCCACGACGAGCAACGCTTTAACAGAGAAGGAAATTACCAATTTGTAGGAAATATCGACTTGATTTTAGAGAAACAATGCTTTTTTGGAATTGGCTGGTTGTGTTTGTGTGTAAATAAAAAATTAATGACATTGATTTTTGTGAACCACTTAATTGTTATTCATTTTGAATTATTAAGTTTAACAATGTTATAACAGACTGGGATATTGATGTTGACATGGCTGTTTCTAGATAAATTCATTCTTTGATTATGTAGATCTACCATAAATAGTTACCAATGTACCGTTTAACAAGAGCAAGTCTATGTATGTTTGCGTAAAATATGTTAAATGATGACGTACAATGCACCGCTCTTATCTTGCTGGTCATTATGACGCCTATACCTGGTTTTTTTAATTAATAATTAATATATCTTATCGTAACTGAAACTCTCCCTATAATTTAAAATCTCTTTCTTTGATTTCTTGTTTTGTTCATTTTTTTTTTGTGGAATTATTTTTTGGTGTTGGGGATGATTGAAGTTTTGTATTACTGTGACATAAGGATTAGTTATTTTGTTTGTGATTTTGGAACAACCAATTACTTATAATACGACCGATGGTCATGCAAAAGTCCAATAGTGTGACACGCCGTAATCTGGGGGTTCTCACTTTGAGCCAAAGTGCGACAATTTACCCCGCAGGATGATTCCTAATTGATTAAAAAATGTTTACCCATAGTTACAAAATGAGTCAACACAAAATTTAATAAGCACAAAATACAACAGAATGTGAAGAAAATCTCAGCTTTATATGAGGATTCGGGTTCTCACTGCTATACACTATATATACTGGACAAAATAAGTTAGGGATTGTATATTTGCTCTAAAAAATATTTTCATAGTGTGAATTTTTGTGAGAACAATGCTTCAGTAGTTTAAATCAAAGTACTTAAAGTACTGGAAAGCGCTAAGCCGGAAAGAAAGTGTTAAATCATAGACAGTCTCTTCTGCGGTATATTTTAGGGTATATCATTAAATTTAATTAAGTCTCTAGCTCACATCCTATCATACGTAAAAAGTAGCGTGTTCCAACATAATTTAATTTAAAGGGTGTTGTCATGGACGCCGATTCAATTGTCACAACAGTATTTCATCTTAGGTCACGTCAAAACAGGGCTGAGGAAAAATGATTACCGATTTTTCCTTCGAATTTGGGCCATTTCCACCTGCGACAAGGGATAATCTTTTATGTAATGAAAAAGCACGTGTAAGGTGTCTGACGATCCAAGTTGTGTAATAATGCAAGATCATTTGAATTTTTTATGCATGTTGGTTTTTTTTAAGGGGAAGAAGGATGAAAAGTTCTTGACTTATGGTCTTTTGCTTTTTAAGCTCACGTGTAACTTCGACGTAACAAACTCTCACGCCTTGATGGATGCACATGTGTTTTGCTAAGTTATTCCAATTATTGCTTAACACCTAATACACAAACAAATGCATTTTCCCCCCAAAAATTATAATTGGAAAGAAATCATCATCATGAATATGATATCTTTAGGAGCACCCATATCCTATATATAATAATAATATTCATTAATTTAATTTATTTCCAATTTAATACTGATAGAACAAATGTATCTGCATGCAGGATAACTTGAAGATTTGTTTTCCCTACTGCATAGCTATGAGTTCTCTCGAGTACGACTTCTCCAGGGTACGACTTCTCTTGCATCCGCCAGTAGGTGGCGGTATTTCGGAAATGCAAAATCGAAAGTGGAAGTAGGATCAGAAATCTGGCGACAAAAAAGCGCTGCAGCTATGCTTAGCGCTTTAAAAATACTGTCAGTTTTACAATTCCATACTTGAGTAACACTTGTTTGATTAGTATTGCGAAAAATTACCCAAGAAAGACAAAGCGTTAAAAAAAGGATGGAACAAAAGGGATAAGAATCATCAAATAACGCTTTCTTCAGTGAACTTAGACGGTTACACCCTTTTTGATCGGAACTGGTGATTTGACACTATGAGGAGGCATATGATCATGGGCTCTAAGGCAGTAGGGATGCTGGAAGCCGGCAAAACACAACGCCAAGTTGCAGAAAGGTTTCATGTTTCCGAAACCGTAAATAGTCGTTTATGGAACCGATATTTACAGGCAGGAAAATGTTAAAGAAGGCCAAAATCGGGATGTCCAAGACGTACGACAGTCCGTCAGGACCGTCATTTGGGTAATATTGCGAAGAGACAACGTTTCCAAAGTGCTGTTAAAAGCTTATTGCTGAATTTCAGAGAGCAACAGGAAGACGAATCTCTTCTCAAACTGTTAGAAACAGGCCCCACCAGGCAAATCTTAAAGTTTGTCGACCAGCCGTACGCCCCGTATCAAAATTGCAGCACCGTAGAAATCGCCTGAAATGGGCATCGGTTATACACAGAAATTGGCAACAACGTCATTGGCGCTCTGTTCTTTTCTCTGACGAGTTAAGATTTTGTGTTGACTTCCATGATGGCAGAAGACTTGTTTGGTGAAGGGAGAAAGATATGCCGATTATTACATTTCTGAGCATGACAGATTTGGAGGAGGCTCGGTGATGGTTTGGGCAGGCATTAGTGTTGACTATAGAACTGATTTGCACGCAATTGAAGGACACTGAAAGGTTTAAAATACCGAGATGATATTCTTCATCAAATTGTTATACACATTGCAAGTGCTGTTGGGGAGGATCTCTTATACAAAAATCAAACTGCAATGTAATGTTAAAACCAAACAAAAATCTACGCTTGACTATCGGTCACACTGTTTATATAATAAAAAAAAAACCTTAGGGTTCAAACAAAGTTCATTCAATAATATCAAAAATTTCCAAGATAACCTCTTGAATCGCCTGCTCTCTAAGTTTTAAGTCATATTTCATTTCACAGAAAAAAAATATAAAATAAATAAAAACGTTTTCGCAAACAAATATATATGATATGAAATTTGGCCCCCATAATTCGCTATTTTTAAAATGATTCAGGTACATTAATTTGTTGTGTAATCTTTGAAAAGAGTTGACATGAAATATGTTTTTCACCTATCAATGTGAATTATATGCACTCACTGGCAGTATATGACGTCAGACTGACGCTACTTTTATAATTCAATCAAAATCAATCAAAATTTGACATTTTTCTTACCTTTTTTCGAATGGGAAATATAGAGCGACTCTTTGAACAAGAACGAACCTTTGGTCACTATAAGTATTGGAAAAATACACCTTTGGTGAAAATATTTTGTTTGTTCAAGCAGTCGCTCAAGGTTTCCTTGAAGAAAAACTGCTTCAAAACAAGCCGTTTTATGCTAAAAATGAAAAAATGGCGGGAAAAGGTAAACTTTGTGATGTAATATTTTTAAATTGTGGGCACTAAAATCAAAATGAAAATTATGAAAAAACTGCAAATGTATTTTTGTACAAATAAAACAAAGAATTACAGTAAAAATTCAATGTTCATTTTAGGGGGCCATTTTTGGCTAAAACCATATATAGTCCTTTTGCATTACATAATTTATTTTTATTATATCATGAAAGTACACGTATGATAACGTTCAAAATTCTGCGGGATGTCCCCTAACTTTCAAATGGTGAAAAGATGTCAAAATTTCAAATCTTTCGTTCTTTTTAATTTTTCCCGGTAAAAGTCTTAGAATTTTCCACGGAAATAGAAAACTTTGACAGACTACAGACCATCAGACTTTAGAGTCATTCAAAAAAGAAAAAAATCAGAAACTAAATTAATCTATACATAACATCCAGGGGCCATGTTCATGAAACTATCTTAAGATATCTCTTTATCCTATGACATTTCTTAAAGGGGCATGGTCACGATTTTGGTAAAAAATTGGTTTTCCGATATT
This sequence comes from Magallana angulata, assembly GCF_025612915.1. Classification (NCBI taxonomy): domain Eukaryota; kingdom Metazoa; phylum Mollusca; class Bivalvia; order Ostreida; family Ostreidae; genus Magallana; species Magallana angulata. The sequence goes on along the minus strand of NC_069111.1, from coordinate 49,814,741 downwards.
GATATTTACAGTGCTTCAGAAAGGCATTTTAATAGGCAACAGAAAGAGTGTCATTTGTTGAGTTACAAACGAGTTACAAGGCTTGAAATTCTCCGCTGTGTAAACAAAGCGTTTGTTTAGATTTTGAACCTTGAAGTAAAAATTTTAGCCAAAAACCTATAACGAGTGTTTTAATGTTAGGAACTGTTTATCTAATATGCTTAAAATAAATAAAAAGATAGACAAATAAACTGGAAAAAGATTTTTTACTGGTATATTGAACCTATGTTAAAAAAAAAACAGGGCACGAGCCTTGTTTACATGACAAAGAATCGTGAGCCCCGAATCTTGCTTATAACTCTACGAATGACTCTCAAATTTTATTTGATCATTAAAAATGCATTTCTAAAGCATTGTAAATAATAAAAACATAAACAGAATTTGACCAAAATCGTGACCATGCCCCTTTAAGGACGTTGTTTACTCAGGGTTTGAGTTCTCAAATTCGGATTGGTACAAACTTCAATGTCATGAGTAAAATTTGTTCTAAACACTAAAAGTATTCATGAAATGAATTATTATTGACAAACCATTCGATATTTTTACTATATTATGGAATTAAGCTCAAAGTTGGACTTTTAGCAAAACAGGGGAAATTCGGACTAAAATTTTCAGATTTTGTTTTTCACTGAAATATATTTGGTAGTACTGTAATATTCAAAGTTAAGATTTTATCTGTTAGTCAACATAATTGCATATTTTCTTTTCATTTAATCTCACTTTTTCGTTTAGATAATCTAATGGCACACGCTACAAAAATATTGAAAAATGCTTAAAAACATAAAAGACACCATATCTTAAAATTTTGATCATTGACCTCATATAACTTTTATGCCTGCAGATTAAGGTCAATATACCTAGTTTAATGCTATAAATGTTTTAGTATTATCATCATTCAGTTTTTTGTAAAATTGAATCAAAAAAGGGTAGGAATTTGAAAACTGATAGAGAAAATTCGGACTGGAATATTCATAAAAATTGTGAATGAAAACTTAATGCTTTGTGTCTGTTTAGAGTCACTGCCATTCATTAACTGTATTTCATTTTAAAAAGAGTTAAGCAATTTGTATTATTTTCACAATTAACTACACATTTTTGATTCAATATAACAAAAACTGAATGATGATAATGCTAAAACATTTATAGTATTAAACTAAGTATATTAACCTTTCTCTGCTGGCATAAAATTTATATGTGATCAATGATCAAAATTTTGAGATATGGTATCTTTTATCATTTTTAGGCATTTTTCAATAAGAGAAAAAAAATACATCATTGTATATAGATTAGAAAGTAAATTTAATTCAAAGCCACCATTGCCCTGCCCTCTGTTTTGATTGCAAAGTTAAACCAACACTCGCTGGACTTCACGCACGGGTGACCTGAGACAATAGACGATACAGGTAAACTAGAGGCCCAAGCTGAGGGGGTATACACAGCTGTCCTGTATAAATGGGTGATTTGACACCTAATTACTGGTACAATAATTGATAAATAACAACTGAATTATCTCCTTGAAATTAGTAGACTAATTGTACAAGCTAGCTTATCATTGAGACATCGTAATGTTATCTATAGGCCCTAAATAGAATTAACACAAAAGAATATATTTTATGGAGATAATTTGAAATTTTAACACCGAGGCACCTAAAACCACGTTTTGACTAATGAAATATATAATAAAAATGTAGATGTGATGTTTTTTTTATTCTTTTTTAAGCTTTAAAAAATCGTCAGATTAACCAGAATTTTCTCTGTTTCCCAAAAAACGTAACTCTACTTAATTCACAATAAAGATTGTACTGCAGATTTTAATGCAAATTGGTTTTTAAAAAGCTTTAAACAACAATTTAGATATCCAAATTTTTGTGGTAAAAAGGGTTTAATAATTTTGCAATCAGTTGTCTACATATTCACTTGACTGAGAAGTGGACAGGCATAGCCTACACCCATGCTATGCCTGTCCACTTATCAAAAGATAATATTGTCTACATTATACATGTCCTATGATTCATTACTGGATACAGATGTGTTTAAGTTCACATATTACATAAAGCCTAAATGAAATAAAGAATTTTTAATGCATTATACTTTAAAACTAGTCAGACCAATGCCATGACTGTTCTAAGGGATAAAAATAAATGTAAATCAATTTAAGAAAGATAAAAAAATGTAAATAAAATATTGTATAAGACTTATGTGAATGCAAAAGCAAATCATTTATTGTTCAGTTATCTTGTTTCATTACAGATCTCGAGGGCACGCTTGATTACGATTCAAAATTTTCTTTTTAACATGTATAATACGCTTGTTTCAAGGATTAATGATTTATAATATTACCGTAGAAAAAGGTGCCCCTTTCAACGTTTTATAATATTTACCGCGGAGAAAAGTGCCCTTTTTACCAATTATTTAACATGCCCTTTTCAAATCCTACATTTAACACTATTAACCGGTTATGCAAAACATGAACTGATTCTTGTTGAGTAGGCATTTTAATAAATTAAAGAGAGAGAGTCTCACCAAACAACCATTTACATCTGTGGTCACAAGGTCTAGATATTCCATGGACATCATATGTCATGGCCTGAAAGCCTACCGGTAAGCTACCACCACTTGGAGCATCACAGGTAGTTCACGACGTGGGTGTCGGTCTCTTCTTCTTAGCAAGAGGTTATGATAAAGAACAGCTTTTTATGTCTAAAACTTGAAGTTAAATTTTTTAAGATGTATCTTTTATAAGAACAGATTCGAAAAACTGACTTTTAATGCACTTGATTTATGAATTATATTTATTTATGTGTCTTTTGTAATGCATCTATGTTTTCATGTTGTTTATCTTCATGTGGTTTTTTTTTTCATAGAGTATCATCGGCTTGAAATACTGCATTTTTTATCAAAATGTTCTACTATGTATTCCCCAGATGAAAATTCACTCTTCTTTTAAGGTAATTAATCAGGCTCTGTGACCTTTACAAACCTAATTGTTGAGTGTAAAAAAAATGACGACAGGATTTGACAAAATCGTATTCCCGTGTGGTCTATCCTTTTCATCACCATGTATAATTGTGTCATCGTGTGAATTCAGTAAGTATGACACAGCATTAATCGTTGTACATGTACATTATGATTATGGCTCAATAGGAATTAAGAATCATCCTTTGAGTATTATGAAGTGATCTAATACTATCGGGGTGGTCAACTCCATTAAAGCCCGAGAGGATTAATGATACATTTGATCACAATCGACTACATTTGGTCACCTATAAATATTCAAAGTATGGTTCTTTTTTACTTACATTTTAATAATTTTCAGCAATTGTACGATTTGAAAATAGTCATTGCTGAACTGAATTGAGTTAAACATTACAAGGTCGATTCGTAGGAGGACAAAGGCGTTGGAAAGCGTTAATATATATTGTCAACAGAACAGGTTTTCATGATAATGTATTGGCATGCTTGTAAGTTAAATTTTATACGCTTATTTAACGGGATTGATTTAATCATATCTACAGCATAAATTTTATTATGTACACCGAATCACTTTAAACGTATAATATACAAAACATTTTCACCATTTTTAACCATATTCCGGGTTAACAATGCTGGAGAAAAGTCTCCATCTCTGAATGATAATGTAGGGATATGTATAATTATATGTTTTAACAATTCTCTTTTAGAATTATCTTTGACAAAACAATTCCCGATGATCTACATGTACGTGTGCCCAAGGTCTTTCAGTGTAAGCCACGAAATGATTTACAATTTCCATTAATGCGTTTAATTTAACACAAAATTGGAAATTTGTGTGTAATTTGATTCTGTAAATGTAGTTATCTTTTCCCTAGTTAGAACAGTCGCCTATGCTACCATTACAGTTTGATATGCTATACCAACAAACAACATTAACATGTCGTTTAGACACAACAACGGTTTTATTATCCGAATGTCTTGAACTATCTAGGAGAAGTAGAGCGGCTGACAGGCACAGCTAACTGTTTTAAAAAAAGAAAATGTCTTCAATTGATTACTGATACCTTTGGGAGTTATATAAAAACGGGAAAATATTCGTACACATTCCAGATCACTTCATAGCAGTCCATGACATCAGTTGAAAAACACCTTAAATTCACAAGTCAATGGGGGGGGGGGAGGGGGGGGCGGGGGGGAATACACACAAGAAGAGTCAAGATTATAGAAAAAAGTCCCCGTACACACATTGCTGATAAATTTCTCCAAATGTCATTATCACCACGGTAATCAGTAAATGGATCGGTCTAAAAGTGTTCCGATGTTTCTGGATGCCTTATCGCCGAGTCCGGGATCCTTATGCTTAGGTTGGGTATAATTTGTTCCATGTTTGTCACCGTTCAACGCAACGTTCATCATAATTTCTCTAAAATCGGTCAAAAGTTGTCAGAAAAAATGCTATAAAAATCTCTCCGAACAGTGTTCTTGAGTAGGATATTGATGACGAGTTGTATAGACATTAGCAAAGACGCCAAATGCTATTTTTGGTGTAAATCTTAAAGATCTCTTCTTCATCATCCTCCATGGTCGATCATGCTATCCTTGAGGTGCAGTCAAAGGATTACTTTATTTTCTTTTACGGAAGGAATGACCTAAGTCAAGGCGGATATCAGATGAAGGATTGTGATAATGAAATATGTTATCATTTTAAACTTAATTGAAAATATTTAGTTTCTCTATGCATGTATAAACGTTTATAAATGTTTTCACCCTCCATCACATACAGTAGAACTAAAAACTACAAAACAACTTATTACATGCAGATAGCTACGGAGGGGCTTCAAAATCTGAAAACCGACGGTTTCTTCATAATCAGATATAGATAATTAAAAAAAATTTAAACAAACTGCCCCCTTAACATTTTTGACCTTTAAAAAAAATGGTAATGGAATGTTCAAAGACTCAATTTTTAAAAACGGCAGCTGTTTTCCCCACCCTCTGATCATCAACGGATAAGGATTTCGATGATAGGTGTCAGTGCATGGTTTTCTTGATAATGTTTGTCAATACATTGGGGTAAAAGTTTATGAAATATACATCTGTATCATTATTTGAAATTAGTTTATTCTTCAACCTTTGTGAAAGGAGATTTGGGGAATGCACTGTTCCTAAAAAATGGAAAGTCGATCAGAGGGATCTAAAAATTTGTTTTTAAATATTCTGGCAACCGGCAGAAGTTGAAGGTGCTTGTACGTACACGGCGCTCCTAGTTTTCTTCTTGTATCGGACCGACTTGTTTTATTTCGACAGTTTGCGGTCGATAACATTTCCATTCGACTTTGTTTTCCCGAGACTGTGCTCATTCCTATTTTGCTTATCATGAATTCCCGATTTTATTGTAAGCTTTTATTTGATAAGTTTACCGATTACCCTAATAAAAGAAGAATAACACTTACATAACAATACTGAAGATAAAAAATCAATAGCAAAACCATTTGTTTTGGAATGAGTTTTGGTTAAATTTTGCAAGTCATCTGTTTTGCAGTACCTTTATAGAACCTTTAGAGGTTAGGTGGGGTTCCCTAACAGTCTTTTACTGATATAGAAATAGAAAATAGAAGACTTTCATTCTAAAACTCATCTTTTCTTAGAATTTTTCACTAAAAAAAAACAATACTGAATATTATTTTAACTATGATGCCTAATTCTTCTGGCTATCCAACAAAAATAGTTTGGTAATGTTTTCGTGTAAAGGGGAGGGGGGATGGGGGTCACCAAAAAATGCATCGATAAACAATTGAGGGATTTTTTTTTTCTTCACTACATGTACCTTAAGGTAAGTTTGAAAATTGGAAAAAAATAATCATACTTATAAATTAAGGCATTTTGCAAATTAACTACAAAATGCCTGCACCAGAGTACTTGCTTACACCTTTGATATTTCAATACATGTTAGATGATGTCTGTGTGGTATAATTAAATTGTAACTGATAAGTTGTTATTGTGAAATTAATCAAAAGCCTACTTTCATTTTCGATAAACAAGCTCGAAATAGCTAAAATGAGAGTAAGGTGGTGGACACGCTTTGGCGGATCCAAGTCAGGGATAGTCTCGATCAAAATATATAATTGCAAGGAAATGATATTGAATGATTACGTAAAGAGTGAATATATTTAATGTGAGCCTATTTAGAGAGTACATAGAAGTTAAGATTTGACAAATGTTGAATAAATAAAATGAGTCAATTCGTTTCTTTAGTGGGCGATTTTAGTTTTGATGCTCATTCGCTTGCGAAGCGCGACCTCTAGTGAGAATGGGATATATATATAACTTTTTAGAACGGGGTAACCAAGGACGCGAATTGACTAATTGACGAAAAGTGTAGGACGAGTTCATCTTGCATCAAGGCAAGATACCTTGAATCGGACTTCGATTAATACAAAAAAGTAAATAAAAAATTGAACAATTAATGCGATTTTATTATTAATGGAAAGAACTTCACAAAACGGAGTGCCTATAAACGGGTTGACTAATTGACATCATGGCGGATAGTGTAGGTCGAACTAATAACCATGGGACAGATACTTCGAATCCAAAAACTTTGGTTTCAAAATATGCATGCAAATGAATAATAATGCATAACCTGGCGTGTTTAAATTTCATAAAATTTCATACCACAACAGATTAGTTGTAATCCTAAGAAATTAATTTTAAAACATTAATGAACAGATTATTGTATTCAACATATACGTCTATATGAATAAATGATGCATGCAGAAAACGGGAAAGTTTAATCCCCACTCCTATTCCAAAATGTTTTTCATGTCGACTTTGCTTATTTTGCATAATCATATTAGAACGGGGATATCACAAGTGAGCATTGGCTCACAGATACCTTGTTTCTTTCAAATGTAGACTGTTGTCTTTCACCATGATTTAAATCATCGATGATCATAGACATATTGTTTCAGAATAGGCAATATGAAGTTTTCTATTGAGCATTCAACGACAGATAAGATCATAAATGTTCTTGGTACGAAGTTCATGTAACTCCATAGTCTTAATTTTTCCTATTTGCTAAAAATTCCAAAAGAGCCTTTGCAATATAATTTATTATATAAAAGATTTGATTTATTTTGGGAAATGACAGATCCTATAATCAAATATAAGAAAACTTGAAACAATTGAACATGAAAAGGCTTTATAAATCGTGTTGAAAAAACTCCCAGATCGGTATGTTTATTGTAATGAACGTTTTAAATTACTTATTGAGTACGTAGAGAATGAATCCTGTCATATAACATGTCTTTACAAAGAGAATTTTAAAATTTCAAGCATCTGCGATAAATAGTTGCCGAGAAAACGCGACAGAAATATGTTACGGAAAGACAGACACAGATATACAAGGGTAGAACCGTATATTCTTATCTCCTTCGGAGCGGAGGTTTGGTTCTTAACTGTCAACAGTTTCGCGACATCCAAACTCGTTCATAATAAAATATTGTTTCAATTAGGTTTTAGGCAGATTTGATTTAAGTTCACCAAATTACACCAAACTCTTACCTTAAAATAATTCAAGAAAAGTTATCACTTTCGGATAAAATTTATGAAGATTAAAGACATTTATCATTTTAACATTTACAATTGTACTTTATATATGTATTTATTGAAGGTATTACAACACGTGTTTCGATCGAACACGTGTTTACCTGGTGTTTGTTATGAAGACTAACCAATTGGATTGGTTATTATATTTATAGAAAACCTGTTCTACATGTATTCTCGTAAGGTACGCACGATTTGGTAAAGAATTGAGTTTTAAGTCATTCGAAGGCTCTCTCTCAGTGCAAGCAGACGTTTCCCCACCCACCCGCCCTCAAAGATAGTCATAAATGTTTGGTTTTATGAAAAATATATATATAAATATTTTGCTAATATGTGTTGTTTTGTTTTTGTAGAGAAAAAGAACACAAGAAAATTGAATTATGTGATTGTATACATGTAATAATTAAACTGCACTTCTGAGAGCGCTTCTGCATCTATATACGTGTTGTTATTTATTTTATAAATTATTTATGTTCGTTTGAGTGTTAACGAATAAGAACATAATCTTCTTACGAATGTATTCCGAATCAATTCAATTTTACACTTAAATTATACATTTTTTTTAAAGTAGCAAGCTAATAATTCTGATGTAAAATGACTGAGAGAAAGAATCTTGCATTCTGTCATCTCAAGTTTTATTTTTCGTTATGAATTTTAACAATACATTTATTTGTCTCCTTTTTTAAATTAAAAAAAAAACTTTTTAAAACCTATATTTACAGTTAAGGCGAAATTGGAACACACGTATAAACAGCTAGGGTTTATTATTTAAGTCTGAATATTAATACACTACATACTGGTGCATTGGCAATACTGTCATGTACTACAAATACTTTTCTTCCTTGTCAAGTTTACAAGAGTACATTTGTACCTTTATATGATTTAAATATAAATGTTAGAGATAAAAAAAAAACCATAAAGTGATGATTTATCAAACCTGAAAATTTAACACATACCTACAATGATGAATAAAAATTCTGTAAAAAGTAGCTGCTTAATTCGCTTTTTAAAGTTTCGTTGATATAAAATTAGTTGTACATATTTAGCTTCTGTTTTACAACACATTATTATTAATGTGTATGTTATTTGGCGGGAATTTACTTATAACAAAACAGCGGGGATTTCATCTAGTGCATCTCTAAAGGTACTTATTAATCTACATATATTATACGTTTGATATTTTGCCATGTACTGGATCTAGCGGACGCCATTTCCACCAAATACAAGTATGTTGAATAGAACACCTCGCCAAATGTAATGGGGTCTACCATACTAATAATAATTTTTAATATATAATTTTCTGTATTTAAGAAAGACATTGAAAGCCAACTTTGAGAAACGCCTTTTCTATCCTTTGAAATGAAATACATTCTCATCTGAGTAAGTAAGGAGAGTTGTCTGATCATTCAGCTGAAGGGAATTTACTGTGATAATTAGGTAATGCAATTGTAAGAACAATTCAAAATATCATAATAGTATGCTATTGTCTCTTCCAAGATATTTATGCATCACGTTTGGACGGTTTTTAATAAAAAATACACATACCTGTGAAAGTGCAATTGAATAGATGAAACAGAAAACTTTCAAGATAATTTCATTCACAAATCATCATTTTTCTCTCGGAAAAATTCACATTTTTAAGGAGATTTATGATGGGTAATGTTGACATCTTTTCTCAATTCGGAAGACACTCGGAATACCTCGCACAGTTTTGCAACGTTATCATCCGGGTCTGTTGCATTACAAATTCCCCGTAGACATCACATTTTTGAGCCGTATTGTTAGGATAGCAATACATATAAACAGAACAAGAAAAAAAGAAACTTGATCACCTGACATTGGAAATATACTCAACGAAACTACAACCCTTTAGTCTGTACCAGGGTTGATACACCAAGCAAGATTGGTCAGCGACGCAAACATCACCCTGGTCCAGGAAAGTAGAGGGTATTTAATGAGGATACTCAGCACCATACGAATTCGAACCACAGAAAAAATTAACACCACTACCGTTAAATTATGAAGAGGAGATAACCAAGAAACGCACGATTGGATGTTTAGAGAAGGTAGAATAAATTAGAGCTTTAACATGTTTAATAAACATAAATATCAACAGGTGTCCCATCCCACCTTAAGTTGTTAACACTACGTGCCTAAACCAAATGCATGTAATGTGTTTTCGGGATGTAAGTGATACTGGGGATGCAGCATTTGATAGGGGGAAAAGTATGAAATAAGGGTTTTGACTTTCAACAAGTTTATGTTCAAACCAATGAATTTTAAATAATTGAATGTTGAGTTATCGGCACGAAATCTGAAAATATATTGTGTTTGTTTTCACAAAGCATTTTAGAGGCTAAAAAGAAATGTTGAAAAATAAAATCTAGTGCGTTAAGGTTTCTTTAGTATATCAATTTGAAAGCCTCTTAGGTCCTTGACAACGTCAAACAAGTTGAAATATTGGTGCATAAAGGTACCTGTAACATCTTGAGTGCTATTATTAAGGTTTACAATTTTAGATGAGTAAATCTCTGTAGAATAGTTTTGGTTAATATTGGTTTGATGATAAACATTTAATCTGATGGGGAGGAGTATATTGGGACTGTTTTGCTGTAATCAGCATACATTAAAACTGCTGCAAAGGCGTTTGCTTTTATACAAACGACAAAAACATAGATTAATCTTGATATACTTAAAGTCATTAAGTAAATTTAAAGTAAAACTGTTAAAATTCTGGGCAATCTAGGTCACATTAAATTTATGCTTTTTAGCTATAAACCAATAAACTTAATGAAGTTTTAATAAAGTGTTGCGCATGTCCACATGGAATAATACAATGTAGAGATTCCTCAAAGGTTGAGGGGAAAATGGTTCTTAGTCATTGTGTCAATAGACGTTCCTTTTTCTGTGACAGTATTACTCTTTCGCTGTTGTATTATAATTATAAGCTGGTTTATAAATTTTAAAAATTGTTTTTTTTTAATACTTACTTTATTTTTATTGTGAACCGACCATAAAATACTATTCGCCGTTCTTATACTGAAAAGAGAATATGTTTCTTTATTTTGAATGACCAATCTGTAATGTTTATATTTATTTCAAGCTGCAAACAAAATAGCATCAGAGAGTCGTGTTCTAAGCATTGTGTCAGCAGTTAATGCTTAAAAAGTATCTATTTTATTCTTTCCAGAAAGAAACTTGATAAGGTCAAAAAGTCTATCAAGGTTTGATTAACAAATTAAACACATGCTTGTACTTTATCAGATGAAACCTGAATGTATGTAATTGAATTCTTAGCTAACCATTCCATGTGGCCTTCCAAATAATTGCTGAATACACCTATCTAGACAAAACATGACCAAAATGTGAATTCCCTTTTATAAAAGGCGCCTTCTTCAAACACCTTTTACAATAGAACATAGGTCATTTCGAGAAACTGATTTTATCAAATTGATACATTGGATATTTTGCAATAAAAATACATAATTTGTGTTATGATATCCCGACCAGTTCTTGTTTTCAAGGAATCGCTTGAAAACGGAATCAATCTTGCATGCAAGTTCCACTTGATCACGTGATGGCCAGGAAAGGGTAATAACGCTTTGACCAATAAAAATACATAATTTGTGATATGATATGCCGACCAGTTCTTGTTTTCAAGGAATCGCTTGAAAACGGAATCAATCTTACATGCAAGTTCCACTTGATCACGTGATGGCCAGGAAAGGGTAATAACGCTTTGACCAATAAAAATACATAATTTGTGTTATGATATCCCGACCAGTTCTTGTTTTCAAGGAATCGCGTGAAAACGGAATCAATCTTACATGCAAGTTCCACTTGATCACGTGATGGCCAAGAAAGGGTAATAACGCTTTGACCTTTTTGGGGACAATGATTTAATAAAACGCACAATTTTGTAGGTGTCTCAAAGGACCTGATTTAAAAAAACAACCCTCCTAGCTTTGTGTTCCCCCGGGGAACCATTGCTCACAATTCATTACGACAACTTTAGAGAAATGTACTGTTTCAGGTCATTGTCGCACAGACAAATGAGGCTATTGGTCCTCGGTGGGATTTGAACAATCGATAAAATATAAGTAATGGTAGATTATAAAAACGTTTGACGGATGCAGGAAAAAACAACGAAATTGTAACATCGTATTTGAGTTCAACGCAAGCAGGTTTGATAGATCATGTTCAGAAACAGGAAGGGGACACACTTGGATTTCAGCAACTTCTTCGACGGTGTACGAAAACTCAGTCCAAAAAGAAACCTTTCTAAGACAATAAAAAAGAGCCTCAGTATGGTAGACACTAGACATTTTATGAATATCACAGTTCGTGTTAGAGATCAGTGTTAAGAGTTACAGTCCAGTATATTTAAATCGCAAAACAGAAAAAAAAATCAAAATACTTTAAACCTGAGTACAAACTTCTCCAAAACTTGACTTTCCAGAGGTTTATCGAAGATTTGATGCATGTATATGAATTAACAGAATGTCAGTGAAAAAAAAAACTGCCTGGTTGGTTTTTTGTCATAAAAAAGGATGCCTGTGAAATAATTCCTGAACATATTTTGAAGACAGGGGTCAGTTTTTGATAATCTGTGAAAGTTTTGTATGAGTGATGTGTTCAAATATGAACATAAATGATTTGACAACTTTAATGTTTTACGGGACACTTTATGGCTAATAGAACGTCGGGTTCATCTGAGATAAAATGTTACAATGTATATAAAATTTAGATAAAATTTTTACAGTTTATATTGGTAGAAATCCATTTACTTTTATTTCATTGATTAAACAATTTTTCTTAACAAATAAGATTACGTAAAAATGTAATAATTTTGATTGTTTTTCTTTTTGAGTTTTTGTCATACCTGGTTGCATGGAGCATACGTTTTAGATCACTCTGTACCGGTTTATTAATTTGAAAACAAACATTTTAATTCTGAACATTTCCTCTTGAAACATGCATGATTATACGGTGCAAAAGTAAAATACTTTATGCTTTTTGGTTTATTTTTTAATTTGATTTTAATATTGCTATGTAATATTAGAGAATTTTTCTTTGCTAATCGAGTGAATACAATAATTAGCACCTACTACAAGATAAAAGCATGTAATAATGCCATTAAAGATCGGCAACATTTAGGTCAAACGAAAATGTTGTTTGCAGAAATGTACATTGTTGAATAATAGTTTAAATGTGGTAATGGTTATCAACTCGAAGTCCTTTAAGACCATTATAACATAAAAGTATATTAATATTCATAGGATTTATTTTGATAAGATGTGGGTGGTCACGATTTTTAAGCACTTAAAGACACACGCACTTCCCCGCAAACACAAGCATTGACGTGAGACTCTAAAGCGCAATATATAACAAACAGGTTTTACATGAAGTGTAATTTGATATGTTTACGGTGCTACCGTTGTGGTGAGCGCAGCAAAAATTACACATACACTGCATCATTGTCAACTCAGTGTACTTTAGTTATCCACTAACATCACAGAATTTTAGAGAGAGACAGACAGACAGACAGACAGACAAAATAACCGAAGAGAGAGAGAAAATTTTAAGATTTTTTAAGTTTTAAAATTCTTACCAAATACATAGACTTGCTTCCACCTAAAATCGTTCTTTCCTTTTTGAGAGAATTCATCAGTCTGTAAAACGAAATTTATTGAATTTGGTCAAAATTGTTAACGATAAATACCGTATTATCTTTTTTATACCTTGTTATCTGAATTTTATTTTTTATCCTGGTTTATATATATTTTTTTAATTTTTGTATTCTAATTACACACGGTGTACACACAGTGTATCCGTGCCCGTCCCTCCGTGCCCCCGGTCCCTGTTAGTGAGTGTGTAATTTCCCATTTTCTAATTTAATGGTTTGACAATATCGGTAAAAAATTTAATTGTTAATTTTTTCTCTTTTATTTATTCTTTTTTTCTGTTCAAAATGACCTACTTTTTTATAATTTTTTCTACATATACTAACTGAACATGCATGCATTTAGCTTAAAATTGAAGCGATATGACACTAAAGTGTGTGTGTGTGTGTGTGTGTGTGTGTGTGTGTGTGTGTGTGTGTGTATTTATCTCATACGTGTGGTGTATATTACCCGTTTGATAAACCTTTGCTATATCAAACGGGTGATGCTTTATCAAATACTTCCGGTCCAAACGATTTTTGACACAGCCCCTCGCTTCAACGCTTCAGTGACCTAATTTCGAAGATTTGCTAATACTTTTAACATAATATGTTATCTATATCTAATACAAAAAATTGAATATATAAAATAGGTTTTTGTCAAAGATTTACATTACAAATATGAAGGAAAACACATAACTGTGAGGTTAAGGCGTCGTAACGGGGGGGGGGGGGGGGGGCTTCACCCCCCCCCCCCCCCAAGTCACAATTGCATTAAAATTGTATAGGGTTCTTAAAACATTTCACCAATCTGGTAAAAAGGATGGTCCTTGTAAGTCAAACAATATTTACAAAACAAAAACAATTTATTTACAAATATACAATAAATAGGAGGTTGTTGTCATCAGTTCTTTCGGATGGACTAGGTGGCATTCGACAAGACGTCTCACTTAAGGTAAGTTCCGTAGGACTGGGAAAGCATAAGTTTTTGGTTTGGATATTAAGTGTCCCACCATAAGTCCTTGCACGGATATAATATGGTCCACCACGTGCCCACTCCGTTGTCACCTATTTAAATATAGAACAACGTTGCATAATAAGTTTTCTTATACACATATTTGAAATTAGATATTGACTCATTAAACACACAGCTGCAGTATATTAATCAGTAGTTAATATATTACCCTTTCCTGCAGTATATTACAATTCTGGGCTACCGTAACATAACAGCTATTTAAATTACAATTACACATACCTGTAGTCTAACTCTACTCACAATACAGAATTAATATAAACCATAAAAATAGAAAAAATATGACACTTACTGGGTTGTATCTCTCTCACACAAATAAGCCTGCACAGGGATGTCGTTCCCAAGATCACACAGCATGGGAAACGCCCAAGATATCTCAGCAAGAGTACAGACACGTCCACACAGCTTGTCGCCCAGAATACATCAAACCTCGCTCTTCAAACCACTAAGCACTAAATCATACCTGTTAAACAGGTTTTCTCCAGTAGTATTACTACACCCAGTGACCACGCAAGCAAAAATATATAAATAACTCAAAAGTATGGAAATACATTTCAAACAAAATTTAGATACCAGAACTCAACCAAAAGTATGGGAGTATGTTTGGAACATAATTGTGACATCCCCCCCCCCCACACACACTTTTTTGCAAAGTTATACATTACCGTAACCAAAGACTTTTTTTTCTTGTTTGTCAAGATTTTTGATAAGTTTAGCCCCTTTCCAACTTTCAATTTGCTTTGTGTAGTTTATAAAACTGCAAATCACGTTAACTATCAAGGGAGTTCATCCTGACGACGCAATGAAAACAGAGCATACTGGTCGTGTTAATATACAAGATCTTACCGAAATAATGTTTTTTAAGACTTTTATTCCACCACCAGTAAGCATCCTCAATTACTATTTTCAATTTCGAATCATTAGGCTACTGTTTATTTTATAAAACACCAACAAATGTTCCTCGTTCGAGTCAATTCAAACTAAAGAGCATTCGCAACTTTGTGTTACGTTATGTCGACAAACATGATTATTTAAGTCTTCTGATTGACCAGTATTTCCATTTAATCAGGTAATTAAGCTCGAAGAACAATTATTTAGAGCTAAAAAATTATTTCAACGTTTATTTCAGTAAAACTTTTCATCAAAACAGATAGATTTATCTCCAAAATGACATACTATATTGTATTGCGCAAGGTCACAATAACTGCATAACATCTAACGTTGAATCTTTGAAAAAATCAAAGTACTGAAGTACTGACGGGGGTTGATTTTATCGATTATTGTTAGTCCCCTACCGGTTTCACCGGAGGGGACTATAGCTTTCCTCTGCGTCCGTCAGTCCGTCCGTCTGTCTGTCTGTCCGTCCATCCGTCTGTCTCTCCCACTTTAGTTTTCCACACTTTTTTTCTTTATGCGTTTGAGGAATAATATGAAATTTGCTGAACAGCTCCAAAATGTCAAACTACAGATCAAGTTTACACTTTTGTAGCGTCTGGTTGACATATTTTCGAGAAAATTATTTTTTTATATTCCAATTTTTTAATGTTCGGGTTCGTTATCGGGTTCGGTGTGTATTAAATAAACAAGGAAAGTATGTAGTCAGTAATTATATCGTGCATTCCTTGTACATGTACCATTCCGTTTATTGTTTCTAACAAACAAATAAGCTCTGTAAAATAGTGTCAATCATTGTGTTGTAAATTTAATCGACAAGGTGTTTTGTATTATTGCAATCGGGTTCGTTATCGGGTTGGTCTGCTGATTCGGGTTACAAAAGACGGTAAGAAATGATATTCTGCATAACAGTGCATTGTTTTAACACATTTCTATCAGCAAATACTAAATGGACTTGGCGAAATTACAGAAGATAATATAAAGAGCAGTATTTTACCCATTTTTTAATTTCATATCTATATCAGCTATGTAGTTTGAATGTTCTCTGTTCTTTTATCTCTAATTAAAGCATAACATCTCTTTTATAATAGTTTGAAATAGTTGTATGCTTCGAAGCTTTCATAGAATAATACAAACCGGTAGGGGACGTGTATTGCTTATGCAATACTCTCAGAATGCTTGTTTATTTTAGAATCAACGAAAATGTTATTTTGCATGACAAGTGGTTTCTTATATGTATTTGATTTTTTATAATATGAATACTCAGACTCTTCCAAAAAGAATTTCGAAAAAGTCACGATACGAATCATGTCGTGTAATATTTAAAGATACTATTAATTCCATCAACGTACGTATCAGTAATCAAAATACATGTATTTCTGAAAAATTGCATGGATCCAAGCAATATTCAACTCTAGCTTCGTTCAACCAGACGCTGGGCTGTCTCCGAAATATAGCGCGAGATCATTGTGACGTCATAAGTTAAAATCTAGAATCATTTGTTTACTTATCTCAACTCGGAGTGGGAACATGTAAAAAAAAAATGTATTGGGTCTCATCAAAGCGTGTACGGTACGTAGAACGTGTATTCAAGCATCAAAGCACCGTGAATTACGAGTTAAATGTTAGCCATTTTTTGCAAAGCACTACGGCAGAAAAATTTTACGTAGACAAAAAAAATTCTGTATGAATCTGTAGATTTAGCTCGTACTCTTGAACCCGCTTGCACTGGTTCTTAAAGCTCGCTGAGCTTGCTATAAACGGCGAAATATGGATACGTTATAAGTAAATGAAGATATCGATATTGTGTATACATGTATATAAGATATATATTTGCATTGGCATGTAGATGTATTAAAATATCATGAATAAAATTTCATAACTTTTTTTAACCAAATAGAATGCATCAGTTTCTGAATAAAATCATACAGTACAGGTAAATATCGGTATCTCGGACATGGGATATCTCGAATACCCCGGTTATGTCGAAGTCGGCCGCCGCTGTATATACAAATTGAATGTTTAGTCTGATATGAGAAAAAGGGGCTGTCCAACAAAAAGGGGTTTATAGGTAAAAATGAATTCATTTATCAACAATGCACAGTAATACGGGTCATTCAAAAGTTGTTTTCTTTAGGAATTTGAGGAACTCCCTCTCACTGACCACACCATCGCCATCCTTGTCGGCGAAATCGATCATCTCCTGTAAAAGTTCAAACCTTGAAACCTAAATACAAATATTTTGTATTTTTAATGGGACAATAATGCGAGGTTGTTTTTCTTTTTTTAAAGAAAAAAATATTAAAATTTAAATACGATTTAACTTTGCCATGAACTAAACTTTTATAAAATTATCTAAACTTTAAAGTGTCAAGTTAGTGTGCTTGACTTGCAAAGAGATGCATAATAAGGCTTTAAGAAATATGGGCGCATATCTTTTCATTTACCACAAGTATAGATTACCTGTAGGTCCTCGGCCATTGTACCTGTAAAATACCCAAGTTCGGCAGCAACCGACTGTAGATCTCCGGAATTGATTTTTCCGTCTCCGTCGCGATCCAGCAACTCGAATGCTTTTTGCAGATCCTCTACGTCATCTTTCTGTGTCATTTTCTTCGTCATAATCGCTAAATAATCATTAAAGTCTAACAAACCTACAATTAAAACAAATATTATCATACTATATCATAAATGAGCCAGGATGAAGGCCGAAGTAGAATAAAATCCCTAATATTTTAAAAGGCTTTCAAAGTGAATTAACGTTATCCAATTGCAAAGAATTTAGGCACTTTTGAGTTATCTCTCTTCTACTTCATTTGACAAGTATATTTCGACAAATCAGGAATTCTAAAAATAGTTACAGAAAGTCTTGCAACTTAAAGAAATAAACAAAAATTCAAAATCAGAAAAGGATATCCCCCGCCGAAATAATATTCTATAGGTAACAGAATGAGAACATACTTATAATGTGTTCACTTTGCTCGCCAAAAAACTGCATGAATTCTAAATTAAAGAAATTCCTCACTCAATACCTGGTTATACATGTATATTGTCTGAAAATGACATAATCAATATACGAAAGAGAGAAGGATTGGATTGTCAAATGATTTGAGGGTGGTGGGAACTTCTAGCATGGAATCTAAGTAAGAGTCAAATCGTTACATGGACGAGTATTAATCCGTAATAGAGCCCTATCAAATGGAGACGTACTAAGAACAAATACATTGCAGTCTACAGCTCGTTATTTTTCATTAGAATGTTAAATCATTTATTTTAATTTACACTTAATCTTTACTCCTTCTCTCTAAGCTAAAGGTGTCGTCTGCATCATGATCCTGCAGTTGGAAAAGAGATAATTCGAATTAAAAGTACATTCTTGTGATAAAGAGTGTTATTAGGGTGACTGGGTTTTTTTTACAGCACATAATAAGTGCATGTTGATGTAATCATTTTTGGCCAGGAATTAATCAGTTAGAATTAGTCTTCTGAGAGCAAATAAAGTTAGAATATATGCTAGTATTTAAATTCGGTATGTATGACATAACAAGAACAATTTTTTGAAGGTAGCCATTGTTTGATGATGAAGAAATGACAAGCTTCATTGTTTTAACATGGAATATTTAATTAATTTTTTTGTGGCACCGCTAATGGATTGACCAAGAGAATTGCTTTATTCATGTATTAACCTTTTCCCGAAATGAAATTCTTTTTTATTTGAGTACACCAATAGGATGCAATTTTTGTTTGGTGAGCGTTATGCTCGATGTTAACGACCTTAAATGGGTGAAAGTGACTTCACTAAATGAGTATTAGAATCGATTTTATTAAAAGATCTATCGGAATAGACCGTGTATTAAGGTATCTGTCGATAAACCCACCTTTCGCAACATGAGACTCTCGTGTTTTGATATTTTGTAATTATTTTTTTTCATTTGTTTTCATATTTGTTAGCTAAAAACTGAGTTGAAGATTACAGGTAAAACACACGATACAAAACACATTTGCTATTTAATTTGATTAAAAATATAAAAATGACGAACATGCTATTGTTTTTCTCATACAAAGTTCTAAAAAAAAAAAAAAAAACCTGTCATTTTGTACATAAGCATATTATAAGCAAACCTGATTAAAACGTGGATCAGAAAACGCACGTGTTATTCATGTACATATTGAAATGCAACTACACGAACTTACACTACATAGATAAAAATACTATTATTTTGACAAGTGATCTGTTTGTCTATATTCTATTAAAAGACATAAATTAGGTTTAAAATAACCTCTCTCTCTCTAGAATCGCACATTCACGTGTATAGAGAAGTAACCCAGTCCCCTGATTTATTAATATAAAGCTGTTTGTTTTGTTTGCCTTCTTGTTTTGATTTTTTTTTTCTTGTTTATGGTTTTTGTTTTTGTTTTTTGTTTTTTGTAAAAAAAAAATTCGAGATTTTTTTTACCTTTCCCATCCTTGTCCACTCCCGATATTAGCTGTCTAATTTCTTCTTGTTTTGGTTCATAACCAAGAGCTCGAAAAGCAATCTATTAAAAAAACTACAAATATCTAGAGATATAATCAATGTATTCAAAAGTGATGTCAAAAATATTGATCAAAACGTCGAATGTTGTCAAATTATAATATTGAATTTTTAGATTTATTTCAAATTTAATTTATTATAAAAAAAAATAATAAATTATCTATTCGGTATATAATGTCGCCACCTTTATGTCCTCAGCGCTGATCGTACCATATCCGCTTTCTTCGCCACCTTTGCTAAAGATATCAAAGACTTTCCGAAGGTCGGCTTCTTGTTCTGCAGTTAGCTTAAATTGGGATTTTCGAACTGGTTTCTTTGTTTTAGAGGCGGCCTGTAGTGTAGATATACTTGGTATTTCAACGTTAAAGGGGCATGGGCAAGATTTTAATCAAAAAATATTTTTTTATTCTAAAGATTACAAGGCTTCTTTAAGGCATTTTTAATAGCAAGCCAAAATTTGAGTATCAATACTGAGTTAAAAGCGAGTCACATAGCTTAGAATTCTTTGATATATAAACAAAGCTTTTGTTTACATTTTGAATGTTGAAGTAAATATTCCAGTTTTAGACCTAAAATGAATGTTTTAAAGCTTAAAAACTGTTTGTTTATGCTTTAAACGAATACAAGAAGAAATAGCCAAATCAGCTAGAAAAAGATTTTTACTGGTATATTGAACCTATGTCAACAAAAGCAGGGCACGAGCCTTGGTTACATGACAAAGAATTGTGAGCCCTGTATTTTACTTATAACTCTACGACTGACCCTCAAATTTCATTTGATCACCAGAAATTCATTTCTAAAGCATTGTAAATAATAAAAACAGAAAAATATAATTTGACTAAAATCGTGACCATGTCCCTTTAACTTAATTCCAGAGGCACATTAACTTATGTTAGTGAAGAAATTACAAAGAATAACTTTTGCAAAGTTGTTTTGCAAAAATGTAGTTTCTTAAATTAATCAAATGCCGTTTATTATAATATACATGAATTAAAAATATTAATGTTAAGTTTGAAATCATGCAACTTACCATTATATTTAGTTAACACGCACGTTTGCTATAATTCTCTTTAAAACACTTATTAAATGTCACACTTTATCGCAATCACTGAATATAGCTTTTATCTGAACATTTAAATTTCTGTTTATAACTTTGTACACTTAACTGTTTAAACTTATTAATGAAAAATCTCTCTCTCTCTCTCTCTCTCTCTCTCTCTCTCTCTCTCTCTCTCTCTCTCTCTCTCTCTCTCTCTCTCATACATTTTCTCAAATTAAACAAAATATCATTTCTTATCAACAACGTATTTATTTCATGGATTCTGGTTTATGACACTGTTCATTCGAATAAAGTATTAGATATTTCTAGTTTTGAGACGCTTTACAATTTACGTGGTGTGTGTGTGTAAATATGTCGTAAACAATTGTCGCAAAATGCCGGCTTCCGGTAAATGGAATCACTGGTAGCTTCCGGTAAATGGAATCACTGGTATGTTTTCTTCATCATCCTGAGGAACTCGTGTTCATTGACCTCACCGTCCCCATCCCTGTCTGCCCCATCAATCATTTCCTTGAAAAAGAACACACGTAGCAATAGTCATTTTAATTTGATGTATGGTTAATATGAGGCAGCATTCATTTTATCCAAAAAAAAATTTTTGAGGGTTGTGGGCCGTTGTATAGAGATATTGAAATCTGATTTATAATTTAATGGACTTTAGATTGGACACAGCGAAACTATTTATGTTCTTTACTAATTTTAATTTTGTTATTTCGTAGAAATCTCTGAAGAAAAAGAAATCACGCTATATCTGATATATTATTACAGATTCTATCAATGAAATGAAATTCAAAACAATAGGGGTGTGTTTAATAAAAAGATTATAACCAGTACATGTTAACCGATCATCCACAGGTTGTTTTTTTTCACTCATATACCTGAAGTTCGTCCTGCATTTTGTCAGGGTCGTATCCAAGTTCAATGGCGACGCGGTCGAGGTTTGCGCGGGAGATTTTTCCGGTGCCATCCTCATCAAACAGCCAGAAGGCCTTCTGTAGGTCCTCTGTCTCATCCTTCTCTGTCATCTTCTTCGTCATCAGCGTCAGAAAGTCATCGAAATCCAAAATACCTGAAAAAAAATATTTTTTTATCAATTCTTGATCTTGTTTTAAAAATTGAAACAATGTATGAACTAATTCAAACTATTAAACTTATTAAAGCGTTGGGAAATCGATATGACAAAATTGCATTTAAATCATTCAAAACTGAGCTAAGTCTCATAAAATAATTTGGGAGACAGAGAGATTGATTTAGTTTTATAGATTATACCTACCTGAACCATCGGTATCTATCTCTGCGACCAATCTCTTCATTTCATCTTTCTTAGGTTCGAACCCAAGAGCACGCAAAGCAATCTATAAACAACAAAAAATACACAATAATACTGACAGTGTAAAGAACACACAACTTCAGTGTTGCATTCCGAAAACAATTGCAATTGAAAAACAATGAGCTATATTTGCTGGTGAGAGGAAAATGTGTAGATTTTAGGCTGTAATTATGTAGGTAACTATGTTAAAGTATCTCTGTCTGTGGGTTGTTTTTAAACGTACATATAACGTTTAAAATTATGTTTAAGTTTGTAAACATTTTTACATCAAAGTAGTCATAATTGCATAAGTTTAACGATACTTGTATATTTTTTCTCAAGTGGCAATATACATGTATCTTTTTTGCTTTAAAAACATATGGAAACCAGGCTAGCTGTTATATACATATAGTATATTTCTTGCAATAACTCTAGTTCATCTAAAATATCATCATTATCAAAATTATTACGGAGGCATAAAGTTGGTGTGGGACACCTATATATTGTGACGTACCTCCTATCAAAATGAACAAGGAAATAAAACATAGTTTTATAGAACAAAAATCGCAAAAATCTTATCTAACAGCGTGGCAAAATAGGTTTGAGAGTTGACTACGAATCTGTTATTCATGCTGGGACCTTTATTGCCCTTACCAAAACATGTTTTGGTCAAACTTTAACCCATATTAACATCAACAGGTGTCCCATGGCACCTTAAGATATTGATCCTGTCCTTGAAAATCTTTACTTCATAAAAATATTACAAAGCTCTGTGTTTTAATTTGGGGGCTTTTTGTTCTAATATTAGCAACTCAATCCCGCGTTTACATTCACTATGTAAGAAGTATAAAAAAAAATTAAAAATGTGTCAAAGAGGATGTAGCAATAATTAGATATTGACTTTTTTAAGACAATTTTTTCACGAGAGATGATTGGTCATCTCAATCATGTGACCCCTGCATTCTGAATATGAATACAAATAAATTTTTGGGATACATTTGTTGATTTATCAATTTTAAAGTGTAAGAGGTGAACTATAATATTTAGGCTAGGTGTAAGACGCCTGGACCTTAAGCTCACTAGCGTCGATCGTCCCTGACCCGTCGGCATCGAACACATCGAACGCCTCCCTCAGGTCCGCCTTCATCTCCTTCGTCAGCTCCAGACGCGGGCCATTCTTCTTCTTCGCCTTCTTTTCCGCCTACAAAACGTAGTGTCCTATTTCTATAATCGTTTTTAAAAATGCAAACAATATCGAATTCCAAATTCCAAAACGAATTATCTGATGTTAATATTAATTGTTAGCAGTCTGATTTGGCCACAATAATTTTTTTTCACAATTTACAAGGATAGGAGAAATATTTTCTAGTCTGTTTCACCGCTATAATTTTACTGTATGCTTTATCGGAATATAAGTATAGGAAGAGGCGAAGATACAAAGAATATTTACTTTTATATGCATAAGAATGTTTTATCTGTTATAACAAAGGATATATTTAGACAGACATAGAGACAATTGTTGTTATACCACTCCCCTCTCCAACTTCTTACAAGGGGCGGATCAAGTTTACTTCATAATGAACTCCCTGTATTTACTTCAGATTTTTAAATCCCCTTCACACAATGTTAACAGGTTCATTTGTTCAGACAAGTTAAAATACAGACAAAGATCGATATCTATCAATCAGGGTTTTTTAATGATGCATGTAGTTGAGTAAATGTTTTTTTTTTTTTTTTTTTTTTACAAGTCCAAAGATTGAGTAGCCTTGAATGTGTATGTAACAGTAATGGAGATTAAATCCAATTCAATTTGAGTGATATTTAGAAAAGTAACCAGAGGCTCAAGTATAACCTAGCTGGAGGTTTTGTGGTTTGTGAATGAACAGAATAGGCTACAGGAAATTAGCTCAAACAACCTTCTGATAGAGTTCTTTTCATACTAACATTCATATTCAAGTGTAGCATTGTACAAGTATACAAATAAGGGAACAACTTCTTTATTTTGATTTAGTTCACTCAAGGTGTTTAGGGTCGGCCAAATTATTTATTTATTAATTGATGATGAATTTTTTTCTAATCTATAAAAGAACTGAATAATTTATGCACACGTCTGCACAGTATACATGTATTAAAGAAATTACTCGTCTTTTACACTAATCTTGATTTTGAAAAAGTCCATTTTACACACTGTCAAAATTGTTCTGTCATAGCAGGCTAATATTTCTTAAAACCATTGTCCATTTTCTTAAGCACGGAACCATTATTCAACCGAAGGTTCATTAAGAGTCCGTAATTTTAATCACGCGACAAGTCGGGCTATTGTAGTCTTTGAAAGGAAGATTTCATGCATATAAAACAAGCTTTTCACGCGAAACATAAATTCTCTATTGAAAACAAGAACATTTAGATAAGTTTCACATGCATCAATAAAGAGTAAAAGGCGAGAAACAATGAACACATACAAGGGAATTCCAAAGCTTACCATAATTAGTTGGCGTCTTTCGTCATGCCTTGGCGCTCTTCGAAAAACAAAGACAGTATCTACACCGTAAATACCCGACGAAAACGCACTGACCGAAGTAACTCCGGTGTCACTGATTCAAATGTTGGGAGTGTTGAACTCTAGAGGCGGATCAATTCGTATGGGCACGTAACAATCACTTTGTCAGCTGATTTATTCATCAATTTGATTTTAAATAAAATATGTATTTAATAGCTATTTACACTGACTTGTTTGAAAAATCGTGGATTTTTTTGTTCTTTTCATAAAGAACTTCTCTCTATCTTATCAATCGCGCATTTTTTTCGTTTAAGTCGTGGTTCCTTTTAATTTGGAAAAAAAAATCTTGAAAATCTTTCCGGTGTCAATACACCAAATTAATTACAAATATATTAAGTATGCGAAAGTATATATCTTTTTCACCTCCATTTGTTAATTCTAAATAATACCTGTTCACATCCGCGAAAAGAAAACATTGAAAACGTTCACCAAATCTTAACAAAATAAACTGTGTAAATAGACGAAAGATTTGATCGAATTCAATTCAGAAAGAAAACGGGACCTTTGATGGGTTTCGCGATAATGAGCCTTGTAGACTCACTGATTACATTATTCATTTAAACATTTATTTAGCGTGTGAAAGAGATGAAGAAAGTTTATAAACCCGAGCTGTATTGTGTGACTCTAAAATTAAATCTCAGAGAAAAAACTATCATTTTTATGATCTGTTTACGGAAAACACTTTTTAATGCTAGTAATATTTGGGGCAATCTACTTAAAATTAGAACTCCCATCCGCTCCCCGGTTTTCGATATGTCGCGTGGGAGCGGATGGAAGTTCTAATTTTAATTAGATTGTATTTGGAGCTTTTTAGAATTTAAAATTAATATAGATGTAATGTTAAAAGTAGTTTGAAACCCAAATTTGTGAGAAGTAGCATAAAAAATTTATGTAAACAAGTGTTGTTTTGGTAAAAGAAAGCTAAATATTTTTCAATACTTCAAAATTTAATGGATTTTTTATATGCTTTGTAAAAGTTTGATGGTGAAGACGAGCTAAAAAAAAATTGCAATTAATACATACATGTACATGTCTCAAAAATGTAATTACTATACATTTTTGTAAAGTGGAATTTATTCGGTAAATGCAATATTAATTCCAGAAATATTATGTTTTATCAACTTGAAATGTTTGATGTAGGCGTGAAGACATAGCCTAAGGGCATGCTTCAGTCAGAATACTTGAAATGGTACAATGTCTGATTCATGTAACTTTATTTTTTAGATAAATATTAGAGACTCAATTTTCTGCAAAAAGAGGGAACTTGCTCGGTGAAATTTACTGAAATACAAAATGTACTCTAGTTGAATGACCTTTTATCTTAAGTTTCCTTTTAACTGTTGTAGAAAATGTCAACTTCATTTTTTGTTTGATTAATATATGCCTTAAACGGAGCATTACCACGAGTTTTTATTTTTATATCTTTTGTATATAATTAAGAGATTTCCATAATTTCTAGAATTTTTTAAATACATATATTAAATGTGTGGCATTATCTCAGAAAACTTTCATCAAACAAAAAGATTATGTACAAATGAAAAAAATATTTTGAATCATCTCATTTCAATATTTTTCTATATGAATGTCATCAAATAATAAAATTTATCTGTGCATCAACATCTTCCAGTTTGTGTAAAATTTGTGACATTTTGACAGATCATTAATTTTTTTTTTAATTCTTCAATTTGTTAGCAGAATGGAATCAAAGTATCCGTGATCTCCAGATCAGACGATGGCGTACGTTCTCATTCACGTTTTCAATTTGCCAAATGTAAAGAGAAATAACTCTAAATTTAAAAATACCAACGTTGTCAAATTTATCAACCAATCCAATCAAACAAGTTTGCTCTTCTTATTAAATATTTAAAAAGACAGTAATCGAAATATGTGCAATTTATTTTGAGATTCTCTGCAAAATCTTTAAATAAACGACTTTTTAAAATTTTCGGTTTGTGAAGTAAAAGTCTTGAAGGCGGTACAAATCTAGCTAGTGTGTAGTAAGAGACACTTTGCAATGCGTTTATCAAAAAGACTATCATCATACAGCTAAATTCATTGAAGTGACGGGTAGATTATGTACAATGTCCATGTTCATGTACACCTCATACGCGGATCTGGAGAGGGGGCGAGAGGTCCTCTGGAAAATTAATTTTTTCTTCTAAATTTACATAGTAAAATTAATGAACTATGCTTCAGACCCCCCCCCCCCCCCGGGGGCAAACTTGAATATCCCACGGACCCCCTGGAAAAATTTTCTGGATCCGCACAGGCACCTACCTTACAGGTAGGTGTACATGAGCACGTAATATTTCAGGAAAATAAAATATCACTAGGATATACATATACATGCACTATTATTTTATACGCGCACTGCTGAAAATATAGTCATGGAATAATTTAAAAAAGGTTCTAAAACATTTTCAAGGTATTTTAGCGCCACTATGTCACATAAGAATTTAATCCCCATCTAAACAATTTGTCTTGATAAATGGTAATGCATTGTTTATTTGCATTGCATTTAAACTACTGTGAAATGGGCAAGCTACCGGTAACCCACAAAAATCAACCAGACCTATTATTCAAACGACTTGTTCAGCACCTGAAGTCGTCAAAGACTGGCTTTATATCATGCCCTCACATACTTGTGATGCGATGTACGTCGTCAGCTAAAGAGCTGTAGAGTCCCATATTAGTTAGGCATTTTACTGTTGAAAGGAATACGGATAATTTGCATGCTTTTTGGCATCAACTTAATCTGTTTTTTTTAAATTAAAATACACCCCCCCCCCTGAAATATATGAACCATATTTTGTTACACATACATGGGCTATCGAGCTTTGGTGGATTTTTATCGTGCCTGCTAATCCTGCAACACATATTTTTAATTCTTTCAAAAAAGAATTCCTCGTTAATCATAAACAGAAATAAGACTTATTGCATCAAACAAAAGATTTTACTGCATACAATTATATAACCACACATTCTATTTTATGTAAACAAAGATTAACAAAGTAACGTATCATTAACGAATAACTCTCAAATTGTATCTCTTTCCTTGAAGAAAATATTTTACAAAAATAAATCGGCCTATCCATTAGGTTGACAGTACAAGTCAAAAACGCTCATCTGGCATTTGTTGAAATTCCAGTTTTGTCTTATGATAGTATACTTCATTCTTATTTCTATTTAAAACATTTACATTGATTAGAATTTTATCAGTTATTCTCTAACGGTTATTAAAGATTTTTCCATTTCTAACAAAGCATCACAGCTTATCTTGATTGCCAATGTTGAACAACTTTTTCATTGTACATACATGTATTCTATATCTATACACATATTGATATAATTCTTAGAGGTGCATAATTTTCAGATCCTACAAATTGCTAAGTTTAATACAGAAACTGCCTGATCTAACTAATATTAATTTAAAGTTCCTTATCATAAACTTATACATTCATGTGTACATGTGTCATTTGTATTTGTGCTAGTAAGTTGTTTTATAAACTGCATAACATTCCTAAAATTCAGTAAAATTTTGGGATTTAAATTCAACGATTAACATAATAATGTGAACAGATTAAATCCGATTAGTTACAAATGTATAAATATTCCTGCTACATATACATACAATAATATCAGAGAGAAAAAATCTTGGAGATAACTTTGACGGTACAATTTACCGTAAAACATATAAAGAAATCTTAAGTATAATATTAACAATGCATAATCTCGTATAGATTCATAGTTGCACGACGTCTTTTAACTAGAAATATATGAAATATCTACATATTTCATATTTGTTAGGGGGGAAAAAAATTAACTAACGATTATTGAAAATTAAACATAAATAACGACCTACACCACAGAAATTGTGTTATCTACCTGTAAACTATAACAATCACATCGTTAAAATGTAAAGATCTAGTGCACGAGATGACATAGTATAATCATAGCGACATGGTCGTTGTTGAACAATGAGTCAATGAGTCAAGTTCACACGCTTAACCTAATAATATCACAAATATTATAATTCTCTTTTGTCATTTAAATAGCTATCCTTTGACTGCACTTGTACTAGTTCCTCTTTCGTACTGTATAATGGCGCATCAAACGACATTCTCTTTCCATAATCCCCTCCGTATCCATTGTTATAATATTCCTCACTCTTATCGAAGCCGCCATATTCCCCGTTCCCGGTGCTGCTATTTCCTACATGTCCATTAGATATAACCCCGCTGTTCATTTTGTCGTCAGCTTGGCTATCTAATCCGTGGAAAGCACCATAAGAAAACAATTTCCCAGAACCCTCTGGTTTCAATGTGTCTTCCGGGCGCCACCTATCTTCTTCCGGCGGTTCCGCCCAGGGCTGCTTCTCGCCCGAGGCGAAGATTCCGTAAAATATGATCCCAAGGAAGTGAACTACACTTGCGATGATGAAAACTGTTTGCCATTCATCAGCAGTCTGAAATCAAAAATGTAAGTCAGAAAATAGTAACATTTGATTTTAACTTGTCCATATTCATGCATACAACAAGTGTTACATGTACATGAAATTTTTGTTGAAAATATATTTCATCAGATGTGGATGCACAATACTTGTAAAATAAATAGTAGTCAAAGTATACATGTAGTATAAGCATTCTTTTTGGATTTAAATCATATTTGCCGTTTCTGGGTTATATAATTTAATTATACATGTAATACAAAAATAGAAAGACGTGTCGATTTCAAATTTTACATGCAAGAGTTGTTCAAAATATTTATGCTTTTACGTGTCGGAAATTGATAAATTACACACAATATTCTGCGTTGTTTTGCGATTGACATCAGATTAAATGATTTACCGAAAGGTTAACCTTACACCAGTATTTTTTAAAGTTTGAATATGAAGTTATACGCATTTATATGCAAGGATGTATGTTTATATAAAATATTCTTCTTTTACAAACATTTTACATATGAAACACATATTAATCAAAAGTATTCATATTTTTGAATTCTAAAGAAAAATTGTTTCAACATTAAAAAAAAAAAAGCATGCAGTTTTCTATATATATTCAGGATCGCGACGTCTTTATCCAATCAGTATTCATGTACAAATGTAATGTGCGTTCCTAGAAGTCACGTTGGGAGCCATCAGCTGCCATAGACACCTACCCCCTTTTTGGTCAAAAGTTCCGTCACTACGGGGCACAGCATGCCTGAGAGAGTACCGATCCCATTGGAGAGACCCATCAGGATGCTGGCGAAGCGGGGGGCTATATCCAGGTGGTTCACATTGAAACCTGTAATACAACAACAAAGGGGACTTAAACAAGAGTGATACATGTAGATATACTGCACTGTGGTCCAATCATCGTAAATGTATTGGGTAAATTATCTGAATTCTTTCCACATGAAGATTTGTTTTTGTATTTTGTATTCGGCATTTTTCCAAAACCAGTCAAGTTATATGTTTGGATAATCGTGTCATCCTTACTAATTGACCGATTCAGAGACTATCTGACTAATGATGCACTTTGATGGAGGGGTGATATCAGTTAAAATACTACAACCTGCCACAAAACAAAAATTACGAAAGGAATAAAATCGCGTTTATTGATAATAGATAAATAAAAACACAGAAAATTTCAAGATCACATTCTTTATTCATTCGGCTTTAAGCCACTTTTTCTCACTGCCAAAGCTTTTTTTTTTTAAGATTTAACATTGTTTTAATAAAATAAATCATTTGTTGGATTATTACTTCGGTAATAAAGCCGTCTTGCTCCGGGTAAATGTCTTCATTCAATGTCACTGTAATGAATTTGGGTTACACCTTCTTGTACGGAGAGTTATATAAAAAAAAACCCTCTGCTGAATAGCTTTCAATATTCGCTTATTTCCGGAATAAATCACAGAGAATAGGAAATATGACATAATAATCACGTCGATATAATATGACAATAAAGCAAAAATAAAATGAGTTGGTGGAGTTGAAATGGTAAGGCGCCTGAGGAAAGATTACAGTAATATGCGCGGTAGCTTGGTCCTGGAACGGTTCCACTAATCTACCAGAAGTAATCAGAATATTAGGTCACATACCACTATTTTTACCCCGTGCTCATTGACCACGCAAGTAGTTCCATTCTAAAAATGTATGTATTATTTCAAAAATTCCTAGGGGTACTAAATGGTCGAATTTGGTTCCTTTTATGGCATGGATGGAAAGAAGAAGGCTTGAATAAAAATACAGGCAGGAAAAAATTTAGAAAAATTATCTTTACAGGCGCAATAGAAAGGGTGTAAAGAGGCCAATGTTTACACAAATTCCAAAGTGAAAGTGAATTTTTCATGGTAGGGGTTATTTTAGGGGCCATATCTCAGTCCCCTCTCGATTGATTTTCCTGTAGTTTGGATATGTTGTTGGACTAGTGTCATTCTATAGGTATGCTGTATTTGAACTCATTTGAGCCGGTGGAATTTTTTATATGATTTATTTTTGTATAAAGGAATAAGAGGGAAAAATAATTGTGGTCTGTGTCCAGAACGAGACAGGCATCGTCTGAACTCCGATCCCGGGTTTTATTTCTAAATACCACCACATGGACACTAAATCTAACTAAATCGCGTTGAACAATGTGCAAGATTCCAGATCAGGTTCACATTTTGAATCTCGGTCAATGATAATGTTTATATCCTTATCATTATACTCTGTCCCGAGTTTTTGCTTCCACCACTTTTTGCTTGATATTTCAATAATAGCAAATTCCTTTGTGCTCAAACTACGTTCATCCGCTATTATGAAAAATGTCCAGATTATCTGTTTTGAAACGCCCCCTCTACAGCTTCAGGTTTCAATACACATCCCAAAATTGAAAGTCTACGGAGATTTTGCATTGCATCAGCCATTAATAAGCCCGGATGATAACGTTAAAAAATTGCGCGAGGTATCCCGAGTACTTCCGAATGGAGAAAAGATGTAAACATTTCCAATTATAAATCTCCGTAAGAAAATTGTTTTCGTTCCTGTGAAATTTTATGAGTAAAAAGGGGTAATTGTTCAATGAAGATATCTTGGATATATTCCCTTTTCATCGATTTCAATTGTATCTCTTTCACAGGTATGTGTATTTTTATTAAAAATCATCAAAAATTGATGGAAGCAATAACTTGGGACAGACTATAATTAAAGGACACAAGCATCTAACGTTAATCTATTTCTTTCAGTAATGAATTAACTTCCTCTTTTTCTATAATTTAAAGAGATAACGTCAGTTGCTTGTGATAAAGAATAGAGATGTGAATTTTATTCGTACCTTTCAGTTTTGTCCATCAATATTTTTTTAAAACAAATCAAGAGAGATAAACATGTTTACCTATTTTGATTAGATTGTACAAATAACAACATTTCTGACGTCTTATACTGACAATGATCATGTGTACATATAGGTGATTACTTAGTAACAGTGGGACGGACAACTTCGGAATGGACATTTTTCCGGCGTTGCGCACCCCTTTCCATTCACAATATTGACCAAAGTTTAGTACCAAATGATGGGGTTTTTTATTCTAAATAAATTTATGGAAAAAAAATTGAAACATTTTTAGATAGTTTTTTAGATATTTGAACTTAAAAGTTCTAACCCCATGGGATTTTAGTTTGGAAAAAATACCCCACAGAAAACCCCATGCAAACCCCATGGGGTTTTGCAATAAACCCTATGGGGCAAGAAACCCCATGAAATTATTTATGGGGAAAAAAAACCCACCATTCCCGAAAAAAATCAGATGGGGTTTTTATCCCCATATTTAATGCTTATGTTGGGTTTTTTCCCCCATATTTACTAAAGTAATGATAATGGGGTAAAAAAACCCACAAAATATTAATCTGAAGTGAAGTAATAGAATCTGCTTAATGTCTGATATTAGGCCGATTGCATAGTTGATATACCTTCCCAAACAGAAAAAATAGCCTACGGGATCATATCAATGGCTTGTGTGTAAATCATGGTTTTGAGATGATTTCGGTATAGGAAAATTTCACATGCAAATGAGTTAATGGATCATGATTCTCAGGTGATCTGTAAAACTAAACAAATTGCAAGAAAACCATGGTCCTGGTATGATCTGTTGTAACAAACAACTCATATCAAAACCATGATCCTGGTATGATCTGTTGTGACTAACAACTCGTATCAAAACCATGGTCCTTAGTATGATCTGTTGTGACTAACAACTTATATCAAAACCATGGTCCTGGTATGATCTGTTGTAACTAACAACTCATATCAAAACCATGATCCTTATATGACCTGTTAAAGGACAATTATACAATAATTTCTTAAAGAAAAAAATGACCACTTAATTTACAAATTGCAACAGACAATTATATACTTTTAATATTTGAAATACATTGTCACTTACCAAATATGATATATAGTATACATATACATGTATGTCACATGAACTGTATCGTTAAGCCAATATAATCTGAATTAGAACACAGGATCAAAGTCTTCCATAATTTAGATGATAATTATACTGTTATTTCAAACTCTTTTAGCAATTACATGTAATACATGATTGTGCAAATTAAAATATTACGTATGCAGTTCAAAACCTAGCTGCAGGTCTGTAGCTCCCGGTCTGAACTAATGATACATGTACATCCATGCATTAGTTGCTTGCTTCACTTAATAAATCACTTGTTAGTGTATCGTAAATAAGTCTTTATATTTATATTATTTACCTCAAGTGAATAAGAATATATTCCCCCAAAATACTTCCATAAATTCACTTTATAAATATGCCAAGATAGAGCAAGATGCCCAACAATAACAAATGTTTCCTGACATGTACATCACATTTAGGCTCCAAGATGAACATTCAAAATTTGAAACTCAACTTCCTGTTATGCAGAAATCTTAATTCTTAGTGGTCAGTTTATCTGGCAATTAACGAATCATTTCAAACGCATCCTCTGTTGCCTTCTAAGATAATAGCACATACCAGAATCACAAGTAAATCATAGCAGACTCAAAACCAAGAAACAAACCACATCAGGATCATACTTCCTTATTTGTCACCTATGATTTGGGTATGATTCATTTAATGGATCATGTCTAAATCATAGAACAAAATCATGAATTTGTGAGTTTGATATGATTTTTAAGTGATTTTGATAAGATTTCTTAAGAAAAGTTTTTGTTTGGGTTACAAATTTTTACTAGGCAATTTTCAAATAAAGTTGAATTTACTCATCAAATGTATGATGGATCTCTTTGTGACAGAACAGGTTGCAAGTGATTTTAATTTTTGGTTGTTTGAATAAATCTGTAAAATATTTCTATATTAGCTAGTTTATGCTTAAAATTAGCATTTAAAAATCAAGGAAAATATATAGCAGCCCAGGTGAAAACTTAACTAACCTAATGTCAATTGTTGGAAAGTACCTGTTCATGTATTCTTACAAAGTCTACTTATTAATTAATTTCCTAAGTTATCCTAAATTAATTGTGACTTTCACATTGCAATGGCAAGATGTGGTATTTATCAAAATTTTGGTCAGCTATGACATATTACATGTAGTCTGTAATGTTGCAATCAAAAATTTTGCTGGCAATGAAGTTTTAAAAGTAAAAATATTTCAACAGCAAAACGATTAGGTAAAAATCACAAACAGCAAAATAAAACTGGACCAGTTAGGCCTAGCCTATTCAATATCAATCTACAACATATATATACTGTCTGGGGTTCTGTGTTCGTCAAGAAGAAGAACTCGTGATATTATGAGTATATAATGAACTACGAGAGCAAGTTTCACACGCAAAAATCTACAATCCCTTATTTTGTACTTACAGCAAATGAATTCTTTGAAGGTGTTGTTTAGTGAACTGATTCACGCCATCGAAAATTAGATTCTCGGAAAATTATTTACACGAGAAACAATTTACAAATGCATGATTCAGTCCAAACACTGTGACTCTTGTTCAAATGTTGCATCGTGTTTGTTTCAGATTGTTCTTTCCAGACTGATAATAACGTAACAGGAAGCGCTTTTAAGACTATGACAGGTGTTGACTAAAATCAATGCAATTGGGGAAGCTAATACACGAAACTGTCTGTTTTGAAGTTATTTCATTTAAAAAAATATATTTTAAAATATTCTAGAAATAGATCAGAACATTGTATAAGGCCGGCGGAACTGCGGTGACGGTTGTTGTCTCAGCAAAAAGATAGTATTTTTTTACCTTAGTGTACAGGTGTATCCTCGACCATATATTGGAGTACAGTACTGCAGTGTAATGGTGAATATATTGTACAACGGCTGCATCAGCGAACAGTGGTCATAAACTCTGTTGTATACACAAGCGCGAAGCGTGGTAAAGATATTAACTTCCGAGGCAAGTGTATGTTGACATTTAACATGGCATTTTAAATTGGGTATATCTTATAGTAGTAACTGCAAACTGTTTGAACTTCTCTGAGAGCTAGCTAGCAACTTAACATTGCTTATTTCTGGCAAACCCTATTTCATATACTTCCCAGTGTAAGTGCATGCATTTCCAAGTTAAAAGAAAGAACAAACCCCAATTAAGATACCTAAAGACACCCCACACACCTTCCCCTTAATGTGCTAATTACCCCTTAAAATTGGTTTTCATCCTCCCTCCCTAGGAATTCACCCCTGGCCCCCCCCCCCCCCCCATTACTTCTACTGGTCTGCATGGGTTTGATCCCTAATGATGAATACATCCCTGAATGTTGAACATATTTTATAGACATATTAGACTGATTTTTTTGCAACATTGAAAAACCAAAACTTTATGATTGCAACATGTCATATAACCTGGAATTAATATAGCAAATGGTATATATATTACATAAGTAAATAAGGTTTATCCCTTTCCATTTTTGGATTTATTATATGATTTACTGATTTTATTAATTGTCTTGGTTTTTATATGAGGATAAATTTAATAATTAAACTAATATGAATTATACATGTTATATGGCAGCAATTTTTTTTAAAAAAAGTTTCAGTTTGATATGAATACAAATCATAACTGCCATGAATCCATATTTTTATGAAAATTATACTAAATGAAAATGGATTAGTAAACTTTCATTAAGTTATAATAAGTGCAGTTGATTAACAGCAGGAATGATCATAAAACTGTTATTTTAAGTAATTACAATTTATGAAATGCATTTAACTTGGAATAGGGTTTCAATAAACCTCATAGACCCCTTTACTGTAAGAGTGGTACTGCTCTCTTGCAGGGAAATATGATCAATTATGGTGAAGTTTAAGTACTTGTGATGTTCATGCAGACCAGTTCGAATACCGGGGCGAGATAGCTCAGTTGGTAGAGCACCTGACTAGAGAATCAGGGGGCCCGTGTTCGAATCACGACCATCATTATTTCTCCCATCCTGTTACATTTGGTGCCGTGACCAACCCCTGGAACTGACAGGTTAACTCCTGCCAGGGGAAGAGTCTGGGTTGATCTTCAAGGGCGAAGATCATTTAAGGGGGGAGGAATGTGATGGTCAGACCTGTTCGAATACCAGTGCCAGATAGCTCAGTTGGTAGAGCACCTGCCTAGAGATTCAGGGGGCCTGGTTTAATGGTACGTCATGTTTCACCCAATAAAGTCATTTTGCCCTGCAAAAGAGCAGTCATCACAGTTACCGTGAAGGGGTCTATGACCCTAGCACAAGTGTTTGTTTCTGTTACAGTAAAAAAAATATTTTTGAAATTAATTTGACATGTAGACAAACAAAGTTATCATAGAAAACAAAATGAGAAAAAACCCATGTTTGCTCTGTTGCTTCTTCTGTCCAAAAGTTATATTTGAATAATATTAAATACATCTAGTACATGTGGAAAATCATGCACCTCA
Source organism: Magallana angulata (assembly GCF_025612915.1). Taxonomy (NCBI): domain Eukaryota; kingdom Metazoa; phylum Mollusca; class Bivalvia; order Ostreida; family Ostreidae; genus Magallana; species Magallana angulata. The sequence continues at coordinate 49,778,183 of NC_069111.1, read as the reverse complement.
TCCTTCAGTTAACATGTAGAATATGTAAATGTATCTTTGACTGTAAAAATAACATCTACTTTGAAAATTATTTTCAAAATGAACAAAAAATATATACTGGTATATTTGGAATATTTATTTAATATACATGTAGAAAAACATAGGTAAAATTGAACATTTTTCCATGAAATTCTATTATCACCATGCAGCTATCCAGCTGTATATTAATCTTATTTTACTTAAAAGCATACATCACACTGGTAGCTATACATGTAGGTCTTATTGCTTTAGCATGGTTGACAAGAGAGTAGAAACACCATAAAGCTATAAGTATATATTAGATATTCACTAAAAATGAGTGTTTAATTAAGCTCACTTTTTCATGGAATCAAGAAATATCATATGCCGGATGGAATGTCTCTTTGTCTGTGGCTATGTATTAATATATACATGTAAAATGCTACAAATCTAAAGGTCAATTTTTAGTTTCTATGACAATTGTTTTCAAATGTGTGTGAGAATTGACTCGAGGAAATTGCCATAGGTTTTATGATCCTATATGTGAAAGGTTTTTAACATCTAGCTGCACTTCATGAAAATCAAAAGATAGGGGGAGGGTATACATGTAAGGGTATTTCTATGTGATGTTATGCTTTTATCATGATAATATCATGAAGATACCAGGTACTTGTAGTATTGAATAATTAAGGTTTCTTATTAGAGGAGACTGAAGAGCAATTGACTTCTTAATGATTATTTAGTAAAAATGTTTTACTGCAGGAAATTTAAACCCCATGAATCTATGCATGTTTATACTTATAGAAAGATGATTAAGTGAAGTGGAGATAGTGGGATCACTTAAATGGTTATATTTTTTCTTAAACCTCAATGGAAGTGGCATTATGGGGTTTACTTTTTTTTTTAGAACTGCATATTCTTTCTTATTATAATACAAAACTCTTTTTTATAGAAAGTTAGTGTAAGTGAAAGGTAGCAAGGGACTGTTTAAGATTATTTGTACTGTCAATTATTTGGTGAAATGGAGAATTGCTCTACTTTCAGGCTTATGTTGTGTTGCGAAAAGTCATAAAATAGTTTTTAGTGATTAGCATTAGTTAGAGAGATGTCTCCTATTGAAATTGGTATGCGATATGTAGGTCCTTAATGACTTATATTAGGTTCATTATGATCCAAAGTACCGGTAAACTTTTAATTGATCATCTTGCAGCTATGACTGTTGTGTTGACTTTAGACAAGGGGTAAAATATAACATGAAACATTTTATTAGAAGGGGAATAGTCAATGTGTTTACATCGTTTAAATGTACAGAATTCTTGATGTAACTGATTGTAATAAAAATGGCTTTTGAATTAAAAGTGGTCATAATTAATCTTAAAAGCAATTTACAGAAACTGTTATTACACGGTACAAGGTGATTGGTTCAGCCGGGAATGGGAATGTTACTAAAATAGAATTAACTTTTTTATTTTTAAATGAAATAAGATTAAATTTGAAAATTTCGACTTAAAATTGCACAACTTAAGCGTTCTGATTATAAAGTGTTTTTGTGAGAAATAAACTCTTAGACTTAATGTCAAAGATTTATAGTTTTGTCTGAAAGACCTGTCTAATTTATGAAAAAGGAGGGGGGAAACCAGACATTTGAATGGTTATTTTAGGAGTACAGTCAGAATAATTATTGCAATCATTTGTTTGGGAGTGGAGCACATGTCCATTGTTCATATAATGACACTTTAATATTGCATGGTTGTTTATTTTATCGAATAGATTAAGAAAATGCTACTGTAACAATGTTGCCAAAATTTTCACTTTTTGATTTATGCTTGAAAAAGAGGATGTATGGGTCCCCCCAATAATTGATAATTTTTTGCATGGGTAGACAATATCCCAAGTACAGTTGCTTCCACTAGTTACTTGGGGCTTAATGTGCATGCTGGCCAGTAAGAAAGGTAAAATTTTTAGAAAACAAATTAAGATTGGGCTCCTCTAGTTAGTGTTTACCTTTGCATGCAGAACAATTTTAACAACCCCGCCCCGACCCACATGTAAGAAATACACTATATCCACTACATGTATATATCTAATTGACATATTTCTTTAATCGACAAAAAAACCTGTCTCAGTTGTATTTAGAAAATTAACATAGATTGTATCTCAGTATGCATGTATGTGATAGAATTATACATGTATTTAAAAAGTTTAACTAGTTCTACATATATAGTTACATGAAGATTGCGGCAGACAACCCTTATTCTTGAATATATATTATGAGGTGTATTAGGTATCGAATACAACTGATTACTGATCAAGAACTTCTAATACCGGTAGTGCATTGGCAGCTCATTTTCCCTGATTGTCAATATAAATATTAATTAGAGCAAATAATTGTTATCTCAATCTTCATGTTTAAAAAAATATTAGAACCTTAAATTGATCTTCACTAATACAAAAAGATTGATAAGAAAATTAGCCACTTAGTCATTGAATGTATTTTTCTCCTCCTTGACATTTACATGTATGTTTACTTAATGGATAAAACAATGCAGTCATAATTTGAATTTCATTATCAAAAAATCCTGCTGGTATGATTCCATAATATCAATTTTATAAATCTGAGTGACAAGTATGCGCTATTCAGTTGAATATAAAATTGTATTTTGATATTACATGTACATCTACATGTACAATCCAAATTCGCCATTAGGTTACTGATTATCTGGCATAGTAGCATATGGCAGTGTTTGTTTTATTGCAAAAATTATGTGTTAATTATGATCAACAATTTTGTGTGACCCAAATAAGACTTATCATCTGAGCACTCAAAGAATACCAGAGATACATGCAAATTACATGTAGTTATTTATGGCTGACCGAGTTTATAGACTTTTGAAATTTTAACTTGTTTATAGTTTAAGTTATGCATTCCCAATAGGATAACATATTAATGTATCAAGTTACAGAGCTTGATTAATAATGAGATTATGAAAATAGCAATAATTTTAAGAAATAACCTCATTACTACAAAATAATGCATTGTATGATAGCATTATATCAAAGACTGAACTGGACATTATTCTAGGAGATTCAAGAAATGCACAATGGGTTTGCGTATTTTTAGAAACACTTCATTGAAGAAACAATGTAATTTGTTTGCATATCGGGATAAATTTTTCAGGATGTATAAAATTGAATTAAATTGATTGAGGCCAGGATGATATTGATATAAATGAAACTTGACATCCATGTAAATACATGTATGTACCCAGAATATGTACATGTATAGATACATTGTACATTCAATTAGAGATTAAATAGTCTAATATTCTAATACTGTAAGATTTTCTATCATTGAAAAGTGAACCTAGGTGAAATTAATCTGCAAAATTTGGTGTTTGTACATATATTATGTCTAAATAAGAGTATGAAATTTAAAAAAAACCCCAGAAACCCTTCCCAAATTAAGGAAAATGCAGCATGTATGTTTTATCAGTTTTACATTTGTCTTCTAATATTGTGTTTGAATGAATAATTTAATTTCTAGAATGTAGCCTGGTGTGTTTTTGTAACTTAGAAGATGAGAGTGCTGGGCTGGCCTGAGATGAACCAAGGAGACACACTGTGTATACCTCATTAACACCTATTGTTCTTTCACAGACCTTGCAATTAACTTAGAAATCTTACGTGTCTTTGTAATGGGCACATTCTGTGTATACCTATTGACCACCCTATTGTTCTCCTAATGCTACAATCAACAGAGCAAAGCACTATATACACACGACACATGAGAACTTGAGAATTTGTAAGAAATTACAGACCAAAGGGAAATTCTGAATGAATGAAATTAAAAAGTTTTTATAAGAATTAATAAAATAAAAATGAAAACATTATCTATAATCGAAATGAAATTTTAACATACATTGAAATAAAACACTTATAATAATAAACAAAGAGACTCCTTAGAAGGTGAAATTTCCTTTGTGGTTCGATCATTAAATTAAATTTAATGATCGAACCACAAAATGTCCTATCTTATTCCAAAAAACTTTATAGAATTCTGTTGTAAATCCATCACTGCCTGGACTCTTATTATTTGCCATATTTTTTATATGGGTACATGCAAGTTCGGGAACTATGTCAAACAGAAACAAGGAATAATTACCCGTATCCCAAAAGATGGTATTTAAACAATTGGAGACCAATAACACTTCTAAACATTGCTTATAAAATAAGTTATGAGGGTAATGCTCAGAGAATTAAAAATATGCTTGATATAATTAGTAGTCCCGATCAAACAGGTTTCATTCCAGGAAGATATATTGGTGAAAATACTAAGCTGATATATGATCTTATGCAACATATGGGTGGGGGGGGGGGACATTTCTGGTGTATTATTCATAATTGATTTTTTAAAAAAAAAAGCATTTGATACTTCACATGGAAATTTATTCACAAATATTAAGATTTTTTCAACTTTGGAGCATCCATTCAATCTTAGATATCTACTTGTCAATGTGATATAGAATCATCAGTCACACAAGCTGGAAACCTTTCAAAATTTTTTCGAACATAGCAGAGGATTTCACCAAGGCGACCCAATCTCCCCCTATTCATTCCTACTGTGTGCAGATATTTTGGCATATAAGATTAAAATAACTTTTATATTCGGGCTACACCCTGAGCCTATTTCTATAGACATTTATTCTATCTTCTTGATTATGAAATCCCATATATATCTATTGGAAAAGGTGTCTTAAGGAAATACTATCAATTCATGAATTAATAATAGATATTGAAAGACATATATCGACTCTAAAATATATTGCTACAAAAAATTGCAGATTAGATGATTTCTATAAGAGATAGGAAACTTGGCTTTTTCTTCTTTCTTTTTAATAGACTAACTCAAATTTGACTGTATAATAGAGATTATATAAAGCTGTCAATCAACTACTAACTCATGTTCAACAACTACTCTCTCTCTCTCTCTCTCTCTCTCAAGGAACAATTTGGATTTGAAGTAAACGTACTTAAAAGCTGTTGTGATCACTTTATTTTATACAAATGTATTGGATTGTTCAACTTTAGATTAAAAAAAAAGAAAAAATAGTCTGATAATGTAAAATTTTCTATCACTGAAAATTGGACCTAGGTGAAATTAATCTGCAAAATTTGGTGTTTGTACGTAAATAAGAATATAAGAGTTAAAAAAAAAAAATCCATAAACCCTTACCAAATTAAGGAAACTGCAGCATGTGTGTTTAAATAATTTTACATTTGTCTTCTAATATTGTTTGAATGAATAATTTAATTAGAATGTAGATCTGGGTGTTTTTCTAACTTAGATGAGAGTGGGCTGGCCTGAGATGAACCAAGGAGACACACTGTGTATACCTCATTAGCACCTATTGTCCTTTCACAGACCTTGCAATTAACTAAGAATTCTTACCTGTCTTTGTAACGGGTACGTTCTGTGTATACCAATTAACCACCCTATTGTTCAACGGAGCAAAGGTACATATACACGACACGTGAGAGCAGGTGTCCGATCGAGCTGTGCACGTGTAAGCAGGAACAAAGTAATGGACAGGGGGCTGCAATTAATCTGGATGTCAACTTGGGGGCCGGGTGTGGGGGTGGGGGGTGGGTCTATTTCTGCAGCAAAGTTTTTAATTATAATTGAGTTATCATAGAGCCCACCCCCCCCCCCCCCTCCCACACACACTCTTTTGGGGGAGAATATTAAAAATTGGAAAACAAGATGTTAAGAGAGGAAAATGAAGTTAAAGGTAGATTACACGCTATCACCCCCCCCCCCCCCCCCCACACACACACACACACATTTTATAATCGATGTTAAAATATATGCAACTTGGACCTTTTCATAAAACAGTGCATTTTTAACACACTTAAACGGCTCTGATCAGGATGTATATCGCTACCGGATCGGGGGGTTGGGATTAAAGGCAATGCGCTTGAAATTAATCCCTGGGTATTTATTTAGTTGAACTCCTTTTGGTCGCCCTTATTTTCTAGGGACTTTTATCAGAGCAATAATTGAATGGTTAAACGATGTGTTATGTTAATCATCTATTTAATGACCTTCGTCGGATTTTTTCTGCAAAGATGTATCACTGTTGACCAGTTTATTGCAGCGGCAATGATTGCAGCGATCTGTGTTCAATTGAGCAGTGAACACTGGTGAAGTGTTTCTGGCGTGTGATCACAATTAACAGGGCATTAATTAGATAAAAGTAAAGAAAATACGTTCACTAGCTTTTATGATTTATAACAAGATGCAAGCCATTTCCAATTATCGGAGAATATTACTGTAACAATGAATAAGCATATCAAACATTGTGCATTGTACTGAATGTTACTGTAGTAAAAATATCTTTATACATCTTAAACAACTTAATACAATTATCAGTAATGAATTATTTCTGCATTCTAATATCAATACTGGAAGGATAAATATAACAATCAGTATATTTCAAAGTTTTTTCGGCAAGAATTAGACGTTCTGGATGTGCAACAGGGACTAATAAGTAAATGATCATACATTAATATAAACTAATTAAATTAAATGTCGTAAAATGGAAACAAAGATCAAGTACAATGATATTGCATTGGTTCTGATAGTAGTAAATATGTAACAATGAAATAACATTAAATGTAAAAATCATTGGACACGTCGTAGAATGTATCATTATTTCGAGTCAAATTAGGTTTAATCTCGACCCCCCCCCCCCTCCCCCCCCGCTGTTATCGATAAAATTTGCCGCACGGGTATGAATACCTTCCGACGCCCAGGGTAATTAAATAAACGATTATTGAATACTAAATCATATCTGATGAGTATAAAAATAGGTAATGAGATTTTAAAATATCTTAGTTAAAAAAAACACCATTTATTTATCATTTTTCCGTAATCAGTTAATGACCCTTTTTGATATCGTTTAAATATTTAATTACATCAGAAGAAATTAATGAGCGCCGTGGCGCATATGGTAGCGCATTGGCCTACAGACTCAAGGGTCGTGGGTTCGGATCTCACGGCCGGCAATGATTTTTCTCCAAATTTTCTTTCTGTAAAATGCCACAAAAATTAAAATAAAATCAATCCAGTAACAGTTCCTTCTCGGCTCGATACAAATTGACAACATAAAATCAAGCATGCATTGATATATTTAGTATACACAGCGTTCCGATGATATGTATACACATGTGTTGAAATATAGACAGTGAATACAAAGTACATGTATACACAGGGATTGGTCTTGTTCAGTTTATTATGAAATCGTGGGAATATATTAAACGATACAAATGTGCAATGGGCCTCATCCTTTGACTTAGATTGTGATGCCTTTTAGTCGGCCTTAGACTCTGTTATCATTGCCGGTGTGGAAATCACTCCAAGTATTCTCATGATTAAAGGCCGAACATTTTACAAACGCCCCCTTTTTTACCTGTACAAACTTCAAAATGATGCCGCTTGTCAATCAAGTTTGAAACAATAGCACCCTGTTTGATTGACGTTATTGTCCGAGCGTGATCTGGCCAGGGTACCGTTTCACAAAAGCATCGTAAATTAGGTACTACTTAACGAGTTACGACATACTTAAGTACTACGTACGCACTTAGTTAAGACCGTTTCACAAAAGGTACTTAGTTCCGACGTAACTTTCTCGTATTTACGTCCGTCTTAAATTACCGGAAGTTGATTTCAATATGGCAGACGATTTACGATGCTTTTGTGAAACAGTTCCCAGGTCCGCGGATTTCTGTTTACTAGCAATTAACAACGTTATCTTTGATATCTTCCGTCAGAATTAAAAAGGGGGAATTGAAAATTGATTTTTAAACATAACCAGTATTGAAATTGATTATGAAAAATAATTATTCAGTGATTGAAAACATGCACAATCTATATTTGAATTATGTTGAATGTCTATGACCTAATAAATTCCACGAAAATGCATGGACAGCTCCAAAACATATAAAAAAAATTTTTTACAACAAACGTACAATGTGCTTCTAAAGCTATATTTACTGGTAATTTACTCAGTTGGAAATTGGTGCATGTAAACGTCACTCCATGGAAAACGTACTTCATTATATAATTGTCGACGTATAATGGCTGTCTTTACATTCCACATTTTTACTGATCGTATGGTTTTCTTATACTATTATAATTGTTAAAATTAAGTTTTTAAACAATGTCAAGTGCTAAACACAATGTACTGAGTTATACTTTTATAGCAGAATTAATTTACGGCATTTTTCAATAGAGAAAATTCGGACGACACATACCATTTCCGTATAAAATCGCTTCGTATGGTCATTAGAACAGTAAGATATTTAAACTAAGACCAATTCTGACTAATTCTTTATTTCCTGTGTATTAATTTGCCTCCTGTGTATAGCGATTAGCAGCGTTCACGACCACAGGTAGACTGCAAGCCCCGGAGGCTTTCACACCTCTAGTAATTAAGCCCCGCCCTCACCTGAGATTTACCACCCGGTAAAAATGTTCGGCTTTAAAATCATTACAAAGACTGCATGATTTGTTCTCCATGACTATGTATTTCAAGCACTGGTTTATTTTGTATAAAGGTTATCCTTTATATATACCTACCGATTTTAAATAAAATTCCAGCTTTTGCTCGCTTGAGATAAGTCCTATACAATGGGAAGAGTGGGAAAGAAATAGATAAGAGGTATTTACCGGTATACATGCTATGAATTAATTTAAAAACAAAATAATTATTGTGAGAGGCTTCTACAGTATATTTAAACGCACTGATTTTGTCACATGCCTCTGATGTACTATAGCCATGGTATCTATTTTTTATTATCTAAAATAGCTCCTGGACATTATCACAAAATTTATACTCTTTCACTAAAACATTCTACGGAAAAGAAAAAAATCAACGGGACTTTTCATCAAGTACCCCCCCCCCCCCCCCCCATGAGAAAACATGTACACAAGCTGAAATTATCCGTCGAAAAGTATTATTGTACATATATACCTTGATAACCACCTTACTATCTCCTGTTAAATTAAGAATTTTGTAATAATTATTGGTTTTACTAATAGTATAATGATATAAAACATTTTGCACACTTTATTTATTAGTTGTTATACCCCCCCCCCCCCCCCCCCAAACCCCCACCATTGACACTAAATTCATGTTTATAGTTAGATGAATAATCTATATAATAATACGGTGTTCAGGATGTTAAATAACTAATAGGATTTTCGAGTTCATTAAACGGTATTATACTTGAAATTCATGAAATTTCGACTGCTCTAATCGAAATATCTGTGTCCCGATTTGTCTATACTATAACTATTTCGACATCCGGTTTTCAACTCCATCGCTTGGTACTTGATAAGTTGGTAGGGCTAGTGTTGCTAAGTTTGTGTTTCTTCTGTCCATTTCCAAAGGTAATTCCATTGACTGCAAATCAGTTTCATTTTAAATTTATACGTCTATATATTCTTTAATAACTTCCAAGTGAAAAGCTAGGTAATGAAAAAAAAACCCAACATTTATTCTTGGACCGAATTTTCTCGAAATAGTGAGACCATAGATTTAAGACTGTTTTGATATGCTATGATATTTAACAGAAGTTTAAATATTATATGTAATCTTTGTAATTGCATAAACCGTAAATTTATGCCTTTATTAGTGGATCATATAACATTGGTACATACAATACAGTTCAGTATTGATGAATATTTACAACCTGTCAGATTTTAAAGAATTTTATAATAAGCAGGGCAATAATTATTTTGAATTAGTTATATCTTTTAAACATAATTTACATAGTTTTCATGACATATTTTTAGGCGAATTAAAGGATGACAGAGCATACCTCTGATGCTGACACTTGTCATTTGAAAAAAGGCATTTTTGGAAGACATTACCAACATCTGTGGATTATAATTCAATGCAAGAGAAAATCTAGAGTCATTAAACTAATGCAAACATGAATAAATCAGTCTCGAGTAACTTATTATTGAGAATCTGATTTATTTGCTTGGATTGGTTTAGTTAACATCACCCCATACTGTCTGCACTGTGAGTACTGGTATTTTAATAGATTGGTAAAATATTTTAGTAATTTTATATTATGAACAAATGGGATAAAATACCCCATGCATATGTGGGATAATAAATCCCATGACATCTATTTTATGGGATTTAAAACCCTAAACTATTATTTAAGAAAAAAGTGGGTTTTTAAACCCCACATTATTTTCATGGGGTTTTCTGCCCCATGGGGTTTATTGCAAAACCCCATGGGGTTTGCATGGGGTTTTCTGTGGGGTATTTTTTCCAAACTAAAATCCCATGGGGTTGGAACTTTCAAGTTCAAATATCTAAAAAACTATCTAAAAATGTTTCAATTTTTTTTCCATAAATTTATTTAGAATAAAAAACCCCACCATTTGGTACTAAACTTTGGTCAATAGTGTGTATGGAAAGAGGTGCGCAACGCCGGAAAAATGTCCATTCCGAAGTTGTCCGTCCCACTGTTTAGTATGTCAACTTTTCTAATAGTTAGCAAAATAATGCTAGTTTAAAATTATAGATGTACATGTATGGTGTTCCAACTTGATTCTTACGATATTTAACCCTTTCAAATCTAATATCATCAACAGTCTCAAACAAATGTACTAGCACATCTCACATGCTTATTTGTGTAAAATATAATTCCCTGCCATTTTGACACAATTACTGGCATTATTAATAGAGATTAAGAAATGTTACCATCAGAGTCTAGTATAAAATTTATACTAAAAGATGTATTGCATTTACATGTAGTATTGTGTGAAAGATTAAAGAGTCTTTACGTTGGAAAATAATGTCAAAACAATTACACGAATGTGTAAACAAATCATTCTATGAATAAAAAAATAATCAGTAAGAATTGAATTATTGGATAATATGATTAAGGTTTAAGCTGTGGTTATAAAATGTATCTTAATCTATCGATCGTAAACCTTATCCAAAATCTTTTTTTTTTTCGAAAAAAATGTCACATTCTTCTTTTCATAACCGTTGGGCAAAATTCATTCCCAAAGGCTTTTTGGTGTTATAAAATACAAAATCCGATGACATTGCAAATGACTTCTGGAAACGATAATTGGTTTACAAATGAAATGTTCTTACAGTGTGCCAAATACAGCGAGGAGATTGCCTTTAGGCACGGCATGCAAGGCCTAACCACAACAAAGGCTGGGACCGTGTCTGATGCAGTTTATATCTACGGATGATCGATGCTACTCGTGATATTGGGAGGGTCATTAATTTTTCATTTTATTGAAACCATCTTTCATCTGCAGAGTGATGATACATAACATCGTATTAAATTACGGTTCTTTGCACCGAGTATCGGCACATTTTGATCAAAACATTAGCATGGTGCCATAATCGTCTGCGTAAATTATAAAGAATGCTTGTTCGGAGTTCTTTATCCAGATTTGCTGCGAATGTCCCCAGGGAAGTGTTTTTTGGTCGTTGCGACTTTATCTTTTATGTTTTAACATTCGTATGCATGTGTGGTTGGAAATACGTGTTAAATGTCAGATACAACAATTGGCTGGTATAATTATTCTAGTTTCAGTATCAACGATCCGAAACATTTCAAATGCCACATCTCTTAAAAGAGATTGAATTGATTTCATGGAAATGTCATATTGTTATGCTTATTTGATGACAAGGTGCAAACAAAATTATACAAAACATTCTCTTTGATGATAGTCCCCTCCAAGCTCTTCATTATTAATAGAGAACAAATTCCAAGCAAATGAGCAATTCGATAGAATTTCCTTTTTTGACATTTTTTGAATAAAAGATGGTAGTTTTTTTTAAAAGCGTAATAATTGATGTTCATGTTTAAAACAGATTACCCATCCTCAGCCAAATATAGCTTAACACAGCTTTATTACCAGAATATATTTACTTTAGAAAGGTCTATGTCTTTGATATTCAGCCACTGTACAGCTGTTATCTTATATATATTATTGCATCATTACCCGAAATAGCAAAGCCACTGGACCCCACTGCTAGAGTCAGGCAAACAATGGCGGTTGTTGTGTTTCTGGTGATTGCGACTCCAAGAAGGAAGCAAGCCTCCAAACCGAAACCTACAAAATTTAATGTATCCTTGATATAACAAACAGCCCAAATACAGCATTTGTGTTGTATACAGCGTTAAATGTTTCCATATTGTAACATATAAAATGTATTTGTATCCGTATCGTTGGTTGAACGTTTAAGGTTAGAAATATCTCTTTTGTTTCACACAGCTAAATAGTGTACTTTTATTGTTCTATAACATCTAAAAATGTATCCTTACTTATATCGTCATCGTAACTATAATGGTTACATGACGTCTAAAAATGTATCCTTATATATGTCGGAATCGTAACTATTATTGTTACATAATGTCTAAAAATGTATCCTTATATATATCGTAATTGTAACTTAGAGCCTCAAACTGAATCCTTAACTTGTTACGAATGAAGGGGTAATTGCATACACTTCAGTGACTACTAGATATTGTGATAACGCTCTACATCAAATACTGTCAAATACTATAAACAATGGGCTTCCTGAACTGAAATAGTGTAATATACGAGGGTCAATCAAAAAATACGAAGACTTTTGTCATAGCTATGTTACTTAACGTCATATCATTACTAAATTTGGTAGACATAATTTAACAATAATTTCAAACAATTTGCAAGAAAAAAAGTTCATAACTTCCTTTACTTCTAAGAATTATTAAGAATCTAATCCTGCAAAAATGAGGTCACGGCGCACGGTCAAAATTTGTGTTATGTCAACAATAAACTATATAATGTTGAAAGTAATATCTCTATAAATCGGGCTTAAAACCAAATAATATTGAAACCTCAAATTTAGTAAGGTCATGGTATTCTATGTTCCAAATAATGACGGGATATATTGTTTTTTCGAACAGATATTAGTAACTAAAGACAGATAGTTTTCTTTAGAATTGACTAAAAACATCGACGTCGCCGGACGTCACGGCGCAAGGAGAAGTACTAACAAAACAGATTTAACTCAGGAAAAGGACGATACAAGCTGTGAAAATGCTCAATGGTGCAAAAAATAAGTCAACAATTATTTGCAAGTTTGTGTTTAACTGTAATAAATTTTGTAGGGGTGGTATTTTGAATATCAAACTGTCCGAAAGAGAGTAGAATATCTGTAAATATTTGGTACAAAAAATAAGTAACGTCAACCGGCGTTCAGGGTTGTCCTTACTATAAACTAAGAGATACATGGTTAGAAAATGAAAACTGTGAAGAACTGACTTATGATTCTCGAACAAATGTGTGCAAATAAGATGTTAAGTGATTCAGTGCCATTTTGAATTGTAAGGAGATAGGCACAAGAGACTAAGCGTGATACAAAGATGGGGATTATCTATAAACTGTGCGTGTTTAATCTTGACGTCATGTTTTGAACGTTAACGTGCGCCGTGGTGACAAAACATGTTGTTTTTAAAAAGGGGTAACAAAAATACCGTTTCATCAAATGGACTAAAACTTCGCATATCTATAACATAAGTGTTGGTGCACGGATTAATCTGTTAAGTATGACTTTCATGAAAAATATATGATAGACAGCCACATTGTTTTCGTATTTTTTGATTGACCCTCGTAATACCTGTATATGCACGAATTATTATTGTTGAAAACGCCACCAGACTACGCTCACTTATTAAATTAAGAAAGAATTGTCAATCCGATTATAATTCTATTTAGCTGTTCAGTTATTTAAGAGTGAATATTTGTTCCTTATATGATTTGAATTAACAGTCAGAAAGAACATTATGATATCCGACTTTTCAAACAGTACCTTGGATATATGAACCACGTTGCAGGTCTTTTAAATTGTCAATATGATAATTATTCACGTAACCGCAAATAAAGTTATGTTGAAATCTTACATCTTAAAACACACATATTTTTCATTTTTAACATTTTAAAATGCCCCATGCATTAAATGCCATCTCATCCTATTCCTTGTTTCAATATAGGTTTGACTTAATGTTTTACCGCCACAGTTGAAGATCTTGCGGACAGTTGTGGTCGTCAGTAGGCGCTGCCTGAGTTTGTCTGCCATGAATCCACCAATGGGAACAATGATTGCCATCACAAGGTGAGGGAGAGCCGATAAAACCCCACTCTACAACATCAAAGATTGATTGATTGATTGATTGATTGATTGATTGATTGATTAAGCTTCTTGGTCTTTTTTTAAATGTTCACTTTTATTTGGAAATGACCAATTAAATAATTTGAAATTTTATAAGCTTAAAAAGTGTTATTTCGGGAGTTCAGAGGATACACCCTGTCAGAATTTCAACAATATAAACCTTTTTTAATCCTAACCGGAGTGTTAACGAGATGTTTTTGTAGTTGAATATATTACTTTGTAAGCAACGTAACCGTTTGGTTTGTACAAATAGTCATACTAGAATTTGCAATATCGCTGCTATATCATATAAAGCACAACTTGAAATCATTTTAATGTCATGTAACTGTAATTTCAATTCATCAAATAACTTAAATTTTGATAGCCCTACCTTTGACACATTGAAATGAAACACTTCCGAGAAATACATAGGCTGTGAAATAATCAACAGGTAAAAAGTCCAGCTCCGACAGAAATTGGCCACTATGATAGCATAGACCGGCATAGAGGTGATGAACTTAAACCATGGAGTCTTCATGTCCTGTAACGGTAAAAATAGAAATTGGCCACTATGATAGCATAGACCGGCATAGAGGTAATGCACCTTAACCAGGGAGTCTTCATGTCCTGTAACGGTAAAAATAGATATTGGCCACTATGATAGCATATATAAACTGGCATAGAGGTGATGCACCTTAACCAGGGAGTCTTCACGTCCTGTAACAATAAAAATAGAAATTGGCCACTATGATAGCATATATAGATCGGCAAAGAGGTGATGCACCTTAACCAGGGAGTCTTCACGTCCTGTAACAATAAAAATAGAAATTGGCCACTATGATAGCATATATAGATCGGCAAAGAGGTGATGCACCTTAACCAGGGAGTCTTCACGTCCTGTAACAATAAAAATTGAAATTGGCCACTATGATAGCATATATAGATCGGCAAAGAGGTGATGCACCTTAACCAGGGAGTCTTCACGTCCTGTAATGGTAAAATCAGAAATTGATTGACACTGACCATCACTTTACTTTATCTATGTATGTACCTCACATACTCTTTTTGACTGGACTGTTTTACTCTACAAAGATCTACTGTTGAAGCAAATAAGTTTTTATCATAATAAGAGAAATTTGCCAGACTTTGTGGTTTTCAAAATTTTGTTTTAATCGTAGACCTCGTGATAAGAGATATATAGAGTTCAAACATTCCCATTGACTTTTGCTGCAGTTAATTCATTTTTCAATTAAAGTTTTTACAATATAAAAAATTGTATGATTCCAGCATAAATCGCTTATTTTCGAAGTGTCGTTTGACATTTATCCATAAAGAAATTGATCATTATCTCTATTATCAAATGTCCTTGAAACATTTTGTTTCTTATGACTTTAGCTTATATCAGATTTTCCACACACCAAATATTCCCATGTTAGGTACATGATACAGATGATTAGATGTACAGGTGTATTAGAGTTACCTGTTTAATGCTCAGATGGTTAATCATAATTACTCTTCTAAGCATCGGCCTCGATATTATTATGATAGTTGACGTCATTCAGCTTATTTCCTAACGAGTTGCTAATCAGATTGTTTTTATCTGATAATGAATATATTCCTGATCCCTAATGAATATATTCCTGATCCCTAATGAATATATTCCTGATCCCGAATTAATTTTCTATATTATGCATGGATTACTATACCATATCGGATTTTTTTTTTTAGAAAATCTTCAAATCGATCAAACTAAAAACCAGATAGCTCTGTAATGAATGTGTATTAACCTTAAAATCATAAATCGGTGAATATCAAATAAACAGAAGTTTCGCATCCAGAGAGATTCCTTAATTTGACCCTGCAGCGTTCCACCGCCCATTTCAACCAGATCTACGACTTGTTTCAAAAACGGTTTAGCGATTCAGAGAGAAATTTTGATTAGCTCCACGTATGGAAAAAGCCCATAGAGACTTATTCATGCTAACTTTTCCATTTCTCCATCGGCAAATGCTTTTTTCAGATGGGTTCTGATTATTCTAAGTTAGATTAAATTAAGAAGGAAATGTTTCCCCTTGTGGGGCCATTGAATCAACATGAAATCAACAGTAATGTCTTTGCATAGAATTGGATCGAACCGAAATAGGAAAATGGTTTGTTAACTAAATCAAATATGGGCTGTTGAAAGACTCTGGGGGGAAAAGAAGATCCGTGTTACCCTACGGTTCAATACATTTCAGCTTGAGTAAATGTTAAGGGAAGTCAAGTTTCATAATGCGATAAAATTAAGCACCGCCAGAGTGACAAATTCAATAAAGATGGCTGTTATAAATATCATAGGCTTTTTTCTACTTTCTACTTGATACCACATTCAACAAATTTAACGATTAAAAAAAAATGAAAATAAGTTCAAAAAGTGCTAACAATTTAAAAATGACTGTTCTAGTTGTTAACATTAATATATCATGTAAAGTATCTTTTGAAAGGGATCTAATACTTGAAAGAATATATTGATATAAATATACTAATTAAATTTAGCATATTCACACAAGTTTTCATTTCATCAATAAAACTTTTCTATTGTTTTCACAATACCACACATTGAATTAAAGCACGTGTTTAGGTTTGTGAACCATACATAGTTATCAGTATTTTATTTTTCCATTATTAATCTTGCCATAAGAGAAGCGCTATACATACCCTGTCCACAAGGCACCCTGACTCGGCGATAGATGTCTCTATGAAGATCCGCTCCTCCTGTGTGATGTGTGGGTTAGTGGACGGCTTCTCAAAGGAGAAGATCATCCAGAATATACACCAGATCATCCCGATAATCCCTGCAACAGTCACTCAGTACTGTCAAATTGTGACCACAACATGCTCATTGTGTTTTTGGTTTTGATGGAAAATTTATTTTTCAATTTTCTTTTAGAGTTGCATGAAAATAATCTTTGTAATAACTTTTTTCTTAATATGAGATGATTTCTGACAAGACTATTTTAAATTAAACAATAATCGTGAAATTTCATGCACATCGTATATTTTATGGTATTTGAGTGTTAGCACTTCATAACAATTTATCTTTTTATTAAGACAAACATTGCATTAGATTGGCGAGCTTTGTTTCCAGTTTATTATGAATCCTATTTTGAGGTCATTTGACGTTTGTTTTGTTTTTCATAATCTTCTTCAGTGACAACTTTTGGAGGTCAATCTCTGTACTCAAAATAATTCTCTGCTTATATATAGACTTTTGATGTTTTTTCTACTTGTGCTTTAGTTAATATTCTTTCTATGAAGTCACACAATATCTTTCCCTGGTGGCGAAGTTCCTGTCACATATATGTCCACTCGGCAATATATAACTGCGATGAACTTGGTCGTTGAAAAAAACCCAGACGTAAAAGTTATAAACGTCCGTCAACTTAAAAAAAACTGCTCACCGAATACGTAAAAGCCAGATTGCCAGCCAAGGGTTTTGGTCAGAATTCCAGACAGTGGCATTCCCAGGACAGCCCCGGCGTAGGAACCTACAAGACAAGCACCTCTATCTTATTTATATATTCATCAGGGGAATATCAGCTCAGACAGAACCCTTTATTACTAGATGTCGCTTGTACTTTTTAATTTAACAGTCATTTATATTCACCAGTCATTTATCCAAGCTAACTTCAGCCCAAAGCTTTATTTAATTGATGTTATTGACGTTAATTGCATTTGTCCAAGTATATAGAGTACAGACCTTTTTTTATTAGAAACTAAGATTGTACAAGATACCTACCACAGAAGGATATTGTAGCCAGCCTTGATCTCTCTAAGGGCGGGGCCCAGTGTCTCCAAATACCATGACAGGCGGGATAAGTAACTCCCTTCAAATTTTGAAGATAAAATCAGCATCAATAATATTTTGATATTTTAACCGAAATAATCCTTTTCGTTATTTTTAGATTACAATTCATATATATTAAGGTATATGTGTCTTTAACCTAGCTGCATAGCTGCAGGTCTGTAGCTCCCCGTCTAAAAAAATTAGATAAACAACCTGGGAGCTACAGTGCCTCCCATAGTAAAAAAACTGCGCTAGTTTTGAAGTATACCTACATGTATATGTACAGCAGTATATTTGTAAATATGTGGCAATCCGTGTAAAATCTTTTTGCAACGTTTATATAAATACCTAATCGATGATTGATGTTGATTTTAATTTATTTTTTGGTTATATTTCTCATGTAACATTTGTATTGATTATTGTTACTGAGCAGCGAAAAAAAGACAAATTATTCCACGTTTTTATAGGATATATTTGTTTACATTGATTAATTATGGAGATTGGATTCTTGTGGATAGCCTACCAAATAATAAAGGCATGAAAGCCGACTGATTTCCTGTAGATAATGTCCATCTATATTCTGTATGATGCATTTCAATACAGAGCATGGAACCTTAATACGTTAACCATTTGTCATGCAGAAATGTAAATAAAACTGACTGACTCATGTATATTTCAGAAGTATCAAGCAGATCGTGATAAGGTAAAAACTTTTTTTTTCATTTTTAACATTTTTCTTGGTTATTTAACCATTTCTATGAATTTTCATGTATGTTGTATGTTTTCATTTTTCCTTTTAAGTTTCATTGTTTTCTCCTCTTCCATCCACAATCATCTTTTTTCAGGTTACAGCTGCTCTCTGACTCCATGTAGCATACTGAGGGTAATTCACCATGTGTATACCATATACTGTTTTAAATTAATCAAGTCACGGTTCCGGTCTCCTGGGACTAGTAAGCAAGCAAAGATTGAAAGTTCCACGATCATCCAATAACCAGGATGAACCTAAATTATCAATGTCGATGAAACTGATACCGGCTTCAAACTGGTATTTCAGACATGAATGTATCGCTTTCAGGTTGGAATTACATACATTAGCAAACAGGTTGCGTTTGCAAGTTTTCCCACTTTTTGAGACACGATTTCACCATCCACCACACCCCCCCCCCCCCAAAAAAAAATTCATAACATTAAACAATAATCAAATTCTTGTTGTTCACATACCTCTACCAACCCTTGCAGGATTCGAACCGCCATCACCAAACCATAGTGAACTTGTGCGGCCCCAGGCAATAGGATGTTTAGAAATGAGGAAATTCCTATGGCTAGACCAAATATTCTGAAAAGTTACAAAACAAACAATTTTAGTTCTATTTTCTTCATAATGCATGGAAGGTGATGCGTAAATATCAAGTGACCAATAAGCATGCGAGGGAGCGTCTAGTGCAATGTCGGGCTCCTGAGATTAACTGTCTGATTTCTTGTAGATTGCCACACAACTGACTTGCAGAAATACATGAATTAGTAACAACCAGATGCTTTGAAATGAATGATGCCAACATGAAATCTACCCTCAAAGTATCATCATTCATTGAAGAAAACTCTCAGTAAGGCATACGGCGTTGCAATTGATGAAAAGACCGTCAAATGATTGCCATTTCAAAAGATATTGGTTATATTAGAACTAAGGGTTTCTGTTGCAAAATCAAGTCTTTACAGATGCTTAGTATAAAATATAAATTAAGACTGTTTTCTTGTAATTACAAGATACCGTATAGTTTTAAGGGAACAAGTACGCATATGACTTTATAAATTGGGGGTGTTTTTAAGGGGGAGGGGGTTAAAAACGATTAAAAATACGTCATATTGCTCTGTGAATTGGTATGAGTTACCTGTTGGCGGGAACTCTTGATGCCAGGTAACCTCCAGGTATCTGGGTCACGATGTATCCCCAGAAAAACGAACTGTCCACTATTCCTATCGTTTCTGGTGTCCACAAAAACTGTGGAAGATGTGGTAAAGTAGGAACCTGGAAAAATACGCCAGATTGTGTAGGAATACATTACAGTAGGCGTAAAATGACAAAATCTGTAGAAATAGCAGTGGTGGAATATTTTGTAAAGAAATAACAGGTATTTTGAAGGCGTGGATTGTCTGTATTAAACAGGGGGGAAGATGGTTGATATACAAGAAATAATGAATAAATGATATTTGGTTTACTCAGAAACTCTTTATTTTCGTATAATTTAATACTCCAGACGAGTTTGTAGTTTAGAATATGCAAAAATCCTGGGGCTTTCAATTCTATAAACATGCAGCTTTGCTTTAATATATCTCTGCAAGCTGGTGTTGTAGTCTCGATACTTTTGGGGCAATAAGTGCCAATGGTGCATCGTGGACATTTTTTGTGACTTTCAGATACAATGAGCCGAGTTTTCTTGGAGATGCTTGGTTCGTGTCACAATTGACACCATTGGAGGCGCTTTCCCGGAGCATGACTATAACCATCACTCCCTAATGGTATTACCTACCCGTTTCAATCAATATTTAATTCTTCAGGGGAAAATATGTACCAGAAAATTATTTGCCTGACTTTATAAATGCTATCGATTTTCTCATATATTTGAACTAAGTGCTTTTTCTACAAATACCAAATTCAATTAATATGGCTCCTGCATCCACCATTACGACTCATAATAGAATGCGGCGATCCCGATTGTTTTTCTCTGGTCAGAAGATGCCATTATTTTACTCATAAAAATAATAAATTTAGTAATCATATTGGTAATAAAAACTCAGGCTGATGGTTGGTCTGAATTGTCTCTGGTTCAAGCAAAGAATTTGAGGAAAGCGAGAAATGAACAAATGTGACGTCATTACATCAATCATTCATGTTGCGGGGTGTTTATTTATTTCGGTCATGCTCTACATTTTTCAATGTCAGCAGCAAATTATTGTTATTAGACTTATGTGTTTTTTTCTGCGTTGTCATTTTCAAGGTCGAAAATAAAACAAACATCCAAGTTTTCTGGAGTATCAATTATTCGTATAAAGAATAATATATAAAGCACATAACATTGCAAAAGAATTGATGAGAAAGTTTTTTTTTATTTATGTGTAAAAAGGGGAATTAAACCAAACTTGTTTTAGCTTAAATTGGAAACCAAGGCTTAAATTGCAATTTGAATTCCATGAAGTGACAAGAGAAAGACGTCGATGAAATTGCTATTTTTATAGGAATTCAGACAAAAAACAAAATACAGCCATTATCTTTTGTGTAAAGAGAACAATATGCTCTGTCTAATGTATCGATCGCACGGTAAATCATAGGTATTTTTGTTCCTAATAAATATGCAGAGATCGTTTGGAGGACAATTACCATGGTGTCATAACGGTCAATAGCTTGATATCCTCTCTCCCAATCTAAACGTCAATGTTAGGACAAAGGCGCAAAAGCTACTGAGAAAATATCGGCCCCCAACCTGCATTATGATGCCAAATTCAAATTGATGCAACCCTCAAAGTAAATGGAAGAGATAGCATATCGATTGTAGCCCTAGTTAAACAAAAAATAACAAAAATCAATTAAACAAATTTTGATGAAACTAACGTGTTTAATCTCAGCAAAGAATAAAACACTACGTTCCTCCCGCATCCGATTGTGTTTTATTGGGCAAAAATGACATATGATGTATCGATAGCATTAGTTCAGAGATATCGATTTTCAATGTATCATATTAAGGCCTATTAATCGATCTTAATTTATCATTGATGAGAAAAATGACACTCATAATTTGTTTGGGTTGTTGTACTTTAAAATTTTTCAAAGGCATCGGCTTTCATGATATCTTTCACAACCACCATCATATTGTTTTTAATCTCGTAATATCAAATACATTTTTATCTTTAGAAAACGCCGTTCAAAATAAAAAACAGGGGTTTTTTTCACTTTTTTTTAATGTAAGAACTCAAGCTAGGTTTTGAAATTTGCTATACAATTAAAATGTAATTGCCATGGCACTTTTTTGAATATCAATTTTTTATGAGGGGGTGGTAACGATAAAATTTTTGTCATTGACTCCAAGTCTGTTTCAATTATTTGGATGCAAGAGTGCATTTTTAATGTATTATGGCTTTTTTATGTTAAAGTCAAGTAGTTTCCTTCTTTATAAGTATTAATTGTTTTTATTGCTATGAATTGAAGTTTTCTTTTTGTTCCTATTTTGGGGTTGGGAGGGGGTTATAACACGTATTACTCTACCGTTCTGTTATAGTAAGTAGAGTTCCCATCCTTCACGAGGATTGGTGCAGGGGTAGGTTTATCGTCGTCGTCGTACGTATTATTTTTGGTCATCATCACGATGGCTACCCCCATGTTACACCGAATACCGAACGATATCAGGAACCCGACGCAGCTGAGTATCGCCACCAGGTAGCGCTGTGCGAGACATCGGCAACACGTGCACGATGGACAATAACCAAGGAAACGAGACTTCTTGTCCTCTTCTTCTGAGTACGCTTCGTCAAGTTCATCGTATTTCACAAACGATTTCTCCTCTGCGTCTTTTTTGAAAACTCTGAAATGAAAAAAAATCATGAAAGTCTCATATCAAAAATTGTGTATTGCGGGTGGGAAATCATCGATAAAATGTCATGATGTCACGAATATATCTTCTAAAACAATCATTGTCGCTGTGAAAATAATTTGTCTACGTAAGCAATAACGCTGAGAGGATCGTATCTTATTCCAATGTCCTCTACTACTATACACAACCTTTTTAAAGCTGCTTTTAGAGAACACAAGTCAAGAATTATTTTTTTGAATTGTCAACATCATTACAAAGCCAATCTTTTGCATTGATATTCATTTTTATGAAAAATTGGAAAATGTGCTGACATAAATGGTAAAATGCAAATGTTGGCCTTTTACTCTGACGACAGCTAAAGTCTCGGGGGAGGTCTCGTGTAGGTCCGGGACTCAGTTGCTTTTTTTGTTGTTAGCTTTAGAACTTGTATCAAGTTCATTAGCTCCATATTACTGTGTAGTATTGTTCATTATTGTTCATTATCCTTGGTTAAAGACTTGCCCTGAAAACTAAACATTATACCATAGTACCAACGCCGGCGACATCGAAGTTTAGAATTACGATGTTTTGTGCAACATCATATTGAAAATTAGCTTGTCTAATTGCGCTCACATGTTTTTGTCTTAATGGAAACAAGAACTTCGCCTGACAATATTCCATTTTTATTAGATTGAATTGTCTGTTTTCCCCCACGGAAAACTTCATGAGCTAGCAGTGTTTTATGTTGATGAAGGAAAATGAATTTAATACGGCAAGGTTGTCACTGCGTATGTTTTCTGGGTCTTTGCAATCAGGATAACTAGAACAGACATTTTATAACTTCGTGTCTTCGAACAGATTATGCCAACTAATTAGCAAACATGCCACAAAGATGGCGCTTTTGGTCACGCTAAGAGATACCTGCAAGAAGTTTGACAGATAGGGAATTATATTATTTTCCCCTCTACATGTTCGTTCGGTTTTATATAAGAAGAGCTAAGCGGCTTACTTTTCCTTCTCGGCCCATTAATGCGAGTCCCGAACGTCTTAATCAATTTCAGTAACCAACCAAACTTCTAATATTTTTCAGAATAATGATAATTCTAAGCGGCAAAATGATGAACATGTAATCTATGTTACGTAGTACCAAACAACAGCTAAATTTGCATCCAAGGTAAAAATTCCGGTTTATTTATTGAACATTTTATCATGCAACTCTTACACTAAAGAAATTAATGAGTTGAATTACGGTAGATTGACTATTCCTTTGAAGCGAATATACCTTACCTTATATCCCGAAGTCTTAGAACCTCTATTAAACCGTCCAATTTATTCATGATTCCACTAGTAGTAATTTAATTCCAAGGTTAATTAAATTTCTACGCACTTCACTGTAAAGAGCAATATCAAATGGCCATACAAAGAAACTATAATGATCCAACAATTTTCATGGCAAAATATCGTGTTCTAACATCATGATCACTGGTGTAAAAAAATCACCATTGCTTTGGCATTGCACCAGAAGACACTGCAACAATTATCGGCAAAAATCAGAGAAAAGTTTTGCTAGAAGACCACGTTTTGTAATTCCTGACGTTAACGCGTGTTCAGACTCTTTTTTTCATTTAATTTGAATTCTCGTTGCAGAAAAAATTATACCCAGGAAGCATAGTGTAAATTGCGCAAGAATATTTAAGTCCAATGCATTATGACAGAATCCTTGGAATGAATGCAAGCCTCGTTTTATTGGTCCGGGCCGTCCTCGGACAGAGTTCGTCTATTTAATGATAACTCAATATATTTTTCTTTTGAATGGCGAAAACGACAGAATCATCTTTACAATGGCGTTTGGCAGCATCATAATTAATTCAACAGCCAATATCCCAAAGAGACTCTCTTACACTGATGAACTGGAGTCGCGCGCAATATAGGTGTACAGGAGGCGCGCAGTCACTATTACCATTTACAACTATCCTCATCTATTATTCAAACACGATTTTTTTCTTCATCAAAAAAGGCATTGATAAACTAGTTATTTAGAACCATATTTTCCACTGTAACTAAGCTATTTACTTTTTCATAGCATTGAATTCAGTTCACTAATTGTAACTAATGTTTAAAAAAAAAAAACACCTAAAAAAAAAAGAAAAAAAAAAGAATGTCTTTCAGGGCAATAGGATAAGTTGCTTTCGTGAAAAAGTGCATTAAAGATTTAAACTAATTAACATTCATACACGGAGAATAAAATTGTCATCTATTTTAACGATTTCTTTATTTTCGCAGACAGTAAATAATGAAGCAATTACCAACAACATATATGGATTTCGCAGAATAATACTATGCCATTCTTTTCTTTCTAAATGAGCTGTGTTTAAACCGGAAGTCGCTCCGATGGAATGAATACAGATAGTTTTTAACCCGACGTAGCGTCCGGAAATTCCCTGATCGTTCTCACGTTGATTGCACGTCATAAAAAGATCTATTTAAAGTTAGCTGGGCCTCTTTCTCGCTCACAATGGGCACCCTAACGAAACATAAACACCTCAAAATACCTTAAATGTGTTAAGTCACTTGAAATCAATTCACTTTCATCGATTTTCTTTTGAAAATTTTCAAATTGAGATGCTTTTATCAGTATAAATCTTTTGGCAGAATCACTGGCTGTGTGGTTTTGTTTATTTTTCTTCAGCATCTAGAAGTGGGAGGGATAAATTGGATACTAATTTAAGTATCTTGAGTTGGTTCAGCTGACGTCAGTTAATAATGCTGCATTTACCTTTGTTTGCATACTCATTATTATAGGTGTGGGATAGAAAGAAAACAAACAAATCATTGCAAAGCATGAATGACCAAATGACAGCGGTCTGTTAAAAGTAAAATTTTGGTTTTGTCTCTGATTTTAAATATAGATTTAAGTGTGTAGTGGGTGGCTGAAATGAACTTAGTCAAATGTCTTCATGGGCAAATAAATACATATGTAACATTCGTTCATTAGATAATGAAAGAATTTTTTTACCCTGATTTAAGTGTAAATTGAAATAGTTTATCCTTTAACTGATATATATATATATATATATATATATATATATATATATATATATATATATATATATATATATATATATATATATATATATATATAAACATCAACTAAAGTATGATAACATATAAATATAGCGAGCTAAATTTCTATTTTTTAAGATTTTAAAACATAAAATACTTTTTCGTATGAACTATTTTTTTTCGATGATCGTTATTTGATGTTGTAGCCCGGTTTCTGCACTTGTACTGTCTACGATAGTGAGTGCAGCAAATTAATTAGTGGCCGGTATAAATAATACATCTAAAGGCAATTCAAAAGCAGTCAGAACACTGGAGATGAGCGAGATTTTTTGGTAGATTTACTAGACAGACCACTCGACTTCTCATTCGCCCTCTTGTGTTAACCATAAATCAATGTGGTTCATACTAGCGATATTTTTGGTCCAACTCAAAAGGTCAATATACCGTCGTGCGGGAAGTGACGTAATGCGATGTCTGATAGGGCCAGCATCTGTGGAAAGATAATAATGAATCTAGACAATCTACACTATATAGGGAAATGAAATTAATTACCAGTAGTCTTCCTCCCCCCAACCGCTTCGTTATAGAGCGTGTCCGTATATATTGGAGATAAAATAAGTAATAGACATCGAACCTTGCTTCTGGACGTAGATTCGATCATACTTGGGTCTCCCCTGTTGCCAGAGCCGTGGTTGAATTATACGGAGTTGAGTCCCCTGTGAGTTTAAATCTTTGTTCATATACAATGAAAGCTGATTAGCATTCAAAATGAACATCAAGCGTTATACAAATAGTGAACAACTTGTCGAGACGTTGAATATTAGATAATTACACCGAAGGTTTCCTTTTTTTCTTTTAAAAGCCGATTTGCAACAAAAAAAATGTGAATTCATTAAACTTAATGATATATATTTAGTCGAAGAGGTTCTGTTTAATTTTTTTTTATTTTTCTTGGAATTCGAACGTGTTTTTCTGCTACAACGTGAACAACCTCAGATCTTGTTATGACCAGGCGCAATTCGTGTGATACACCGATACAAAGTTATCCAAGGTATGACCATAAATTATTCAATGTTATCATTTACACTGCAATTTGATAACTATTTGTTCATTATACAAATAACGCGATTGATTTTCAAGCGAACACCCCTTATACAGTGTAATGACCATCATTGATACACGTGTCTTAAAAAATTTCAGGCTATTCACAGAGAACTGTGTAATATTGTTCACCATACTGTCCTCGCCGCTTCGGTCCAGGTCTATGAACTCTCGATACTCAGTCTTCGAGCCAAAATTCGTAGTAGAGTTGTTACAATGAACAATCAGACTCGAATTTCATCTTGAATTAGGAAGAGAAAGACAGCGCCAATAACACTGTCATTATGATGAAGAAGAAATGGCTGAAGTCACGCAGCGCTGTGGTGGATAAACCGGGGGTTTCAAAGTATGTGAACAATCAAAAGAAAATAGTATGATTTTGAGCTATGAAACCTTCTTTGTTTATCACAGTATTAATGAAATAAATATTGCTCAATTTGGAAAGATGACCTCAAAAACACTCATTTTTTCCTCACCCATATATACATGTATCTTTTACATTTTTAAGAACCTCTACCTTCTATTTATGAATATATCATCATAATACAGTTTTGTCATCATGCGGTGAATGTTAAATGCATACCTATATACTTGTATATATCACATAAAACAGTAAAAAGGTTCATAGTCTTTTGACATGTCACATCTCATAGACTTTTAAAAAGACACTGACTGACGTCACACTAATCTAAAAACTTGCTGAGAATCGTGAACGACTAAGCATCAATATCGTCATCTACTTGGCATTATCTAAGTATATTAAATTTTTACGAATCAACTTGAAATTGGCAATGGTAGCGCAATAAAATGGTGGCCAGCTATGAAACTGAAAATCAAGAGTTACACAAGATACCCGCATACTGAGGTGCGGGCTTCATTCCATTGATATATAACTTGCTTTCTGTTGCTTTTATGTCTCTTTCAATTACATACCGTAAAGGTTGGCACAATGAGAATGAATGTAATAACACACTAATATTGTATATGCAACGGACACATAACTATTTCTGTCCCACATTTGCACCGAGTGTACGCAAGATCAAAAAGTACAGTCATTATACTTAGTCAGTTGTGACGAATATAATGATGATGTTTTGTTGATTAATTTTCATTCTGTATTAATTATGGTGTAATATCAATTTAGAATTAAACTTAAATAGATATCACATACAACAGAAAATTATCTCTTAGTATGTGCTTATTTTCCCAAGTTGTTTTCATTAAATAAGTTCACTTACATTTGTTATGCTAAATAACTCTTTTTTTTACGTTTAATTCGCACATTTGAAGCGCGCCATTGGCTGGATCAAACATAAATGTACTATGTACGAGAAAAAAATCTAAGATTTTCTTTTTCTAGTAAATGAATTAGCTGCAGTTACGTCTTTAAGCGTCTTTCGGGAATATGCAAAAAGGATTGATTAATGAAAACAGGGAAAATAACTAGCCCTTACAAGCCATGGGAAATCTTATAACGTCAATAGTTTTAAACAAAAAACAAGATTTATTCATTGATATTTCGTTTTCACAAATTTATAACATCAGGCCCTACCGTCAACGACTTTCCTCAAGTCAATACTCACCCTCAAGTCTCAGTTTTTACCTCAAATTCGTGCACCTTTCGTACAACGATTTGAGTTGAGGACAGTGATGTACAAAATGTAAAAATTTGGCGGGGCCAAATGAGAAGAAAATGAAGAAACTCGGTTGACGCATATAAATAGTTTAAAGGTGTTTTTTATTACGTACTACATAGTATACAGTATAAATATGCTTGTAATTTTTTTTTTCGAAAACTGTTCATAAAAGCAGTTACATTTAAAGATTATGTTATTGCTATACAAAAATAATTTGTATGGCATTGTCCTTCTGACATGCATATTTTTATTGCTAAAATTAAAATGTCAGAAAGACAGTATGACACCTTCCATCTTGAAATTTATGTCCAAAAAAAATCTTCGTTTTCATCTACGACTCCGATTTTTAAAATGTTAATTAAAACTAAATATCTTTTGTATAAAAGAAAATAGAAAAAATATATTTATGTTAACGGACCCACTTAACCTCTATGTATTTCAGACATTGTTCTTCTTCAAACATCTCGTAAAGCATAGACATATTATTTATATCATTCAGTTGAAATAGAAGATGCCTTTCTGCTATCATCGTGAAACATTGTGACAAGTAGAAATCAGGATAGGTTAATACGCTGAGTTGTTTAATAGCAAAATGTCAAGTTGTAATCTTACTCGATGAAAGCGGTATTATTCTAATATGTACCGTCATATTACGTGTGAAAGCTTCAGGTATCGTGTTATCGAAGAACAGCGGCCCACCTGGTTAAATCATATGGGCAAAAATGATCGGAATAATCTAAATACAAAAACTGGTCTGATGGACATGAAAATTTGATGGACATGTTCTAGTAATCTTGCTAGCTTTTTTTTTGTATTTTTGTTGGGATAATACCAAAAAACTATTCTTAAATGGATGCGTGTTTGGACGGAATAAAACGTAAATCTTGGATTATTACTTTAAGTCAAAGGTTTCTGGTTCGTAAGATACATGTGATTTTTTTTATCAACTAAATACATAATACATGTATAAGCAATTAAGAACACCTCAGGTTTTAAAGGCTATCTGGGAGTATGCATTGCTAGAACATTTATTTCATATTCATTTGTATCAATTATTTTAAAATAGAAATCTAACTATTAAGTATATTTGACATGCACTTTTATTCATCATGAATTATATACTGAAACTATTACTTTAAATTTCGGGGAAACAGAAGATAAGTTCAGAACACAAAATGTCGATTCAAAGTAAGGTACATGTACATATAGTTCCCCGTACGTTCGCCTAATGCTCAATACTTTGGGACTGTTTGCATGGATACCTGTTTCATTTGGCTAAATGGTCAACAAATTAAGATCTAAATAAAATTTTAAGGTATGATTTGTAAAGCTATCAACCATTATTTAGTAAA
This sequence comes from Magallana angulata, assembly GCF_025612915.1. Classification (NCBI taxonomy): domain Eukaryota; kingdom Metazoa; phylum Mollusca; class Bivalvia; order Ostreida; family Ostreidae; genus Magallana; species Magallana angulata. The sequence continues at coordinate 49,748,399 of NC_069111.1, read as the reverse complement.
AGATATATTTTACCTTTTAATTTTTGGTGTTTTCATGTAGAGATCTTCTTCTGAAGGAGATCAATACAGTCTTAAAATGGGAACGATCATCAACCGTTCTTAAAAGCAGTTGTTTTACCCTCAGAGTGGAATAAATAAAAACCGAAAAACGACCATTTTTAAACAAGATATCTGGTCCTACCACTAAGTATGGTATGCAGGGTGTCTTCTCTTGTGGCAGGAACATGTTCCCCTTGCATCCGAGCCACTTGAATCTACCTTAGACCAGAGCAGCTTGATGTCCGAGAGATGTGTAATAACACCGCTTTTCATCATAAAGATAAATTTGCTAAAATCAATCAAATAAATCCTAATTTATAGAAAATTACCATGGAATAAACGGACTCGATCTGCCATTCTAATTAAGGTACTTTTGGTTTTAAAATCAAACTCTTTATCTCTTAGTTTCTAATCGATATTTAGGAACCCCATAGAGGAATAATTTGAATTAATTTCACACGTACATTTGCATTCCAATATTAGCTTTTAGCCTCAGAGGGAGTTAAATATTGTGTGCAGAGATAAACGGCCGATGATGGCAATGAGAGAGTGTAAAAACAGGCTCTTCACAGTGTCAACAACACGAAAGCCCCAAGGTTGAGGTGAAATAGTCATGTGACCACAGGGGAGCTGGCAAATGATGGCTTTATTTGAAAAGCACGAGCGCGCAAGTCATTTGCGTTCAAAATGCTTTGTCCCATAAATTGAGTTTTTGAAAAAAGCAAACGTGTTAAATGAAAGACTGTCTGCTGTATCTGTCAGTGCGGTAAATAAAAGTTCAGATTTCAATGGCGTTTGTCAGTGAAGACGTATCTGATCGCTATGTATGACAAATTGCTTTAGTGCAGATTTTGTTATGAAAAGTATAGAAAATCCAATTCTTTTAATGTCTGACTTTCAAAATACCGATCGAGGCATGTGCTTTAAACTGCTTCAAACCATGATATCTTGTTTCAGCTCTGATCAGCGCATTGATGACTTAATGCCGAGATAAATGGATGTTTTGTACTTTGAACTAGACATGTATAGACCACTCTGTTACCGATTGTTGTACCTTTACATGGCGGGTCTTTGTGAGTCATGAACACTCGCTTCCTAACTTAATCATTAAAAGAATCGAAGCTTAAATCACCATCCGTCGTCAACTGAAAGAATAAATGACTAAGTGGAAACTAAACCTTTTTGTTGATTGATGCGGATTATGGTTCAGCAAAATGTAAAAACGTAGGCATGAAACCTCCACTACTCAACCAAAAGACACTCTAGGCAAGTCATCAACTACTCAACCAAAAGACACTCTAGGCGACTATCAACTGTTGATTAGGGTGAGGGGGTGCCAAAACTAGAATGCTAGTAGTATTTCTGTTTTTAGAAAAAACCGGAAGTTGAGGCAGTTCTGCCTGCTCGTCATGATTTATTCAAACGAATTGCCAATATCAATGAAAGAGCTTCTGTTACACACTGGTAATCCTAGACTTTTAGTCTTTTCGTTTTCTATGGTCCATTGAAAAATCAAAACTTAATTTAAGAATTAATAAAGGAGGAGGATGTTCTTTGTATGCATTATAAACAAAGTCAGCAAATGACAAAAGAGAACTTTATACTTTGAAGTTGTCATTTTTTACGTAAAAAATAATCACTGTTCATGTATACATAGTCAATTGTAAAATCTCTCTTGGCTGGTTTTCTATATAAATCATTTGCTCCATACAAATAATCGATTTACAGAGCATGGAACATCTCTGTTTTGTTGACGATTGTTTTGATATATTCCCCAATGTATACTTTTATTATTATAGCCACTTTGTTCTCATTCACGGGCAAATGGTGCCTCTGAATGTAGAAGAACTACCTTGAACTTATTCACCCTAAGTTAGGTGAAATAGGTCAATTTTACTAACATCTATAATTCACCGATTGAGATGTCCTACGCTGTTTGGCGGCGAAAAGTAGGTGGCGACACGAAAAAGTCATACTCATTTTAAGTTTTGTTTCAAATTAATTAAAACAGAATCGATAGAACTTAAAGTTTCTGTTGAATTTATAATATGATAGTATCTATTTTAGCCAAAAATTCATATTGACCCTTGACCTTCGCGGTTAGACGGCCAAAGATTCTACATCGAATGAGTCGGTTTAAAGTAGATCCAGTGTTCTGTGATGTCATACTTTATTGTAAAAACTTGAATTCTTTAAAATTTGTTCAAAATAGTTTTATTTATTTCATGTGACTATTATCACATGGATGTTATTAGAAATACTGTTAAGTTTAAGATATTTTTGCAGCTTAATGTTATCCTAAATTTCCAAATTTTTTAATACATTTTATCTATGCGAAGGGGAAATAACTCTTTCTTACTTTTCTCTCTGTTGTATGTCTAAATGCTGTAATTTTTTTATATCCCAACAACTAATTTTAAAATTTATTTGTAGTTTTAGTTTTTTAACACAGGTGAAAATAAAATTAAAAAAAGATAAACAAGTTTCTGCCTACAAAGATTTTACTTTTAACCAAAAAAGTACGGTTTTATGTTGCTAAAATATGCTCTAGTTCATGTTTATCTGCCATCTCAAAAAGTGTGATGACATGAATATTTTTTCTAATGATTGATGAAATCTAATTCTATTAAGTTTTTAACACTCAAATTATAAGGTGCTTTTTTACTTTGTTTCACGTATAAAAAAATGTTAACATAATATTTCATTTTTGATAGGAAATGCCTTATACTTTGAATTATTCCCAATTTTCATTGACATCAATTCGTAGGCGGTAACTTATGTTATTTCAGTTAAACTGTTGGGAGTAGTACAATACATATCCCGATGAAGAGTTGTTTCATTTTGTTTGAGGGCACTGTGGCAAACTGTATCCATTAGCGAACAATTTAATTACAATCATATTACATAACAGGACTCGATTAAGCTGTCGAGAAAACACTTATTTTAAGACGATGATAGCTTCTGTATAGAGATTTTTCCTTCCGAGGGGGCTTCAAGTTCAATGTACAGTCATATCTTGATTGGTGTAAGCGAAAGCGAAGCCTGTGATCTCAGCGAGATAAATTTTACAAATTAAGTTAACTTAATGTTTTATTATAGCACAGGAGCGTTTAATCAACAAACTTAATCCATCTGATTACTGGTTATTGTCTTTTACGTTTTTAAATCATTGTGAGCTTTTTGTCCACATTTCTTTGTGCAAAAAATAGTACGAGTTAATTGGTGGCAATGCCTTATGATGTTATAACGTTTGAAAAATTCTTGAAGGACACAATTCACGTGTTATAAGGATATTAAATCGACGAGACAGAACAACTGTAGGACAATATGACTTGATAACTTATTATTGGAAGCAGTAGGCAAATAATCAGTAACTGTTACCTAGATGGCGCCAAACCGGAAGGCAGAGTTATATCACTATTCAGTACTTCATGTATTGAGGGTATTTCTAAACTTCAGAAGGTATTGGCAAATAGATTAATATTAAACAATTCCTAAAGAATTGTTTGTATTTATACATATAATGTTCTGTACTCATCACACGTGTGTGTATACTATATTACTCTTATATCAGCTTCAGAACAAAACATGATCATAGGATGTGGACAGTAGCAAACATTTTTATTGTTAGTTTTCAATTTAGAAAAAAAAACTTTTGCAAAGTATAAAGGTCGATATATCAAAATATTTTTCTTAAGTAAACTATTCTTGAAGATTATTCTAGCACATGAACTATTATAGAATTCCATTGTGAAAAAGCAATTGAATTAAGCTCTTTTCATCAAAGTCCTTGTTTTTGAGATCTTTTTTGTGAAGTAAAAACACCTCGAAGATTTGGAAGGGTTTATTGAGAAAGATAAATCGATGAAAGAAAATTATTCTTTTCTTTTGCAGTGCTGCGAATTGTTTTTTTATTTATTTATTTTTGGGAAGGGGGGGGGGGGGGTACTAGTATGAAGCAGGTCTAAATATAAGATATCTATCAGTTATAAAAACATTAATACTAGTTTAGCAAATATTTTATTGCATAATATCATAATTTTGCTCTTAGATTAAAATAGTTCAAAAACAACCTAAAACATAAATAAATTTGTGTTTTAATATGTCGCTCTGTAATGATGATGTAACATTTCTGCGTTATGTGATAGAAAGATGATGCATCAATTTGCATAAACCTTTTGTATAAGGCACCAAACGTATTCGCGCTCATTTACATACCATCCATATAAACGTTGGGCGGACTTTTTGCAATTCTCATCTCTTTCTTATTATCGTTCACCAAATTGCAATAATAGAAATTTCGGTCAACAGTTTTATTAAAAGGAAAAAAACTCGGATGCAATAGACTTCCTGGAAATTTGAATATAGAGGGCAAGACTTTGAATGAGGTGTGGCAACGCCTCGTTGCATAAATGGCCCGTTAGTAAAAGCAATGGCCTTTTGTGGTGACTATTAATATCTGGCAATGACACCGAAACACTTACTGCTCTTTTTGTATTAGCGATAATGAGTTGATGGCGTTTAGACGATCATTTGTCTTACTAACGTCGTAGGGAGATGATTATTGACGCCTTTCAGCTCTTCACAACAGAAATATTAGCAAGACATATGCCTTCACCGATGAATCAATCGATACCAACTTTTCTTACCAAATTCATGCACATTACTGATAGGGAACGGTCTGGCATGTACGAAATGTGCATTTGGGACGTCTTAATTTATATATCATTGCGTGTATTGGAAATATTAACATGCCCATATTTAGCGTGGGTGGCTTGTTTGGTTATTTTGACACCGTGTAATATTAGAGACATGCACAAAAAGGCATGTGGTATTTGTAGGATGCAACAAATATTGTCATCTCTGATTATATCAATTCATGGAAAAAGGACATGCCAAAGCTTTCTATACCGAATGGGTTCTCAAAATTTGCCAATAAAATTCAAATTGATCAAATCTTGTGCCTCATTCAAACATTCTGTTTGGCTACTATTTTATCATGTTCTGTATATTTTAACTTATAAAGGCTAAAAAACATATATCGGTAAAAAGGATGTATTCATATATTACTGCACAACCAAAAATAATAGGTTATTAATTTAAGTTGTAAATTATAAACACGTTTATAATTTATATTTTAGAACTAAAAGGCCCATTGTACTTGGTCTTGCCAGTTTCCTTAAGTATGGTTTCAAAATCTTCTGTGATATAATGTTATTTGAATAAACGTCGTCACTATATGAACTAAACCTTGTTAATAGTATGTTTGGTGGTTTGAAAATGTTGAAGAACTTTGTAATTATATTGATAAGCGAGCAAATCAATTAACTGAAATTGCCTTTGTTTGCATATTTTCTGTTCTGATCTTTATTAATTTTAAGATGTACAGCTAATTAGTGCAATAAGTATAAACAATATACATGTACAGGTAGGTTAACAGGAGAATGTGGCAAAAGTTTACATATGATATCAACATCTAATTTGCCTTAAGTAAATCTTATTTTCAAGCTAAAGTAAATAAATATACCCAAATTTCATAATTATTTTACATTTTCAACATTAAAAAGCTGCAAAATTTAGACATTGAAGTGGGTTTTTTTTCAGTAATAAGGCTTAATGTATATAGGACTTATTAAATAATAAATTTCCTTAAATAAAATTGTAAATTACGGGTTGCAATTAAGTATTTGAAAAAAGATCATTTACTAGAACTATCTAGTTGAAAAAAATATTCTGTGTAGCTTGATCAAATATACGTTGTTTGACAACAATGCAGCTGTTATTATTTGCTTTTCCCAGAATTCAAACATACCCAGATTGCATAAAAATCTTTAACATGAGACAACCAGGTTTTTGCATTATGTTTTTCGACACCGTCATAAAGTGTAGAATAGAAAAAATAGAAAGGTTGAATAATATAATTAAAATAAAACAGTATTTATTTCCAGAACTTAATTTTTGGTACAGCAGAGGAAAGCGTCCTTATTCAGAATAAACTGCTACATCACAAGTTGACCTTTTAACCCCTAGGACATGTTTACAGAAATCAAGATGAAGTTTCTCAATAGTAAGTACCTAATATCTCAGAGGCATAATTAGTGACACTGCCAACAAAAGAATCAAACAATGAATGCAAAGTATTATGATAAAAAAAAAAAAAACATGTTTCTAATACTTTTTTCAATACAAAAAATGCCTTTCTACCTTTCTCAGCAAGTTGATTCTCAGATTAAGTCAATAACATGAAAATATAAAACCAAGAAAAAAATAATCAAAACCGTATTTTTCTTTTTGTCTGGTTGATATATTAAATTTTGCTTTTCAGTCAATTTATATCTTTATGAGCTGTTTTGTCTATAAATATATATACATCATACATGTAATAAAAAATATGGGGAAAAAACCCAGAAAAAACCCAAAGAAATATATGCAAAATATCTCAGAAGTTTAACAAGAATAGGAAAAGTTCAAGCTATTCATAATATATATTAATCAAAATATCTAGTTGTGTTTGTAATGTTATTTAAAAGTGTTTTGTGGTACTATCTCTCCTTAGAAAGAAAAACAATAAGTGTGTTTCAAGATGTGCAATTTTCATGATTTTTTACATGTATCATATGAATTACATCTTTAGCCTGCAGAAATATTTATAAGACCGTCATTTCTTTGAAGTCGAAATTGAAGCATAGATTAAACTCTTTAAAATATGATGCATATGTTTGTTAAACGGAAAATGCCAGATATATGCAAATAATAATTTTATAGTAGGTGAACCAAGCATTCACAGATCTGTTGATTTCTGTAATAGAAATGGATTAAAATGTTTACAAGTCTGTGAAGAGGCTAAACAATCGCTCCATGACGCCGCGAACCAAATTGAGATCTTGATAAAAAGCGTCTGTTTCACCAAGACAAGAAGCGTCGTCATCACTTCTCTTCTGCCATTTCGGATAAAACCAAGCGGAACACGAATTTAATTTCCTGAAACGAGACCTTGTATTGAATTCGCAATTCGCCTGCAAATTAATCACGTAAAGTGGCAAGAACTTTATCAAGAGCCACGGTCACTGGGTAGATGATCTGTAGATCTCCTAGCATCATGGATCGGTTTATCATTGGATAAAAACTGACAGTTCCATCAAGATTCACAGAATGATGCCCAAATATATCATTTTACTTGGTAAAAAAGTCAGAAAACTACTAGTAGACCTAATAAGGGCTCCCATCATGAAGGCAATAAATGAAAGGTTCATGTTTTTATTCCTTCTCAATGTCTTGTACTGAACAGAAGTTCGAAATTCTTATAAAGAAACAAAATAAATCGGATATTTCTACGATGATATCATTGAAGTCATAGATCATGTGTCTTGGTACATATACATAAAAGAAGTTGAATGCAGTTTCAGTCAAAACTCTGATAGCATTATAACATCTTAATCGACAACTTAAACTTATGTCTAATGATAAAAATGTAAAAAATAAATAAATAATAATTATCATGGTTCCAACACACTACGTGCATGGCTGTATATTTGATCAGGTTTTGGTTTTTTTATATTTCAGGTTAAAGTTTTGTCATCACTCCACTTAAACTTTGTTTAATCAAAACCTTATTATAATCTTCATTTGTAAATGTTATTTTAATGAAACATTTGGCATATATTTATAGTAAAATCATACATGCATGTGCATGTGTTAGATGAAAAATAAGTAGATCCCCGAGTCTCAAAAAATCTAATCGAGATTAAACCAGTAACATTTGGATCTCCTTAACATCCCAGGACAATATTTTTGAAATAAATGTATTGCAATAGAAAAATAATATGGCAATATATTAAGATAATTGAAAAAATGAATCGTACGTTAAGAATTGGTGGAATTTACTTTGTTGAAAGTTTAAAGCATTAACACAGACTTCTGGCTTCATTTATTTTTGACTCACCAAAAGAGTTATGTAAAAGTGGAGTTAGCCGATAGTGTAGGTTTAGGACTTCCGGTACTTCAACTTCATACATTGAATGTGTCATGCATAAATGACGGGGGGATAAATACTGTCATCATTTAAGACCGTGTCTTGTATTCTGAGTGGAAATAGCTCTTTAAAAAAATATGCTGCTATATATGATGCAAAGTAAATATCACTAATGCAGTTAAAGCTCCTCTTTGTTTCATTTGCAAAATGGGCATTTCGCTGCTTTTGTCACTTATAAACAATATTAGAAGCTCTTTTTTTCTTTCTCCCATCTCTTCTATTTGCGTAAGAGTTTCGTCTGTCGCTACTCTAGAGAAAAATCGTGTGTGCTCATATTATCCAGCAAACTGTATATCTTGAAAGTATATCGATAAAAAGCCGTCCACCAAAATAACCAACGTACTGACTCTTTGCCAACGGAGTTCCCTTAGGGACCACACGGAAATAGACAAAAAGGGTTAACACAGCAGTAAAACTCCCGGGGCTGTAAATTTACTTTTATATGAAAAAAGAATGATGAAGAGAGACTGCATGGTTGATTTAGTCTTGGAGAACATTTTATCGTCAATAAAGAATTGTCTAGTAAATCCCTTTTTAATTGTTTTTTGCCTTTTTTTAGACTATATTACTCTCATTTAGAAGGAGCGCTTCTCACAAAGATAAAGGAAATATTCAAATTTAAAGCTCAATTCTTAGGAATTAGAAATGTTTCTTCACCAAATTGTAGTTGATTTTTTATGGTAGATCGGATGTTTTACTTGCTTCCCTAAGTTAATATAGAATCATGGAGTGTATTCTGTACGTAGCGAGACAGATGGGTCGGCTCTTTTAAAAATCATTGATTCATGTACTAAATAATAACAAATTCAGGAGAATTGGACTTCTTCCTCTAATTACAAACAAACACAAGTTATCAATTATTGATCAAAGGTTTGAAAAATCTAAATTTAAAAATGCTAGTTTATAGAAATATTTTATCAAATGAAATATAAAAGGGCAGATCGTGGTTAAATTGATCCTTAGACTCCTTTCTTGTTGAAGTATCATAAAGATCTTTTGCTCCGTTTAATAAACGGAATAAATTTCACAAACATATTCAGGTTTGTTAATAGTCTGTTTTCATTTGGTATGACATCATAACTTTGAATTTTTAAGAATAAGATTTTTTTATTCGATAATAATTCAATATCTCTAATTTGATACAGTTTTAACTATGTAATACAAAACATCCAATATCGAGTATGGTAAAAAATGAATTGGTTAGTTTTTGTATTGATAAAGCAATTTATGAATGTATTTTGTGTCTATTTAATTGTTATGTAACAGTTTACTACAATCAGAAACCAACCAATCATTACTCATAATTAAGTGGTGATTTTGACGGAGGACTCTAAGCAAATTGTGTAATGATGATCCATCACTTTGATTCGGTGGCAATTACTTTGCCAATATTTTTCAGAAGTCTTTCATTTTCCGTTTGTAGTTTACAAGAAGAGATATCATGTAATTTTCTGCAAATTTGCAAAGCAAACAATATGACCTCAATTGCTGTCAAAAGGACATAATATGCAAAACGGTTATATCACTTAAAGGTTTACAATGCAGCGTAATGGCGGCCCCAAATAATATGTTTTAGAATCGCCATTGATTTCAGGCCTTGCTTATGAAATTAGCAAAGTCCTTCATGTCAAGATCATTATCCTAAATTTGTATTGACCAGAAAGCCATTTGAGCCCGCCAGACAAGAGGACTTTTAGAACTCTCTATGGTTCTGCATCGTTCTGAGAAAAAAGGAAGTTAATACCTCTCTAATAGTGAGCACTTGGGGGGAAATCTTTTGTTGCAAATCATTTATATATAGCTTTGATGTTAAAAACAAGTATTTTGACAGAAAATATCTTAATAAGTATAACTGTAAAATACTTTTGCTAATGGTTATAATGTCCCATGCACATGTGCAATATTTCTTGCATGCAGTTAATTAAATGTTAATTGTTAAAACCGAACAAAACATGACAGCGAGACACAGCTGTTGACATCTTTATAGTATTTGTTATTCCTTTTAATTTCCTTTGTAGTGAATTGGCTTATGTCTGATAGCTGCTTAGAATATCCAAGAAGCTTTTATGTATTCTGTGAGGAGAAACAATGTGATAGAATCCTCAAAGGACGTGAAATATGGCTTATTCCCGAATTACAATACTAGGCCTAATGTTTATTTAGCATGATGATTTTCGCTAGAGATTTAGTTATAAACTAAAATGACGCTTTACACGAGCAGCAATAACAAAAATAAGACATGTATGCACGATTTATCGATGAGAGTCGATGAATTACAGTCCTCACAATAAATGTAGATTCCCTAATACTCTGATACAGCTAATTAGCATTCTGACTGATTGAAGGCAAGAAGAGACTCAGTTGAGTGTGAAACATGATAACATCGCATTATCTTCCTCACTTTTCATTTCTTAGTTGGTGATGTCAATGTTCATTTTTTTTCTCCAGAACTCAATAATCTGCTTTCGTTTAGTTCTGAAATAACGTTTCTCTTTTCATCGTCATCTATGGTATTTCGCGATTACAATTCATATAAAAAAATCTCGCATCCCTCGTTCCAAATTTCACGCTTTCAAATGTATTATATATAAGAACAAGCAATTTAAGTGTTCTATATGTAAATAAAAGAGCACTATATTATAATATGTAAAACAGAATTTTTATGAATTTTCTCGAATTATTTCGGACTATAATTGTCTAAGATTCGGAATATTAAAGTACAAAAATCTATAACTGGGATTTAAAACAATCCATATAATTCAGAGAGTGAGATATTTAAGCCAGATACAGCAACATAAAGTACAAACCGTTATTGTTTTTGCTGTTATTTACAGATTATCAGTATTATTTTAAATTACTATCATAAAGGTTAGATCATTTGACGCCACCCACGCTGTTGGAATAGAGAGATCTCGGTTTGGAAAGAGACACCATCAACCAATGCAAAGCAATAATTTGGTCAAGAACAGGACATCTCTTTCAGTGCTTTGGCAAATCTAATAATTTAGTAACTACTTCTATAGTAAGCGTAAAAATCAATTGATTTGTTTAGATCTGATGACGATAAGAGCGGCAATGTCTGCCAAAATCTAATCACGGGATGAAAATGCACCGCCATATGTAACGGCCTTAGCGCAAATGTCGCACTAAAACTGATTATCTGCCCGTGCGAGCGCTCGGATTCCTCTCAGAGCAATAGACAAGAAGGACAGAAAGCGTTCAAAAGTACGGAGAATCTAATACATTGCATCTCTTGTCGTCTCTAATTGAAAAATAGTCATTGCTTTCCTCTCCTCTTTCTTTTTTCATTACCACGGATCGCTTTTTCACTCAAGGTACATGCATCTTCATGATTGGAAGACTCGGCCGCCAAAGAAGAATTGTCGCATTGAGACGTATCATTTCGAACATGAAAATAAATCAAAGCTTCAGACTATACATTGGGTATTCAGTGCACATATATTTTGTAGTTCCTGGTTATATTCATGATACTGATGCTTGCAAAACATACAATCAAGTTTACAAAACTCTCCAATTCTGTGTCTTTCGTTCAGAATTGGTCGTTTGATAAATGCCGTATATAGTTGACAGGGAATACTGACCACACGTAAAGATCATCTAATCTATAATTTAAACATGCTTTTTTCTTCTGTTTTTGATTGATCATTTGTGGTAAAAAAAAAATAATTAACAACTGATTACCATTTACTTTTAAAGGCTTTTGTCAAAATAAATGGGTGAGGATCATTTACATATTACTTAGTCATTTTATGATAAAGAGGTAGTCATATTGCATTTGTGTGCGTAATTTGAGAGATGGTATTTCTTTTAACGTATTTAAAACAATTTTTTTATCAACATTCATCAATCATATCCGAAAAAATATCATTAGAGATAAAAATACCATCATTGTTATTTCAATTTCCTTTATAACAACGTTCATTTTTAGCATTGTAAAAACAGCAAAAATTATTTCGGAAAATTTTAGAGTTATGAGACGAGACATGGTTTTATCCATTACTTTCGTCTCGAGGGACAACTCACTAAGATCGGAAGTTTATCTGATCTTTGAAATATGGGAGCCCTCAACTCAATGGCTGCTGTCATGTTTCTCGTAACAATGAACATAAACAAACGAGAGACCATTTGTAATTTGTTTCAATGAGTCGACAAGCCCATTAGAAACAAAAGACACGGTAATTTTATATAGTTGTCATTTAATATTTAATCTACCAAGAGGCTAGCAAAGTTGAACATGACAGATAATTTGAAGAAGAAAATATACAAGCTTCGTCCTACAAATTTTGATGAGTTACAGGTTTGTTAACTTTCTTTATCAATTTGCACGGGATTTTTGTATGTTAACAATGTTCACGCAATTCATTCTTGTTACATTATTGTCAAAATTGATTATTCAGCCTATTGAATTATATTGTCATTAAACTGATGTTTTAAGAAGATATTTTGGAATTAGTTTTTCTAACGTGCAGACCAAATACAGAAGAGGCGAAATGTATAATTATTTATTATTAAACACGTAGAAAATTCTTGTAAAAAGTTACTTTCATTCAAAAATTGTTTCTTTTTTCGGCGATTCACGTTCATTTTCGCGGTAAATTCTCATTAATTGTCATGAAGCGACTCCTGTCAACAGATGAGACCTCTGACTTTGGCTAAAGAACATCCCCCAGGGTAAATGATTCTGTTTCCTTTTGGAAAATCTTCGTGATTTTGCATCAGGTGTAGTTCTAATCCCCCATCTACATGAAAACTTCAAAAGGAAAAAAAAACAATGAGTTTCGATCAATGGCAATAAAGCCGAGAGCACTCCTTCCCGATATCAACTTCATTATCACTATCTTTTGTATTATCATCCGGGCTTTGGCGACTGAAGGGAAATGAAACTTCTTCATGGCTGACTCAATGACCTTACCATCCAAGGTCAATATACTTTCATTTGCAATAACACGATCATTTGCAGAGTTCCACATTAAGCTCAGACTCGCCCGAAATAACCCTTTGTAACTTCTTCTTGCTTCTTTATAGTATATTTGTTACTATCAAGATGAGAAATAAAATTGATTGCGGATAAAACAAAAGAAGATATTTCGTGCGCTTTAAGAAGCAACAAGAACCATCAGTTTCAAAATCTTCTAAGTAATTTAAAAGATAATTCTTTCTTTCCAGTACATGAACAAAGCAGTAATATACAGGTATAGTTGAATATATGTACAAAGATCTTTTTAGAGTGCATGGATTCGTTAATTTCAAATTGATTAACTACATACAATCACTTGTACCTTCGAATTTTAAATGAAATATCTTTTTTTTTTACTTTAAGAGTTTCTATTTTGTAAAATTTAATATGATATGCCATTTTCGGGTAAAACACATTCGAGACACAAATAAGAATATACCAAAAAAGCAACGAAAAAAAATCCATGCATTTTATTGAAATTCCAGACAGCATTGCTGTGTTTTTGAATTAATTCACTTTACTTGTTAAAATTTTATATCACATGTTCACATTTATTTTGATCACATACCGTTTCTAGATGATCATCGATTTTCAGGTACATACAAGGATTAATTCCGATGGTAAAAGCATAACATACTTATTTACTTTATCTGTTCAAGCGTTACGTGCAGTTCTGGGGGAAATCGGTTGAAAGTAATCGATCTTTATAGAATCAAATTTTATGAAAGTAATGTATTTTCTTTTTACGATATTGTAGATTTAATGCATGTGAACGTTAAAATCTATACAGCATTCATTACCCATAAAAGGGTTTTTTGAAAAACGCATTTAGTTTATTAATATTTTCTTAGATCTTCTACGACAAAACCAGAAATGGATAAAACATCAAGTACAGGTGCTGATATGATACATTTTCTTTTGTTTATTTATACATTGTTTGATAGGTGAGCGCATTTATATTAACTTCCTTCATGATCATACGATGCCAATTCTGACGTCACACTAGCTTGCATGTATCCAGATTGTTGAATATTGGTTCTCGTTTGTAATGGCGTGGAAATGCGTAATAGTGCATGCATGTTTTTTGTAGAGGCGATATGTACAAGAGTAATCAGATTGAATGCAAGCGATTGCAGCGACAGAGGAGAACCCCTTCAAGCAAAAAGCAAAAATATTATGGATGTTTTCGCGCCGTTTATTGTTTTCCAAATAAATATTCCGTTCCATTTTCGCTAATGGAAAAAAATCTGCGTGGTAGAATTGCATTACGCATGGTTGTGGATGTAATTCAATCCTTGAACCATAAAAGATAATGTAGAATAGTTAGTCTTGCACGGTATTGATGCGCCGATTTGCATTTTACGATTGATCTCTTTTCCCTGTGTCTCAGTGGAACTTCCATTCTTCCAAGTACACACGCTGATGAATACCACAGAAAAGATTAATTAGAAGACCAGTACCCTATCATATTCCCCGGGAGTAAGGAAATCCTGCATTGATGTAACATGGGCGTCCCATCGACTCACCTCTTGGTGATGGGTCCATAAAAGAAGGTTCTTTAACGTTGTTAATTCTCCAATGCTTTTGTTTCAGTTTTGAAATTCCAAACTCTGATTAATGCTTGTGATTAGAGACCGTGATGGGAGGTTAGATTAAAGTGCATCTCACGTGGAATCACGGGATGTCACGGAGAATTACGAAATTTATAGTTAACGTTGTTTTTAGGTGCTTCAATTGGTTAGTTTCATTTTACTTTAGACAGTGTACCAAATCAGCTTTCTAAATAAAGTATATCTGATGATATTATTTGTTTTTGATTTAATCTTACAATATTTTGCAGTTGGTTAAAATCAATTCAATAAAAGAACAATTGTGATGGGATTTTAACCAGTTTTAACGTCGAACACCGCGAGAAATCTGAACCCCATCAAATGGAATGACTTATTTCTGTATACGTCAAAATAAAGCGATTAACAATGACACGAATTAGTCTATCTAAACTTCATTTGAAATATGTCTAAGTTTATCTCTCCCGATTGAAATATGACAATACGTGGAAAGACAGCACGCATAACGAACTGCATTTGGGGGAAACCTCGCGAGATCTCTTTCTTAATCGTTCGTGACAATATAAGAAACTTCATTCGTTACTGCGGCATTAATCAATCTCCGATTTTCTCTAGGGTGTATGTTTCCCGACCGTAAATTCAGCACATCTGACTACGGACAGTTAAATGAAGTTTTATTTCGCTTCGACGTAAACATTGCCGATATGTACAACGTAAGCCATCTCCTATAAGCTCTATTTATAGAATAATTGTCCTTCCTGTTCTGATCTCTGCTTTAGGCCCTGTATATTTTTCATCATTTAACTTAATATGTATTAATTTATCAAAAAATTTACGCACAGCTTGATTGGAGAAGTGAGTCGCCATGTAAAAAGTTTAACTATCTACTATTACAATATTTGTGGAAAACGTTTCAGGATACAAGAAAATCTAATGTACATGTACTGAAGAATTATCTATATTGTTTCAGATTTCTAAATAAGTTTGTTGCACTTAATCTAAGCCCAGTTTCGAAATTTTCGTCATCAATCACCTGATGAAATAATATTCTACAATATAAGACTATTTAAAAACGTTATTAACCAATGAAATCGTCAAACTTGGTGCCTACCACCGTTCTGAATTGTCAATTTATTCCACTTTGTTATTTTCCTAATTTCGCATTGAACTCTTCATCAAACTTTCATCAGCTGTGCAAACAGTGACTGCGAAACTTTTTTTTAATGGTAACATCACATGCACGTGTTTTGTTTTTGTTTTTTGTTTTTGCGATGAAGCTTACCAGAAAATGATTCCAAATCACGGAAAGGGTTTACTCTACGAAATTTTGAGTTAGATACCTTGTCATATTATTACACTATGGGGTAAACTCTATCGCTAAAACAAGTACCTGTGAGTTAAGAGCTGTCTTTTTTACCTTGCACTGAAAGACACAAATGTACCTACAATTGACGTACATTTACTAGAACATTTCTAAAAAATTTGAACTATCAACCTACCGTGCATGCAACTGCGGAATTGTTTTAAATATGGTTGATCACTAAATATTTTGGTTTTATTGAATGTGTATGTTCTATCATGTTTCATTTTATTTTAAAAAAACAATGACACAATGCATATGATAATACTCCGAGTGGTGTCCCTTTGAATGACGACCATTCCATGCCAGTAAACAATAGTCAAGTAAAGCGACAATTTTACGATGAATATTATGACAACATTAAAATATGACAATAAATAAATAATATCAAAGTTCAGCAGGAGTTGACACATGTTCCAAAAACCACTTGATGGTCATATTGAAATAAAGTTTTCTTACCTCTGTACTTTGTTCGCCATCTCTTTAGTCTTATCCTTTATCGGGTATAACACTCCTTTTAATACTCTGAAGTCTCCAAAGGGCATCCTTGTATTCTGCTCTGGTGTTAAACACGGGCTCCGTACGATCTTTTGAAAAACGAAACAGGTACTATCCTCCCGGCGGCAGTCCGTTGTCTTAGGGTATTAGCAATGGGATTAATTACACCGAAGATAACTGAGTGTTTCTTTGGCAAAAGAGATTCCTTTGAGAATGTTGTCTAGTCTTTAAGGTAATTCCAGGAAAATCATGAAAGATGGAAAGCGGCTTTCAATGCACGAATAGTGCTTTAGAGAGAGAATTATCTCCAGACCCTTAGTCTGACAAATTTCCTGAAACATCATCCTTTTTTACAAATATTGATCGCGTCATTTTACGGGTTTGTAGGTATTTGCATTTTTATGATAAAAACGTCAGGATAGGCGAAATCATTTTCAGGAAAAGCAGATGTTTTGATTTTGACATTATTTTGTCCTATGCAAATTTTATAGTATCGCTTATCAGAGATTAATAAAGAATTGTTAGACACTATCATTGTTAGGTGGGGGAGTTTAATTATAACTGTAGGAGAATGGACAGAAAGATTATTTTTATTTTACATTCCAAGTAAATTCTTCTGTTCGGTGTACGTTTTGCTTTGTTTGCGTACTTATCATGAGATCTGTTGATCGAGCTAGATGTTGCGGTGAAGGATGTCACGTGAATGGTTGTCGACTGCTATTTCATTTCTTTGATATACGTGCCTCGACATATACAGTGCTTTATTGAAAGTATTTTCAGACTGTTTCTTTGGAGTATCGTCAATAATTGTTTTTCTTTAGGTTCATTTATTATAGCGAACATCGATGATTGTTTTTTCTTCGGGTTCATTTATTATAGGACATCTCTTGATCTTTAAAATCATTGCTCTTTGTTTCAAACAAATATTCTGGGGTTAATTGTTGTTTCAGCGATTTACATATATGCCGTTGTTTGTGTTTTTAAGTAAATCAAATACATAAATATGAAAATAAATATCATATGTGTTGTGGCATATAATTATTGACAACTGCCAATGCACGTAAAATGAATAAAATTAATTTATTCAGGTTGCATGTTTGAATTAATAAAACCAATATGTACAATTAATATCTATTGATATAGTTAACCTATAAAATGATACCAAAGTTTAACCAAATTTGTTGAGTTGATAGATGTTTTTGTGATTGACCATAGGTGAAGTTTTTTATCCCCTCGCACAACTTGTTCCGAAGGTGATATAGCATCGCTGCTGTGCGTGTATGTGTATGTATGTGTGTATATATGTTCATTTCAGCCCTTTTAGCAAGATTAAAAGAAAACTCTCGCATGCTTGTTAATCAAATTTCTTACACTTAATAAGCATGTTTAAAGGACAAACCCTATTTATTTCAAGGCATTGTTATGTATTTTTTTTAAGAATATCTTTAAATTTACAACACTTAGAAATTTTTATTTACGACTTACGGTTTGTAAAAGTGAACATTTCAAATCAACAACTTAATATTTTGTTGGATGTAGGCCCTGTAAAGGTCAGAAATAAACGTTTTTGAGAAATGGAGAGTTGGAAGAAAGCAGAGGCAAGCAGGAGATTAAGTTCACCGTAATTTAATCAAAACAAGCCATCTGAGCCGAATTTCGGGGTATATTTAACGAATTAGAGAAAATCAGGTTCATACTTCAGAAGAGACTTTGACGAATATCGACAACATGATGAACCGGGAATTCATTTCACTTAAATCGCTGAAGATACAATACTTTTTTTAAAAGATTGGGGTTAAAATTACGACATGTTAACTCGAATTTTCTCATAGAGCAGCCTGTATAAATCGCCAAATCTTAGCTACGTTTCATTTTCAATATGAAACTTAAATTTGCCTGCACTAGTTTTCTAAATGCATAATGTATGTCACAGGATAAAGAGAATTTATAAAACTATATTACCAAAGTCTAACACGTTTGTGGTGTGTTTTTGCTAGTTATGGGAGGAATTGTACAATAACGTAAATGCACCCATCCCCCATGGATACACCCCAGAGCGTACATTTGGGATAGTAATAAACGAACTGTTTTAATTTTAAGTAATTTATAACAAGTTAAATATTTGGCCTCTTCAAATGCATGTTAATTCCTAAATAATGCATTTCCCTGCCAAATATTTTCATTTCGCGAGGGGATGCTCCGAATTGCGGTGCCCTTGTGATACATAGAACCATTTTAATACGGCCTTGGACTTTCAGTAGGACGTAACTATTTTTTTCGTCAAAGAGGTTGAAAATGACGCTGATTTCAAGTGAAATATACACCAATTGCGTAGTTTTAGCTCAAAAGCCAAACAGATCTTGTTGATTTCAAAGAACAATGGCTGAGTGGCCAGCAATGAAATAGACAGGCCTACGTCACAATGCTGTTTGACACCAACTACCCAAAGTCCAAGCTCATGTTAAAATGGTTCTAAATTGCGCCGAATACGACTTTTCAAAAATTAGCAATTAGGTTACTCGTAATGAAAGCAACGATCAATGCATAGAATCGTTAAATCGAAAACAAAACAATAAATCGAAGCATCGTGTAGTGATGGTTGCTATATTAGCTCTTTACTTAAATTTAGATAATTCTGAGACTTTTTTCAGACAGTTAAAACCATTTGGAATTTTATCAAATGTAAGAACATAAAATGCGACTGATTTATTCGAAAGACATTAATAAAAAGATGCGATAAACACCTTACGGGATTGCCAAGTCTGGCAAACAAATCAATCTGTGTAGATAATATTATTGTATATATTGTAAATCACATCTACTCGTAAGTTCGTTGTGTGGTCAGCAACATGCATGCTGAAAATTATCACCTAGTAACTTAAGGAACATAACTCCAATCGTCAGAACCAATAAAACTCATTGTTTGTTTGATACATTATACGTTTTGGGTTGGGTTTTTTTCTTTTCATCGTTTTGTTTTGTTGTTTTTTTTTGGGGGGGGGGGGTTCATTGGATTCAGTTTTTTGCTTTTCGATATAATTTTTTGGAAAGTACACAGCAAAACAAAACGTACCCCCCTGCAACGATCATTTTATAAGCTTTTTATTGACTCTACTAAAATGAAAAAGATAAAAACGAAATTTATAGACCACTTTAAAAGTCCTTTCCTTATAATTAACTCCCAGGTTTCGTGATTAAAACAAACCTAATTCTACCTAAAATCACATAACTATTGTTAAAGTTTGATTAATACAGGATTTTTATTCTTTAAAACAAATTTTTAACACGAATATTTTCATTCATTGTGTATCATATCCCCTTTGAAGAGACCCGTCATACTTTTTGTTCCGTGAAAAAGTCCACCGACAACTGGCCACATGATATTATTGTTGGACTTTTGATATTCAATACGCTGGAACCATAAGATGAGATATACAGGGTGACAAGGAAAGAAGCAGATAAGAATGCAAGACATGCCAGGTTCTGAAATTCTTAATGGAAATTAAAACAAACGCCATACAGCGAACATTGAATACTAGTATGTTTCAAGACAAGTTCTTAAGCAAGGTGAGTCGTACATGAATGAAATCATCCTGCATGGATAGCATCATGTAGACTGTATCAAATTATTTAATGATTTATAGATGAGAATTAAAGAAATGTTTTATAGATATTGTTATTTTAGTGTAATGCACTTTCATGCATGTCTGATGTTGCACTGATGTTGCACTGTGTATTTGATCGACATTAAGGCTGTGCAGTATCAAAGCGGTTGAATTTTAACTGACATAAGTAAGATAATATAGATTATGAGAATACATTGTATATACAATTGTAAATAAAGTCCAATTTTATATATATTTTTCATTCTGCTTCTATTAGGCCTACTATTTTCCATTTACTGTAGTGAATTAAAGAAAATGACGAGATTTTCAGTTTCCAGCAATAATGAATTTTTTGAATTTAATTATCAGTTTTGTGAACTAAAAACAGTTGATTTGACTGAAAACATATGATAAATGGCGGAAAAAGTAATCACTTAAGACCAGCATCTATTGGGTATTTAATAAGAGGGACACCATTTGCTTTTGCAAAATCTGACTGAATAGGGTCGTGACGAAAACGCTGGTTGTGTATGTTGTCTACGCTGAATTTTTGATTAATTAGATGTAAACTTTTTTATTCTTGATCTTGTGGGAGGATTTTCAAAATCTGTTATAAATGATATAATATAAAACATATCGATGCTAAATTTTTTATCATATCGATTAGTCCGCTCAATCTTGATTGAAATAACATGTACATTGGCGTTACATTAATCTAAGAAAGATAACTACAGGAATACATGTATCGTGTAAAGGAACAGCATATTTTATATTTGCTGACAATTTGAATTCCTTTCGTAAACCTGATAAGTATATGGTAGCTAGGCTAGAAATCATTAACGTTAGACAACATAATTTGTTTTTTTTAAGCCCTTCAAGTCTTTCTTCATTGTTCTTCTGATTGTTTCAGTTTAAAGACAAAAATTGTTTTAACGTACATATCTTATTAGATCGATATAAACAAATGCCTTTTTTTTCTTTATGTAAATTTTCAGAAAACACCAGAAGTGACCATGGTTTTGTGTTTTCATCTACAACCATTTCCAGACCCAACCTGATTGGTTTGATACGACTTGTGTTTACAATATAGATTTCATAAGGTTCAATTACCTGAAAGGGGCGAGACAGAAATTACAATGCTCTGTGTGATTATGTAACAGGAAAGCTTTCGATAAGGTGCATTTGCCACTACTCTATTATTTATCGGTAGTATTCATTGTCGATTTTTAGCCTATTTTTAACCTCATACCTTCATGTACACTATTTATCAGGTTCTATTTAGAAACCCTATATGCCAAGGAAGACAATGAACTTTTTTCTTGTGTGAGGCAAGGCTTATAACCTTTACAGAGCGTAAATGGGACACAAAGAGACGACACAAGAACAGTCTTTCAAAGACTCAAAGGACATCAGTGAAATAACATTACGATAATATTGCTCATATATGTATATTTGTTGTAAATACCTCAAGTTCACGGCTATTCTTTGAAAGCATTTACAAAAAGATTTTGAAAAGACGCGACAAGCACAAGAACCAATTTTTTAAAGCAATTTAAAACACTAAAGAATTGACAATGATGCAACTTCATGCCATAATACTACAACAATATTTACATAGAAAGAGTTTACAGAAGGACATTTTAAATCAAACTTCAAACCAATGTAACTAATCAAGGAAATGACTGTTGAAATCACCCCCGCACTTACACTTGTCTTTCAAGCCTCACTACAGCAAGGCAGATCTCCAACAAACTGGTATTAGCTAATCACACCAATCATCAAGAAGGGAGACAAGAGCAAACCGTCCAACTATCGGCCACCGTCTCTAAAATCAGTTTACTGCAATGTCTTTACGTTATACACAGCTCCATCATGCGGTTCTTTGACCAACACAACATTCTATATTACATCAGCATGGATACCGCAAACAACAATCCTGTTGTTTATGGTCTAACAATTAGTATGAAAAACGTCAGTCAGCATGCGACCCAGTGGAAGATTGTATTTGCTGACAAGGTCGTTGTATCGACCATGAAACTTACGAAAAGACGACTTCATACGAGACTGTTCATAGTCCTGTTTTATCAACTTGTTTGTCAGTAGAGTGCCTCGCCTTAGAAACTGTTCGAAACCGGAACTTAAAAACTTCCATCATGATGATTGATGATTGAACTTTGATGGTTGCCTTAGAAACTGTAACCTTTACAATAACCAAAACAAGCAAAAGCAGTGTTGATGTACAAGATCTTGCACTCTCTAGAAACCATTCCATCTTCTCCTTTCTGCCATCTTGTCGGTGCTCCTATTAGAGACCATCAACATCGACTGCAGGTCCCTTTTGCCAGAACAGAGACATTGAAAATATCCTTCTTTCCATCTGGGATTCACCCGTGGAACACATTGCCACCCAGTGTCACAGAGACTCAGTCCCTTGACTTGTTCAAATCGTTGACAAGGCTGTCAGACATGAGTAAACATTGAGTGACAGTACACCTCATTTAAGCCTATTTCTAATCTGAAAATATAGGACTATACTTTGTGCTTGCGTCCCTTTGAGAACATAATGCGACGAAGCCCACGTTGGGTCCTGCGCTTTATAGGAAGAAGAAACTTGTTCAATCGCTTCTGACCAAACGCTTTGTCGGGGAGAGCAATTGTACAACTCTTACTTTGATATAAGTTCCCACCTAAGTATTGGAAAAAATGACCAAAAGTTATCATTCAGTGATATCGGAACTTACTTCCATGTGCATACTTGTACATATAGATGACTAGAATTAACTTAACAGTCCATACAGTTGCATTTTATTTTGCAAACAACATTTTAAAAACGTTGACTGATTTCAATTTTGCCAATATTCTACCTATTTATTATGTGAATGTGCAATAAAAGAAACCAGAACAGAAACCTTGACCTAGTAACTACACTTGATAACCTTGAGTCAAGATGACAAAAAAGACGGGGCTAAAGTATTACAGTACATGTAGATCTATTTGTAAATATCGGTCGTGGTCAATGGTATGATAAGAGCGCCTTTATTCAAAGTGACCATGATCACACTAAAACATTGATAGTGCATATTTATCATTTGACAAAAAAAAATCCGGGAAAGTGTATATTCAGAAAACAATTATGCTGTGCATTTCTCGTGACTAAACCCACATAGTTTATCGTTAATCAAGTTCAGCATTTAAAGATCGTAGTTCTTTGTTTTTAGTTCTGTATTATATTAAAATGCATACACTAGTTTATTTGTATTTGATACACAGATGTTCATAGCTCAGATTCTATTTCATACTCATTTTCCATCCTCTTTCATTTATGAATTGCACCAAATTTTTGGAAATTTTTGTGTAAGTTTATACTAAACTAAGTTTACTAAAGTTTAAAGAATACGATACCACCTCTCTCTCTCTCTCTCTCTCTCTCTCTCTCTCTCTCTCTCTCTCTCTCTCTCTCGTTATCAAATAACAAGAGATCTATGGTATACGTGACATAGCTAGTGTGTCATCTATTCAAAAAATGTAATTATGTTCAGTCCACTGGTCTGTAATTATGCTAAACCAAGATGATTACATGATATAGGTATATATCCATTATCTGACTGCTTAATTTATGTATGCAATAACTACATTCAATGTAGAAAAAAAAAACCTAGCATTGCGATTTTTTTTTAAAGAAATTATTCAAAGATGCCATCTCTCCCAAAAGTGTTTACTGTGGGTTCGCAGTTTCCTTCTAAATACATCTGTTGTCCTTTTTTATGTACTTTTTTTATACTTATTTGTATATATTTGATTTAATATTTGCTACTGTATTTTTCTTACAAGAAAGAGTATTAAAGATCTATTGTTAACCCGTTTTGTTGAGTCAAATCCAACCCTAGATATTTTTAAAGGGGTAAATGAAATAATTTATTTCACTGCCCAATATATTTTAATTCTAAAATTCCTTTTCTTTAAATTCGAAATTTGATTAAAGCTGTTTTGATATTTTAGATATTATGAACTCTGAAATTGAAAAAAGAGCCATTATAACAATTTGAAAAAAAGTTTAATACTTAAACATATATGCATTTTATCTGGATTCATCAGTACACATGAACATTAAAGTTAAAATCCATAATGATTATACATGTATAGATATTTAACCCAAAAAATCAAAGTCCTATAATACATTAGTATTTTAATCAAAACGACTAATCAATGAACTGAATTTTATGCAAAATATATAGTATTATTCAAATTTAGCCTATAGTTTTCAGGTCGTGTCTACGCAGTGTGTCAAATTCATGACTAGCATGCGCTACAATTTCCTTATCAGTACTACCGGTCTGCACGGTGCATATTTAGAAATACCAGGCGACTGTACACATTGCCGGGATGTCTATTCTCTCTCTGTGTGTGATCATCCTCTCCGTCCTCTCAGGTACACTAACATTACACATGTATCATACTTCATATCGCTAAAATCAAACGACATGTTCAGCTGCCATGCAATTGATATGCATATTTAATATCTTTATCATCACAAATTTTGACTTCATAATTCTGTATCAATAGTTTAATTTCGGATTACTTCTATTAGTACATCGTACATTTTAACATTTTTTGCTGAAGTTGGAAAACTTATGATAATATTAATGAAAATAATGACAAAGTGAAAACTCAAAACAAAACACAACCAATGCAAACCAAAATCAAAACAAATCTAGATTAATCTATGAGCCTTATTTGAATAATAATCCGAAGAAATTTCAACTTTAAATTAATTTTACTAGTCAGCATTTCAAATTTATTGATTTATTAAGTTTGTGTCCTAAACGGCAAAACAATATAACTATTTAATCTCTGCAACTTTTTTCAATTAGCATTTAGTTACTAGTATATCTTTCATTTATCATTTATTTTTGCAGTTTTAACAATATTTCGTTTAATTTGTTTGCCACAATGAATTTCAAATGTGCATGTTGAAATGTCAAATACAGTTGAACAAAGGTGAACACGAAGTGGGCTATATGAGTTGTTAGAGACATTTTGAAGGTCGTCCCATTCGTCGCGACCTACAAGTAAAAATTTGGGAAATGAACCATGGCGCTTATGCAAGAAACCTATGTGGCAATGCACTTTGACACTTTGAGAAATATGTGTATAAATAAAATATTCTAGGACTTGATTTTCAATTAGTTGATAATATTATGATTTGTAAACACTAATGAATATACTTTAGCGTCTTTGAGAACTAGGAGGTAACAACCAAAGATACCGTTCAATTACCAGTATACCACCCTCCCACCCTTATCCTTCTTTCTCAAATATATATTAAGTTAACTGGAGTTAACACAAAAGAACGAAAAGGGGATTTACTGTAAATAAGGTAAAGTAATATTGAAGAAAAAACCGAACAGGCCAAACAATAGTTTCACCCATGGTATATAAAAACATCTTCAGGTGTCTAATAAAAACCTCTTTTCTCAATTTCCAACAAAATAAATCACTTCATTATATAAAAACAATAAGAGAGTTACTTTGTATAATTATAAACATATTATCAACTAATTTTTTCAAGCATTAGGGCATGTTTTTTTTTTCTTACACTGGTATTTTAAATAATCATCCTATGTATAATTTTCTCATCATCTTTTTTTCATAAGCACATGAAATCTAGGCCTTTTAAAAATATGTTATACATTGATCTTCATAATATTAATCATTTTCGGTTTTGGCATAACTGTATGTTTTGTTCCAAGAGATATCTTGATACAGTTACAGGAGTAAATTTGCTTTGTACATATTCACAGTATAAAATGATTGACGAAACGAAGAACAGTGTTGAAGGAATGAAGTTTTTCTTATTTCGTAAAAGTTGTTGAACAACGTAAGCTAATACGAAAACTTTTTAACCAAGAAACTGTTTATCAGTTGGCTCAGAATTAATTGGGTTCTCGTTGAAGCATATCCCACTGAGTTAAACAAGATTAAATAATCATTAATTGTAAATAAAAGTATCAGGTATTTGAACTCTTTTTTCAAAGTGCATTTATATCGATGATATGAATGTACATTAATTTTTTCAATGTGTATTGACTTGGTCCAAAAATTAACGCACTTTGGTAAAAAAAAAAATTTAAAAAGTCATTTTTTAAAGTGCATTGTAACAAATTAAACCTAGCATATTAAAACTTCTTCAGCAAAATCTCAATTAATGCTGGTGCGATCGATGTCATAATTTGTATTACGTAAGTCTTGGCCACAAAGAATAATCGAAAATAAATATTGAATGAATTTTTACTTGTCTTCATTATCTTCAATTTTTGAGCAAAGTTGGTTTTCTCTTTGCATACAATGAAGAATGTCTTTTTATTTGCCAATTCCTTCTTCGTGATAAAGTAAAAACCGTATTTCCGATTGTTTTTTATTTTACGCGTATCAACATTCCAAAGCATATCTCTTTCATTTATATTTCCTTTACATTGCTAGTGTATCATTAAAAGACTTCAACAAGTATTCTTCTTTTGAAAAGTTCTTCAAGCAGAGAGCTGTACCAATGGGACTGACTGTCATGAGGTTCAGTGTTTTGACGACTTCTATGTAGCCTGCGAACTCGGCACGTGCACATGTGGGGGACACGGAACCGTTGGTATGTCTCTTCATACTTACATACAACAAAAGACACACAGAAGGAATATCAGGGATTGCATCATGCCTATAAATACTTTTGATAATCTGATGTAGTCATATATAAGAAAATATGATATAAAAGCTTTTCTACTTCAGACTTGTTCTCTCAAGATCGTTTCTTATATATATATATATATATATATATATATATATATATATATATATATATATATATATATATATATATATCTTTCATGCCCATTCATTCAGGGTGTAGCAGCAATGAAGACTGTACCAATGACCCTCTCCTGCATTGCCCCTCACACCACAAGCATTGTCGGGATACCAAGTGCTATTGTGTACATGGAAATCACGGTCACGGAAAATAACCGGTTCTTAGTCTCTGATGCTACTTAGAAACCAATTTTATGTGGTTTGTTGCCTAATAAAATGATGTAATCAGGGTTGATTTGTTTAACAAGGATTTGTTTGTAAGTAGTGAGGCCGGTTGAGCTGTAAGTGCAGTCGGAAATGTTTTGTATCGTCGTAAAAGGAATGATGACGCTTTCTGTGGAACTGCCCTGATTTTCAAGCGCATTAAACCTTTTCTTCAGTCTTAAACTCCGCACTGTATGATTATCTCAAACAACTTTGGCTTCTACCATTATCAAATAACCGTGATTTAAACAGTCAAGCACAACTTTTTACATTTAATTTATTGTCAGTTTTATCTAAAAGAGCCTCTTTATTTTGCAGCATATATTTTATTTATCAAGTTTCGATTCTTATGTTAAAGGACTTGGACACGATTTCAGATGAAAATTTTATTTTGAGTTCTATGTATAAAATAGTTTACTTCAGTATTTTGAATGATTCACCAAAATTTGAATGTAAGAAGTCATGTTACAAGCGAGATACAGAGGAAAGAAGTCGTTGCTATGTAAACAAAGCTCGAGTCTTATATTTGTTTACAAATACTGTAAAGAAATTGCCATTTCTTTATCAAAATAACTTGGAAACAAGATAGACTGATTCAATAGGTTCATAAATAATGTCTTTACAACAAACAGCAACTTTAGATTGAAAGTTATACAAATACAACAAATATGTAAACATTAACAGGACTCGAGCTTTGTTTACAAAACAAAGAATTCTAACCTCTGTAACTCGCTTATAACTCGATTTTTTACTTTCAGATTTTGTCAAAGTATTGAAAACCTCTATTTAAACAATTATAGACATACACATTGAAAAAATAAATTTTGAAAATTTTGAGCTCAAATCGTGTCTAAGTCCTTTTAAGGAAGGAGTCTTCTCGTTATCAAACATACTTCCTATAATAAGAAATTCATGAAATTTTGACACAGTCCAACGGATCATATTACCAAATGATTTTATTAGTTCTGTATACATTTGTTTAAGATTTGAAGATTCTATTCTTCAATGAAATGATAAAATATCAGAATGTGTATCAACTTATAATACTAAATTGGAATAAATATTTATACAAAAATTGATTTTGCTTAGCCTGCATTTCCTCTAATTTTCTTAAATTTTGAAGAAATTTTGATTATTTTTTTATGCTTCCAATAATAAAGTATTTCTGATTTTTATGTATAATGAAGACTTTATATAAAGATAAAAGCTAATATATTGACCATTTAATAAGAGAGAAAAACTGATTTTAGTGATTTTTTCACAAAAATCAATGTATAGAATGGGCACTTCAAAAAGCTTATAGAAATATAATTTGATAGGCAAATCATATTTTGAAATCATATTCTGAAACCCAAGTATCATATCAATAGTTCACATTAGTAAAAAAAAATCCGACATTAATGTTATTGTTTTTTAAATGCTAAAACAGACTCATTAATCTGCAGCAATTCTGAATTGCGAAACACGCGATATATTCCTATGCCAATATTATGCCAAAAATATAGTTCTTGTTAGTTTCTAAACATCAATTACTTTTTCTATGCCAAGTTGTATGATAATAAAAAAGAAAGAAAAATATACTATTTTAATTTCCTTTCATCTTGAACAATTAATCAAATTTATGTTTGACAACTCGAAAACCAGAAAAGACTCCTTCCTTAAGTGAACGTTTTAGATATACGTATGTTTAAAATTAATAACGTTGAAAGAGGATTAACACATGTTGATTTTAGCATTATATATTCGAAACACACTAGTACTGCATGTACATGTATTAGATTTGACACGTGTTAAAAAAAATTGATCCAATGTTACGAACATTGAAGAAACATATAATTATGTTCAACATATATTGAAAATGCGTTTGCTACTTAACCAGTGCGAGTATAGTATAAATTGATTGTTGGAATGAAGTCTTGGTCAAAACCAGAGAAATCTGTATGATGACGACGAAGTCGAGAGATGACCTTCAGTAACGGTAAACGTATCTTGAACCCCAACGGCTACACTGCAATTTTGGAAATTTCTTTTTATATCTTCATTTGGTTATATTTAAACGACAATTGAATCAAATGATAAACTTTATATAAACAATATCATTATCAATATTGAATTCATTAGTGTTCCAGATAATGCTTTTCTCTTTTTTTTCAAATATGACGGAAAAGGTTAAAAATATTCGACAGCTTTATCTGGAAAAGAACGATCATCGATAGGCGTTCTTTTTCAATAGGCACAAAATGATTTTAGAGGTGTTCGATAAAATATGAAATAAAATAATGAACTTCATAAATAATTCATAAGCAAAGTATATGTTGACGTATTGTACAAATGCACACTTATTTTGAACAAACAAACGAAATACTATTCATCGCTGAAAATGAAAGAAGTGAAAATATTGTTGAAAAAAATTTAATTTAGAAATTAATTTTGTTTGTAAAATATATTTTGAACATAATAGGTTTATTTTTTTGTTAATGATATTTTTTCAAAATGGCACACACATTTAAACTTTTATGTAGAGATTAGCCGCCGGCTCCTCCTGGCTTCTATATAGTTGTTAGCTTTGTTCTGACTCTGGATTCATGAATTTCACAGTTTTGAAAGAGACATCCTTGCTCATTCACAGCCATGTACTTTATAGCAACAAATACAGAAGAAGAGTATCAAAAGCTACATTTTTTATTTATTTCACAATATACATGTTTCAATTCCCCTGCAGTTGTTACAAACCAATTCTTATCTAGGATCATATCTTTACCCAGAATGATCATCTGTTTTATATTATTAAAAACCAAAAAGGTAAACTCTATGTGAATAGAATGTTGTCGACAATGAAAATAAAACGTAAACTGTAATATCCTTATAAGGAATTTATTTTCAAAACGCATTTACAATTGTTATAGTTAAGGAATTTTGATATGACACTTGTTCCTTATACATGTACATTGGTATACAAAAGTAGTGTATCTCATTCCTTTACAAAGTGATATTGTATGGTAATTCTTTTGAGACACTTTTTTGGAAATTACCTATGAAATACGCGGTTTAAATGCTTTGTTCCGGGAGCAATTTTTAGATCGCTCCTAAGGTCAAGGTGCCGTATAAAGGTAGATTATAAAGTCAACATGTAAACGATAGCTGTAAACAGCTTACAATGGAAGGAGTGGTAAGCATTTCGCAATAAACATTTTGAAAAACAACTCCTAAAATGATAATAAAAAAAAAAGCTGGGACCCCGAGAATGAGTCTGACCAAGAATATCCCGTTACTGAACATCGTCCGATCATTCCACCATCAGATGAACGTTTTGAGTGCCCCCGACTGTTTTAGTAGGCCATGTGTCATGAGCGACCAGAATCGGCAGCTTTGGTGGCCAAAAAGATGCAGAGAAGGCTCGCAGAAAATCAAACACCACAGAAAAGGACTTTACAAAACGTTCTGTACAATGTTGTGCCACAGGGGACTATGGCAATATGAACGCTACCTAGCAAGGAAGTCCGTAACAGTTCGTTTTGACAGTCGTCATCGCCGTTTTGTATGGCAGTCCCATGCTTACAAGCGAGAAATTATGCCGGATCGTGTAGTGCGGCAGGTTAGAGACTAGTTTCCCAATCTGCAAAGCCAGCCATACATGGGGCATTTGTGGCAGTGATGTTGAAATAAAGTTATGAAAACACATATGCACACATATATGCAGTTTAAAAAAAAAAGGCTCTTCATAAGGGAGGCCTCCACGTGGCTAGAGCTGGAAACATTATTCTTTACAGTGATCAGATTTTTATAAAATATTATTTCCATATCTAAATGATCGCTTAATGCATAATATCAAATCTTTCGTATATTTTCATAGTAAAAATAAGTGTATTTATAGTAAATATTTTTAAACACACATTGGGTGAATGCAGTATCTATATTCTTGTTTATGTGTCATATACCCATTTTAAAGATATTTTAGTCAACAAGCACATATCCGGCTGCTACATGTACTAAGCTTCGTGTATTATTAAATATGTAATGAGACATCAGTGAAACTGTTTATTAAATATTTTTGTGGGTTTTTTTTTTAAGAGTTTATATCAATCTTTGATGAAACTTGGTTATGAAGGTATAATGAACCAAAATATTCTATTCAATTCAGTTTATTGATATCACCATGTTAGCTTACAGTCAAAAAGGAGTCAAATGACAGACAAAAGTTTAACAATTTCTTTAATGGGATCAATACCACTGTATAATTTATCATTAAAAATATCATAAAAGTGCAATCGAAGATTGTATACCCAGGACAGTAAAGTACAAAATGTGTTTCATTTTCGACAAATAATTTACAAGCAATATTAAGGTTTTCATCTTGTTAAGCACGGCATGTTTCACATAAAATCATTTACATTTTAACGGGTACGTCGAATTTGTCAAAAAATATTTAAAGCGGTTGCAACAATGTATCTTCGATAGTTATCTTTGTGACATATAAATATGCAAATTTTTAAACGATAAGGGTTTAAACTCACTCCTATCTTCTTTAAATTGTTGAGAAATGTAAATGTAACAATAAGAATTCCATATCAAAGAAATCCTCATTTGGTACTTCTAAATCATTAGGTTTAAGTTATCATGCAACAATTTCAATTGTTATTTACCAATTTAAAACTTAGGAACCCCGAAAGGAAAATACATTAATTTTTCTGTCAGATTTTCTTTTGATGAGATATCGGTATTGCAATTACAAATTTTTGCTTCGAGTTGCAGTGACGGATGTGTAGAGCCGAGTCATGTCGAGAGAGGGGTATTGTCCTTTCTGATATATTAGTCATGTTGTATATTTTATTTGATAAAATGAAATATATCAGAAAGGACAGTATACTACCCGTCTCACTGAGAGGAAACCAGTACAGTAACACACTGTCATACGATACCACCTGCTCTGTAGCGGTTCAAATTCGCTTAAACAGCAATGACACTCAAATGGCCATAAACTTCGCTGCTGGATACTGAGTAACAATGATACTTTCACACTCAAATCGAATTGACTGCGTATACAATGTACATTTTACCGGTTAGTGAATTTAAATTTTTTGTTTAAGGGGGTAGCCCGAGATTTGCATGAATGCGCATTTAAAACGCAGACTCTACATTCCTCTACCCTGCGCTGTTTTTGCGATACCCTCTACTTACGATTGAGTATTGCACAATCTTTATTTCAGATTTTGAAAATGGATTAAATTAAAGTCGCAGCCGGAATAAACAGCTCTCAATCATTGAATGTGATGGAAGAACGCAGACATCGGAAAGAAAGACGGGTAAGTGTCCATCTTTAAATCGCGCATTTTAAAGGCAGGTTTCCCTAATCTCATTAATAATTTGTATACTTCAGTCTATCATTAAAGTGAAAAAGCGGTTTTTGAAAGAGTTTCAGATTTTAGTGAGATTTGCTGGACAATATGGTCACATACTTACCATTGTTGTGATCTATGTGTGTGCAGAGACCGTGGTCAGCATTGTCTACAACAGACTGTACTTCTATAAGGAGCATGTGATCCCTACCCGCGGTGTTCACCCCACGACTCGGAAAGTACAGAGCTATTGAATACACATGTAAACACTGAGATAATCATTTATTCTAAACTTATCTGCAGTGTATATTTAGTAGATAAGTACAGGATGGGTTCAATTATTGGACACCAGTTTTATAAAAAATGCAGTTCTTTTCAATGCCCAAGTGTAAATAAATACCACATAAACAGATTCATCGGGAGTCATTGTCCAAAGGGTGCGTTACGCCTTTGAGCTCGCTCGATTCTTTTGTGATTTATCTAACTTTTTTAAGCTGTAAATACCTGCTGCTGAAGTTCATTGTTACAGCGTAAACGAAATTTATAAATAATTAAACTACACGAACGAAATTTTATCTGGACAATAAAACCGTAATGTTCCTTAAGGTTTTACATTAAGTCTTTATAAGACAAAGATATGGAAAAAACAGAAAATTTCCAAGCCATTCACTGTTTTGAATTCTAAACAACGTCTTATTAGTATGGAAAAGTCTTTAAATTCCAATCAACGCAATCATCTGTGACTATGATAGAACAAGGAAGTGAATGTACACGTAGCTGCACGTAGATATCGTACTAAACCGTGCTTATCGCGTATGCTTAGCGTGCATTCTAATTTTTTAGTTTTCGGGGTAATAAATTCTGACCATTTGATATGTCAAATAACAATAAAATGTAAGTAACAGAATTGATCCTTTTTTTTGTTGGTTTTATTGTAACGTAGGCAATATCTACTAAACAATCAAAACTTAGATTTTAATGCCAATCAAATGGCGCGTTACAACCAGAATTGTTAACATTGTTTTTAAACATGATCCCAAAGAGAATGAAAACAGGGGCACAGTGGAACCCATTTGATATAAAACAAAGAGTATCAAAGTCTAATTTGGAGGCAAATGAAAATGACTTTTTTGCAAAAAAAAAATCAAAATGATAACTATTATGATATCAAAATGAATAAATGTGTTGAAAAACGCGGAATATAGATACCTATTACCAGATGCATTCGTAATATAACTGCTTAGCCCTTCTGAGAGGTCGAATGGTTCTTTCCATTATTCCCATGAGACGCGGAGCTCTGTATAAAAGATATAGATTCATATTTTAAAGTAAAATATCCGGATTCTCTCTCTATAATGAACAATGATTTATGGCCAAAATATCGTGTAAAGTTTAAATATAGATCTGATGCAATTTGTTGACCACTTAATCTCCCTAAAAAAATAAAGTAAATATGATAAATGCAGAATCTTATCGAAAGTTATACATCCCAAATGCAGGGATACACTCTTCAAAGGCAATAATTGTAGGGTAAATGTATAGAGTCTGAGCTCAATGTCATTGTTACAAAGTCCCGGATGAAACCAAGCATAGAGAGTCTGTGGGGAGTGGTGGGAAACAATGTACACACCCTTCTGATAACTGGTATTAACATACAGACTGTCGCGTGAATTGAAGCCATTTTCTATTCAAACATAAATATGAGTGATAATTTATGTTGATATCCTGTTCATAACAATACATGTATATGCGACGTTTTTAAAAACCATCGTATCACTATCGGTTCATGAACTTCCTCGCATGACTGAGTAAATTGTGTTTTCCTATTGATGAAAATATCAAATATCACCAATAGAAAAAAAACAATCATTTTAAGAGGTATGTTGATTCACATAATGAAATGTGTATGTTTTTTGGAGGTGGTGCAAGTTTTGGCAATGGTACAAAAACGAAGACATGGATCTTGAGAAACCACAGTCCTACATTTTCATTCAATAATTAACACAATTTTATTGTATATGTATAGACAAGTAGAAACAAATAACCAGTTTTATTTTACAAATTCTATAGCTTGGCATGGCAGTATTGAAATTTTTGACATTGTATTCTCGTTAAATGTGTATGTTTTATATTTCATAAAGGACAACATTGTACATTTGATATGGTCAAATTCATGTATTTACATATTTTTATAACGCGCCAACGCGCGTTACTCAATTTTTATGCACACACCGCTGCATTTAGACTATATCTTTCGAAATATAATGATTTCATGATTGTACTCAGTCATCATTGTTCAATAGCTGTTCATTTATCACGTAATTCAAATGGGCTTATTAGCACAGTTTTGCAAACTTACGAAAATATTGACATCTTTTCTTAATATCATGCCTTTGGAAATACATGTTAGAGTGCAGGTCAGTTTAAGTACGATTTTTGTTTTTATTAATATAAATATACACATCATGGTTAAAAAATTTTACTTGAGCAAACATGCACTTGATGTTTTACAGTCAAAAAACGTCGTAAATCACCAATATTTTGGTCCAAAACATTCATAAATTTTTAATCAAAATAAGACACTCTTCATGACGCTATTTTTACTTTAGGACGTCACCGGGATTAAAACTTTCAAAATATCAATATATATATATATATATATATATATATATATATATATATATATATATATATATATATATATATATATATATATATATATATATATATATATATCTTCATTTTCAATATGATTTAAACTTTTTTCATCCATATTTCTAAGACACTCTATAGAATTATAATTTTTAGGGCGAGAAATTCATAATACCGCATGTAGTCTTCTCCTTAAATTTTAATTTAATTGTACGATGTAAGGAATATATCAATTTGATTTTCCTTGGGCAAGATTATGATATACATTGTGGTTTCGACTTCAGTCACATTCAATATTCTAGAGTTATCGAAGTCCTTGATTTACTTTATTGACGCCTTTGCATTTTTATGGTACCATCAGTCACGTATCATCGTTTTTGAAAGCGGCGTCGGACTCATAATAAAACAAAAAAAAGAGAACTTCCCCAAATCATGAAAATTCTAATGGGGTAGGGGAGCGTAGTATTCATATATCTTTCAATTCATTCATAATCTCCTACCCCTCCTACCCCCCCCCCCCCCCCCCCCCCGATGCTACGTGCCCGACCTCTGATATTTGTGAATTCAACCTTTAAAAAACTAATGGCTTTAATGCAAAATTCCAGTGTAGTATCTATACTACTATATTAAAATAATAGACTCGATTTTTTGGGCTTTAATACCGAGAAATCGGAAGAGTACTGTCTTTTGTTTTATATATTTTTAACATCATTGGTACTTGGAGATTACCAATTTGTTTTTATTTTTTCTCAATCAGGCTTCGCTAATTAATAATCAACAAAAATTCCTTTAAAAAATCCGGAAATCGTCTGAATTTTTCGGATTTTACAATCTTGCGCATGCGCATTAGATTCACGCTAAATCACGGGATGCTCTTTAGTTTATGTTTCCACAATATCACATGTGCATGGATAAACTAAAAAAAGCGATAATACAAATACGTGTAAATTTTCATTAAAAATTTGCTATATTTTCTGTTCATGTAAGAACATACGGGATATAACTCTAAGTGCGTTTTATATGAACAATTCCGAGAGTTCTGAATGTCAACATGGTGTGCAAATTTCATGCATCTATTCTAAAAATGCCCGACATAATATCCAATGTCAACCCGTGCACGCACGGGTCAAAGTCTAGTTAAACTAAAGCAAATGGTTTTATGATTGGGAGCGGCAATATACAATGAATAGCTATGTACTTTAAAAGGAGTGAGAAACATATAATTTGATGCGCATTTTTTCGGGAAATACCCTTACAGATTTGCGACTTGAAGATTAAATTTCTCACGTTTGCTTACTTTCAAACACCCCTTCTTGAAACGAACATGTCAATAACAACTCATGGTCATGCATTCAACTACAAGTTTTTGAATGTATATACAGTGCACATGTAATTATGCACTCTGGAACATCTACTGTATTGAAATACTTCCTTATTATTATAATAAATGAAAATCAAAAGACAATTTGCAATATATCAAGATAATATTTATTTAAAACAGATTTTATATTTTACATGAAATAGAACGACCGACTATTGCAAACTGTTGAATCGTTAAGAAACCTATTAAATAATTAAATATATTAAATATGAATTCATATTTAATTGAAGGTATGGGTTATGTTTACACATAAGCATTTTATATAAGAATATTTACATATACATCAAACAATTTAGAGTGTAAAATAGATAGCATGGCCTGTTTGTTAAATGACCTGTTTTAGTTGATTACAACACTTAGAAAAAAATATCTATAACCGCTTCACTCAAATAGAAAAACCAAAGCATAACACGATAAAATATGTCTTCTCCTATTCACTTTGCTAAATGTTACATAGAAGGCATAATATTATTACTTACCTACGGAAATTTTAAAATAGATGAAATGTGTACGGCGCGCGCGCGTGCGTGTGCGTGTGTGTGTGTGTGTGTGTGCATACGTTAATGAGTATTTTCTTATTTTTTATTCTAACAGAACAAATTTTAAAGAGACATTCTAGAATTAAACCTATAAAGTAGGTATACTCGTAGTAATGTAAAAACTAACAACAATTTAGTGATAACGATCATGCAAATGTAACCAGGTACAGATTATCAGTTATGATGTACATATAATGCAAACGGGCAACAACCATTAATTATATTTGTCGTAAAAACTGTGTTAAAGTGGCATGGTCACGAAACTTTCAAAGTTTGTAATTGTTATTGTTGTTAAATGTGTAGAATACTTTATTTGAATATTTTTTAAAAACGGTCAATCAAAATTGATTATGAGCGCAATCGTTGAGTTATACTCAAGATACAGAACTCAAAATTCTGTTTCGTAAAAAAAAACCACTTACCATTTTTTACATATTAAATGCTAGAAAAGGTAATATTTCAAACAAAATTTGGTGCAAGCTAACTTAACTTCTGCCAGTGTTCATAACATATGTAAACAAACGCATGAGCCATGTTTACATAACAAAGAATTGCTAACGGTTAGCTCTAACTTTCCAACTTACATTCATATTTTGCCAGACTTTTTCTCGCTTGACCTGAAATGCATTGCAAAGAATTGTATAGATTTGAATGATTAATACTATTAAGAAAAAGTATGAGGCAACTCGATCTTAACATTTTTAAATCGAACCAACTGTGCAACCAGTAGTGTATCGACAAACCTGCATTCGATATGAACAATTCAAACAATGTAATTTGTTTCACCCAAAAATACAATTTTTCCAGAATTTTTTGCGAAGAAGAAATCCTTACATCTTTATTTGCATTTGATATTTTAGAACCTAAAAAGATTTAACAAATATTTAGATATCTGTAGATGAAGTCCATATCAAAGATACGCATATTCACAGTCGAATTCAAGGGTTTTTCATACAACAAACAAAATACTTATTCACTTGAATTTCTAAAAATCGCCCCTGAATTAAACCAAGATAAAACTCAGACTTTTTATTGATTTTTTTTAATGTATTTTATGTATATGTAATTAAAACGAAGACTGACAAATAAAACTTTTAAAAACTTATTATGCCCTTTCCCTCTAAAAATCATAACAAATATTTTCTAACCATAATAAAAGGTCACTTAACATATGCAATACGTATCTCATACGTTACTAAAATTACTTATGACACTATATAATGGATATAAAAAAAGGAATTTTGGTACATATCAAGAAAACCGTTTAGAAAGGATATCAAAAAATCATCTGATGTCGTAAAGCATTTATGGATCATTTTAAAAGATATCTAATACAGACCGTCTTTTCGTAAACGTTTTTGTATTTTTGGTATAGGAGCGTGTTCCATTGTAAGAAATTTGTGAAAGGTGATACAGCAAAAAGAGGTGAATCAGCAGTAAACTGAAATATAAAAAATATTTAAAGGCATTTCAAAATATGCATAAAACATATGTTATACGTGCTGTGTAGGTGAAAAAGATATTAACAAAAAATGTAATTAACCTTTTTATGTTCAACATATGATTAACATATGTTAATAAACACATGTTAATCATATTATGACTATTCAAAATGTATGTTTGATATATGTTAAACATGCGATTAATGTATGTTTATTTAAAAAACATGTTGAACATATGGTGCTCGTTTTTATGGCAAACAAATGTTTTAGAACATATGTTCAAGGTATGCTCAAGTAATGTTGAACATACGTTGCAATTTCACCTGTGTGTGAGGCAGCTTTATGTATAAAATCATTTTTAAAATAGCAAAATATTTCTAGTTTTAATAAATGCTGATTTTTTTTTATTACATTTGTCTTTGAACCGTTTTAACAAGAGCCTGGACTTTCTGTGGGATGTTACTTTCTTGCTTGCTAATCAAATTAAGCGTCAAATATTGACCTGCTTTCTTCTGATTCGCTAAGAGAATGACTGAGTAAATTGTGTTTTCCTATTGATGAAAATATTAAATATCACTAATAGTAAAAAAAAAAATCATTTTAAGAAGTGTGTTGATTCACATAATGAAATGTGTATGTTTTCTGGAGGTGGTGCATGTTTTAGCAATGGTACAAGAAACGAAGACATTGATCTTCAAATTATATAACTTGGCATGACAGGATTGAAATTTTTGACATTGTATTCTCGTTAAATGTGAATGTTTTATATATATTTCATAGAGGACAACATTGTGCATTTGATATGGTCAAATTCATGTATTTACATAATTTTATAACGCGCCAACGCGCATTACTCAATTTTTATGCACACACCGCTGCATTTAGACTATATCTTTCGAAATATAATGATTGTTATCAGTCATCATTGTTCAATAGCCGTTCATTTATCACGTAACTAAAATGGGCTAATCAGCACAATTTTGCAAACTTACGAAAATATTGACATCTTTTGAAATATACGTTAGAGCGCAGGTCTGTTCTAGTACCATTTTTGTTTTTATTAATATAATTATACACATTTAATTTTAGTTTTAAAAATTTATATGAGCAAGCATGCGCGTGATGTTTTACAGTCAAAAAACGTCGGAAATCACCAATATTTTGCTCAGAAACATTCATAAAATTTTTATCAAAATAATACAATCTTCATGACGCCATTTTTACATTAAAACGGCACCGGGATTAAAATTTTCAACGTATCTTAATCATATATACAGGTATATTTACTTATTTTCAATATGAATAAAAAAGATTCATCCATATATCTAAAACACTCTATAGAATTATAATTTGGGGGGGCGAGAAATGCATAATACCGCATGTAGTCTTCTCCTTAACTTTTAGTTTATTATACGATGTAAGAAATAAATCAATTTGATTTTTCTATGGGCAAGATTATGATATACTTTGTGGTGTCGAATTCAGTCACATTCAATAATCTAAGTCCTAGATCTACTTTATTGAAGCCTTTGCATTTTAATGGTACCATCTGTCACGTATATGTATCATCGTTTTTGAAAGGGGGCGCCAGACACGTACATGTATCATCGTTTTTGAAAGGGGGCGCCAAACTCATAAAAATATAACAAAAAAGAGAACTTCACAAAATCATGAAAATTCTAATGGGGGGGGGGGGGGGGGGGGTAGCGTAATATATAATAACTTTCAATTTCATTCTTAATATCCTACCCGTCCCTTCCCCCGATGCTACGTGCTTGGCCTCTGATATTATTTGTGTATTCAATCTTTAAAAAATTGAAGGCTTTTATGCAAAATTCCACTATGGTATTAAAACTAAAGCAAATGGTTTTATGATTGGGAGCGGCAATATACAATGAATAGCTATGTACTTAAGGAGTGAGAAACATATAATTTGATGCGCATTTTTTCGGGGAATACCCTTACAGTTTTGCGACTTGAAGATTATATTTCTCACGTTTGCTTACTTTCAAACACCCCTCCTTGAAACGAACATGTCAGTAACATGCATACAAATACAAGTTTTTGAATGTATATAATTATTCATTCTGTAACGTCTACCGTATTGAAATACTTCCTTATTATTATCATAAATGAAAGGCAATCCAAAAGACAATTTGCAAGATATGTCAGACTTAATTATCAAGATAATATTTATTCAAAACAGATTTATATTTTACATAAAATAGAACGATTGACTATTGCAAACTGTTGAATCGTTAAGAAAGTTAACCTTTAAAAATAGGATATATAAAATCAAAATCCTAAAAAGATTTAACAAGCTAAATCACGAATGCAGTGCAATCAATACATGTTTTCACCTTAATCGAATCATGCCATCGCAATTTTGTATAATTTTTTTTTTTTCTAATCACCTTCTGAAAACATGACATTACATAATATCTGTGGTGCTCGCAGATGAGCTGATAAATTCATTAAATATATTAAGTATGAATTCATATTTAATTGAAATTATGGGTTGTGTTGACACATAAGCATTTTATATAAAAATATTTTCATAAACATTAAACAATATTGAGTGTAAAATAGATAGCAATGTACAATAATACAATAATACATGTAGATCCTGTTTAAATAAAATCACTTTTCCCCCTGGATATTCTTATGTTTATAATCATTAGTCCCTTTTCTAAGAGGATGATTTTATAGTCATATCACATGTTGAGTATTGCAGTTCTCAAAAAGATTCTTAACAATTGTTTATATATGGGATATTAACCTACATCAAACTCTGAACCTTCTTGTTGGGCCGAAGAATTGTCCAGGGGCCAAGGTCTTAACAATTTTAAAGAATCATCTGGCTGATTAGTTTCTGAGAAGAAGAGTTTTAAAGATTTACTCTACATATTCCTATGTAAAACTTTG
Organism: Magallana angulata; assembly: GCF_025612915.1. Lineage (NCBI taxonomy): Eukaryota > Metazoa > Mollusca > Bivalvia > Ostreida > Ostreidae > Magallana > Magallana angulata. Next base: position 49,706,985 of record NC_069111.1, on the reverse strand, counting down.
ACCCCCCCCCCCCCCATCCATTGTGGCCCCACCCTACTACCGGGGGTGTCATTATTTTCACAACTTTGAATCAACACTACCTGAGGATGCTTCCACACAAGTTTCAGCTTTCCTGGCTGATTATTTTCTAAGAAGAAGATTTTTAAAGATTTACTCTACATTTTCCTATGTAAAACTTCGACACCCCTCCCCATTGTGGCCCCACCATACCCCCGGAGGTCATGATTTTCACAATTTTGAATCTATAATACCTAAAGATGCTTCCTCACAAGTTTCAGCTTTCCTGGCTGATAAGTTTTTGAGAAAAAGTTTTTTTTACCCTATATATTCCTATGCTAAACTTCGACCCCCATTGTGGCCCCACCCTACCCCTGGGGATCATGATTTTCACAACTTGAATCTCCATTATATAAGGATGCTTCCACACAAGTTTCAGCTTTCCTGGTCTTATGGTTCGGGAGAATTAAGAAGATTTTTTATTTTTATTTTTGAAAATTTTCATAAATTCCTAATTATCTCCCTTTGCAAAAAGGCGTAGTCCTTAATTTTCACAACTTTCAATTCCGTTAGGCTAACGATGCTTTGTGCCAAGTTTGGATGAAATTGGCCCAGTGGTTCTTGTGAAGATGTTGAAAATGTGAAAAGTTTACAGACAGACGGACGACAGACAAAATGTGATCAGAATAGCTCACTTGAGCTTTCAGTTCAGGTGAGCTAAAAAAGATCTATAACCGGTTCACTCAAATTGAAAAACAAAAGCATAACACGATAAAATATATCGTCTCCTACTGTATTCACTTTGCTAAATGATACGTAAAAGGCATAATATTATTACTAACCCACGGAAATAAAAAATAGATATAATGTGTACGGCGCGCGCGCGAGTGTGTGTGTGTGTGTGTGCATATGTACATGTAAATGAGTATTTTCATTTTTTTTTTATTCTAACAGAACAAGTTTAAAAGAGATATTCTAGAATTAAACCTATAAAGTAGGTATACTCGTAGTAATGTAAAAGCTAACAACAGTTTAGTGATAACAATCATGCAAATGTAACCAGGTACAGATTATCAGTTATGAAATGATGTACATCTAATGCAAAAGGGCAACTGTGTTAAAGAGGCATGGTCACGAAACTTTCAAAGTTTGTAATTGTTATTGTTGTTGAATGTGTAGAATGCTTTATTTGAATATTTTAAATCAAAATTGATTATGAGCGCAATCGTTGAGTTATACACAAGATACAGAACTCAACATTCTGTTACGTAAAAAAAAACACATACCATTTTTTACATATTAAATGCTTGAAAAGGTAATACTTCAAACAAAATTTGGTGCAAGCTAACTTAACGTCTGCCAGTGTTCATAACATATGTAAACAAACGCATGAGCCATGTTTACATAAAAAAAACATTGCTATCGGTTAGCTCTAACTTTCCAACTTACATTCATATTTTGCCAGATTTTTTCTCGCTTGACCTGAAATGCATTGCAAAGAATTATATTGATTTGAATGAATAAAAAATTTGAGATGTTAAAAAAAATTCAAATCGTGACCAAGACCTTTTAATGACCAAGTTCATTTGATTCAAAGCAAATACTGTTAAGAAAAAGATGGGGCAACTCGATCTTAACATTTTTAAATCGAACCAACTGTACAATCATTGCTGTATCGACAAACCTGCATTCGATATGAATAATTCAAACAATGTACATGTAATTTGATTCATCCAAAGTGCGCAAAAATACAATTTTTCCAGAATTTTTTGCGAAGGAGAAATCCATTACATCTTTATTTGCTTTTGATATTTTAGAACGCAAAAAGATTTAACAAATATTTAGATATCTGTAGATAAAGTCCATATTAAAGATACGCATATTCACAGTCGAATTTAAGAGTTTTTCATACAACAAATAAAATACTAATTCACTTGAATGTCTAAAAATTGCCCCAGAATTAAACCAAGATAAAAATCAGATTTTTTAATTATTTTTGTATATATTTTATGTATATGTAATTAAGACGAAGACTGACAAATAAAACTTTTAAAAAGGGCTTATTAAACGCATGTAAGATATTTAAGTATAATCAATGCGATGTCTAAATATAAGTAGGTTTGATTGAAACATATTTTATCGTATAAACTCAATGGGATTGGGTTCAAGTTCCAAAACTTATTATGTCCTTTTCCTAAAAAAAAACATAACAAATATTTTCTAACCATAATAAAAGGTCACTTAACATATGCAATATGTATCTCATACGTTACTAAATTACTTATGACACTATATAATGGACATAAAAAAGGAAGTATGGTACATATCAAGAAAACCGTTTAAAAGGGATATCAAAAATTCATCTGATGTCGTAAAGCATTTATGGATCATTTTAAAAGATATCTAAAACAGACCATCTTTTCGTAAACGTTTTTGTAACTTTGGTATAGGAGCTGTGTTCTTTTGTGAGAAATCTGTGAAGGGTAATACAACAAAAAGAGGTGTATCAGCAGTGAACTGAAAGATAAAAAATATTAAAGGCATTTCAAAATATATGCACAAAACATATGTTATACGTGCTGTGTATGTGAAAATGGTATTAAAACAAAATGTAATTAACCTTTTTATGTTCAACATATGATTAACATATGTTAATAAACACATGTTAATCATATTATGACTATTCAAAATGTATGTTTGATATATGTTAAACATGCGAATAACATATGTTTATAAAAAAACATATGTTTAACATTTGGTGCTCGTTTTTTATGGCGAACATATGTTTTAAAATTTATATGTTCAATGTATGCTCAAGTAATGTTGAACAAACGTTGCAATTTCACCTGTGTATGAGCCAGCTTTAAATCATTTTTAAAAGAAATAGCCAAATATTTCCAGTTTTAATAAATACTGAATTGTCTTTTTGATTACACTTTTCTTAGAACCGTTTTAACAAGAGCTTGGACTTTCTGTGGGATGGTACTATCTTGTTTGCTCATCAAATATAAATATTGACCTGCTCTCTTCTAAATCGCTAAAAGAAGCTCATTAATATTTGTAGACAGTCAAAACTGGAAAGTTCTTTGCCAAAATTTGCTCTGCTGTGTGAAATTGACGCTGTTTCTGCAAAATATACATCTCTGGGTTAAGCGAGTGTTATTGCGTTCAATTAGTTAATGACTGAACAGCTAAGCATTAATAGACCCCGCCTTCGTCAAATCAGAGTTTGTCTCGTACTGCCTAGTCCAAGCTGTTACAACGGTTCTATTGATGTGCTTAAAACTTGGGGGATTTGAGATTGATTTTGTGCCGGTTCTGGTATTTAAAACATCTAGGAGGATATATTGAGTGAAACAAAATGTGTTTATAGCCTCTGTTATACACATGTAGCTTTATCTGCTTTTGAATTGTCGAGTCACCTTTTCTTTAAATCATTCATTAATGCATTTGTTATTGCATTTGCTATGGCAAATGTATTAATGAATTAGTTAATGAAAAATGCATTTAATGCATTTGTCAATAAAGGTTCTCTCAAATATTAGACATGTTGCTAACATGAATGTTTTTCTTGTCTTTGCTATCAATTTTAACACTAAATTTAATTGTTTAGAGTGCTTACTCTGCCTAACTAATTTCAGAAGAGCTTCATTCGGGATTTTCAATAAAATTGTGTGTGCCAATCTACGAGTTATTAGCTAGATACAGAACTCAAAATTATGTTATGTTAACAGATCTAGAGCACAAACCTTGTCTTTGTTTATATATTGAAGAAAAAGCAAGGTTTCAAACAAATTTTGAATTTTTGATTTGAGAAAACATAACTTCTACCAGTGTTCATTACATATGTAAACAAACCTATATGACAGGAGCCTTGTTTACATCACACTGTAAGCTCTGTATCTTGAAAGTAGCTCGATAATTTACATTCATATTTTGCCTGACCTTTAGAAATATACTAGTAAATCATTGTAAGATTGTAATGGAAAAATTATCTTTAAAAAACTCAACATCGAATTATATATCACAACCTTTGGTTTATCGACAAACCAAACATTCGATGTACATGTATATGCATAAAGTTCAATGATATTTGTTCAGTTCACCCAAAGTGCGCAAAAGACATTTTTAAACGTATATGCGAAGGAGAAAACCTTACATTTTGAACGTCATCTCTTTATTTACTTTTAGTGTTTAAAACGCAATACGTTTTAACAAATATCTAGATATCTATAAATGAGATACGCATGCCGTCAACCAGATTCAAAGGTTATTCATGCAAATATAACGAAAATCGCAATCATTTGACTTTTTATAAATAAAAATGCATAACTAAAATACAATATATATAACTAGAATTATTTATTGATTCACTCGTGTAGGTGATTTTCATACGAACGATAATTATGACACTAGGAAGTAGATTACGCATCTAGGATAGTTTATTGCATATAAAAGGAAAAGTCCGAATATACGTTGGTTGCGGTAACATTTGACATCTTTTTAAAAAATGATTCATTAATGCATTTTTCATTTACACTTTAATATCATAGCTAACTATGATGTCATAAATATATTTGATATCCATTTAATCAAACTTAATCGAGGGAGTAGGGTTGTTAAGATATATATAAACTAAAGTATAATGAAGATTAAAAAAAATAGTTCATTTTTTCATCTATAAAATGTAATGGTTTCCTGTATGTTTTATACATAGCTCTTCTCAAAGAAATTTATATAGTCTTAAAAGACCGTATAGTCAAACCATCGAGGCCCATCCAGCCGTTTTATGGTTTGACAATATTTCCACCTTCTACCCAAAAGTCTGTTTAGACCAGGAAGTTGTTGCTCCATTTCATAATGTTTACAAGCATTTAAATGTTCGAGTAGGTCTTGGATGAATGCGTTTATTATGGTCAGACATTAGCAGACATTGCCAATAAACTGTTGTGCCTTTTAACGTCGGATATTTTTTGTATTAAAATTACCAAACTTTTTTTTTCTGTCAAATCGATTAATGGTTGTGATAGTGTTTCCATTTTACTAATATGAATAAATATGGACATCGGAAGGTAAGTTCTTTTGCTTTTATACAATCCGTAAACGTCTGAATAAATCGTCTGGGAATAACACTAGTATTGATTTTTTCTGTGAATCTAAATTCCAATCAGACCATCGAGACATTTATTGTGCAAGAGTTATTGATTCTTGTAGGACGTTTGTTATTAAAATAAGCACATATATCCCATTATTCGTTAAGATGTGTTATTAAGATAGCTTAAGCTTTTTAATAAGACTCGGGGGGGGGGGGGGGGGAGAGAGATAGAAAAGAGGACTGACTACATCATAAGTTTTATCTATTTTCTAAAGTGAGATCGTTTGTCGATCCTTTCTGTAATTTTTAAAGCTAAGCTTTTATAGTTCCTTACCTGAACGTGATAAACAGGTTTCTGTATATTTGTGCATTGTATTTTTATCGGCATCATCTTCTGTCAATTTAAATCCGATTTTTTAAGTCGTGAATTTCAATCATATTTTGTTTTTGGTTTTTGTCAATAATAATTATCAAAAATATGCCAGTACCACGTTTAGGCTCAAAATGAAATAGGTGAGTTGTTAATTATGTATGCCATTTTAGTTCACTTTTTACGTCGTTGCAAAATTCTAACCAAACAGTAGATTATTTTCAGCAAAACCAGTCCAATTAAACCACTCCAAAATTTAATTTGAATATGATGTTATATAAATGATATTTAAAGCACGTGTTTGTCGATCAAAGCGTTATTCTGTCCTGTTTGGGCCCTTATTCCAGTACATGTCCAGTATTAAAATGAACAGAACTAAAAATCTTTTAGGTTGATTTTTTTTCAATTGTGGAATCTTGGCTATTCTTTCTTTTTACAATTAAACATTGGCCTTCTTCGGACTAAACTAAGCTATTCAAAATTTCAGTAAGCATGGATATCTCAAGGGTAAAGCATTAGATAAATATGTGGCACCTGAGAGAATTCATAACATACAAAAAAGTCATAAAATATGAATGTTATTTTCATTTATTTTATTCACTTTGTTGTACTCATATATATTCATTTTCAAATTTAATACGATTTATATTTTTTTATTTACTCAAAATTGAAGGTTAAAGATATGCTTAAAGAGTTGTCGACTGATTGCGAGCACAGATACCTATTTATTCTTTCATTCGAATTCAAATCTATTTATTCATCAACAGATTTCATACTTTAATTTGATGTACATTAGCATAGATTCCATATACATGTATTTTGTACAATCCGACTTCATGGTCGCTATTTCTCAAAGGTTTGAAGAATACATGTCCAAGAAAAACAAAGATATTTCATGTGACAATATATGAGCGTGAAAGGAAAAAAATGGGTTACATATTTTCTTCATTTTGATAAGTTTCCCTTCTATTACTGTTTTATGAAAGTTAATTCTATTTCTAGCAACATAATGTTATGCGTGAAACATAGGCATCTTCAGGACGTTATTTTATTTTTCTTACAAAAAAATCCTGCCTATCTATACATGTATCATTAGGTTGGGATATTTCTTTATATTGAGAACAATACATGTACATAATTCCAAGTGTATGCGCGTTACAGGTACATACAATTGGAATTTCGATGAAATCAGACACGATTTAATCTTTTATACCGTCAAACGATTTCAACTAAATAAGGAATAAGGAATCATTCTTTGAATATTATGAGGTGATAATTTTGGTCGGGGCATGATCAAATCCAATAAAGCCCGAAGGGCTTTATGATAGATTTGATCACGCCCCGACCGAAATTATCACCTCATAATATTCAAAGAATGATTCCTTATTACTTATATTTATATAATTTTAAGCAATCGTACGATTAAATATTTAAATATAGATAAGCAAACCCCGCTGGCGCCTCAATTTGGCGTCATTTGTATTATGGGTTATATAGTACAAAATCGATACGTAGTGTTATCACAGGCAAAGACACTGGAAAATGTAAATATACAGAAATCTTCACCTTTCATGGAATACCTTTGAAAATATGTGATATAGAACCGCTTCATTTTATAAAAGAAGTTTAATGCGTTCGATGTGTAGTATCAAAAGTTATTGTCATTTTGTATGAAGAAACGCTACAGAAATTTGCAGTCAAACCATGTAGCAGGTATTCAAGTTTAATGTTCTGTATCACCTCAAGTTCAACAAACAAATAAATCATCTTGAGACACCCAAGCAGAGAAAAACTCACCAAAACAAATCATCTTGATAAGGATGTAATTTATTTTCCTGTAAAACTTGAGTACCCAAGAGACACAAAAATGGGCATGGATGACATCAAATATTTTTAAAATGTTTTGTAAAGAAAAACGACAATATTGTCGGTCAGATAAAAATCATTTTTAATCAAAAATCAATATCGCTGCTATTTTCTTAAATTTTACATTTTCATAAATAGCGGATGTATCTTACATTTTGGCAAAACAATATTTTCAGTAAAACTTTTCCGCTATCAAAAAATATTACCAACGATGAAGCTAGGTTTTTTGTCAATAAAAGATAACATTACAGCATATCAGGTTCCATTAATGACATTTATTGAAAAAATGACGTTGAAAATAAACGAATATAATGCATTAAAGTTTTAGAAGGCCACTCTAAACAGCATATACTTAAATATTTGACAAGATTGCCTAAACATCATAACTCCGAAAATGGCATTTTTAACAATGAAAGGCTTCCGAATTCAAAACTATAATACAAAAGGTAAAAAAGTGGCCAAAAATTATGCCTTTCTAACAAATTATTTATAATATTCTTTATAATAAGTAAAGTATACGACTAAGATACACGTACATTTTTTATTCGAAATGTATCTCTTTGAAAAATATTGAAAAGTAATTTTGTTTACTTGTATAAGTATAATTATGCTGTGATCAGAATTCATATATTTGTATTACCTTATTAATAAGTTAAAATTGAGCATTGCATAAACAAAATTAAAATAAAGATTTTATCATTCTTTAGATATATATCTTAAAGACATTATCAAAAACCTTTATCCTTATATAAAGAGCAGCTAAAAGCAAATCATAACAAAACAACTAGGCCTCCATGCAGCTGCTATATTTCGTTTGTTTCTTGATGCAAATGCTTTAATGAGACGCATCTAATGACATTTTTATATCAGAGTTCTTTACCTTACTTTAAACTTTTGCTGATTCAATTAAGAATGAAATAATTTTATGGGTATAACACATTTCAAATATACGGGAGCGGTTAGAATCTCTTTAATGTCTTAATTTCATATAGAAGTATATGTAACAAATTGTTATGCCTGACAAATCCTGAATAAATAATAAACGGGATATAGATAGCAGACAAGCTGGCTATATAAAGATATCGCGTAACATATCTGAAACGACTCGACAAAATACCTCAGTGCATACAGCTCTACTGTAGGACACAACATAAATGAATAAGTTTTGAGAGTACAATTTGTTAACAGAAAGATTTTACTACGTATGATTTTTTTATTTATATAATATAAAATATAAAAACAGCTTAAGTTTGTGGGGGTTTTTTTTGTTGTTGGTTTTTTGCCTTTTTTGGGGCTGTTTTTGATGCAATCTCATTGAACATATCATATTTTCAGCGTATTCAAATGTCTTGCATTCTTTGTAATGCACGTCACAATTTCCAACAAAAGGAAGGTATTCAGTAATTTTTAAGTGATATGTGACATGCACATGTAGAATTCGTTATCAGAATTTATTTTGCGATGAGGTCACATTTTTCTGCAAAACTGATTTCAAATCTTTTGCAATTTCCAAACAACCAACAAAAGCATCTGTTGCCTCAAAAAAGTATGCTTAACGAAAGCATTTGGGGAGTTGTTTGTTTGTTTGTTTTTAAATTTATTTATTTATTTATTTTACTGATTCCTCATTTGTTATGTTTCTGTTTTCAGGAACGAGACTATTTACCAGAGTCTTCCTATTCCCTCCCTCCAAATGAATACTACGACAATCCATTGTATTCCCACCCCACAAAAGTAGGCCACTCGGCCCTAGGTGTGTACCCGGATTACCTCCCACAGACGCCCAGCACCCTCTACCCATATGGATATCGGGCAAAAGAGGGCTCGCTGGACCGGCTGCACGAGACAGCGTCATCCCGATCCCGATCTCGGAAAACGGCACGGATCGTGTGGACACTGGTGGCTGTTGTATTTGTTACTGCCATAGTCGCTGGAACAGCCGTTATTATCTATCTCACTAGTCAATGTAAGTTTACACCTTATTCTAACATTTATGTGAAAGAGGCTACTCAACAAATTAACCATCAGATCTTCCTTAGATTTTTATAAACTGTGCTTTACATTGTAAGTGAAAAATAATTATTGTTAAATGTAAGAGATTTGGTAAAAAAAAATCATCAAACTGACAATGCGTTACTAGTTTTATGATAAATACCATGTGTATTGTATAAAGCAAAATAATTCATGTGATCTTTTTTTTCTGGTTGTGTTGGTCGTCTAACTCATTGTTGTCATAAAAGGATACAGGATACCATGAAGCCAAAATCTAGAATACATTATCTTTTATTTTGTAAAGAGATATTCAATATATACACTAGTGGGCTTCGAAATTTGAGTATTTTCCAATATAGTCTAAAAATGGCCACGACAATCGAGCCCTCGTAATGGACAAGTATTATAATCTCCACCAACATGCTTGCTGTGCCATTTGCTGGTTGGTGGAATTATTCACAAATTTAATTTTTTTTCTAAAATACGAATTTTAAAAGTGGGAAAACTGAACGAGATAAAAAAAAATTTTAAAAGTCAAATCGTGTTGCAGGTATGAAAATCAAACAGATGATTCAAGAAATGTTGACGGTATGCATGCTTAAATGTATGTAAAACAGCTAATCACATTAAACTTGCATAGTTGATAATACAGATTCTTAAGAAACACGATCTTGTTCCCTGAACCTTAATCACCTACATTTAAAACTTACAATGGTCTATAATTGGCGTGCGTCTGTACTGAGACGGAAGAGTTGTTTCTTCTGGGAGCTACGGTTTTCAAAGAATACACTGGTTTGAGGACTGCACAATCATTTCACACTGAGCCAAGTCGTCTTTTGTTACTTCGTAAATGTATGTACATGTAGTCAAGCTGTTCCAAATATGTTAAAGCTTGCGTCTTAGAGGCCAGTTACGGCTTATCCAATGCTCTCTCTTACCAATGCATATCAGATTCCTTAAGAAATAAATAATGGAAATGTAATGCAGATGTTTACTACTTTGTCAGAATTTTAATTAATCGTAATACATATTTTTTTACATACCAGTACATATATAGTGGTAAATTAGTGTGTCTCATGTACAAAACATTAAAGTTATTTATAACACCCATCAACCACCACCCACCACCCACCACCACCACCACCTTGCACTGGTAGTCGGAGCTCAGTTGTCCGAGTTACCGGTACATTTATAAGTACAGAATCTCGTGTTTGTTATTAAAGTTGTCTTTATGAAATTTGATGGTTTATATGAATAAAGATGTATGTACGTAACTATAATTAATTCACTATTATTACCTTGTGATTCAATTAAAACGATTTGTTTGCTTTATACCACGTTTTGAAGTGGACATGAAAATTTAGTTTGAATTGTATTTTAAATATATCATAATGATACATGCATATTCTCGTTTGTTCTGATGAAAAAATATATGAATATAAAAAAAACAATGCAGTTTTATTCGGTTAATCCATATTTAGACTTATAACAACTGCACAGAAAAGCAAATTGAACTCGCTGCTCGGTCGATATGCTTTCTGTGACGTCGATACATGGATGGAAAAAAGAAACTGTTTATATAATATCATTCTTTGTTCTTATCATCACTATCATATTACAAACAGTGTGTCCTCTTGTGATTGTATTTTTAAATGCCCGAGTTTTGATACTCTTATCAAGATGCTTGAAGATTTTACAGCGTATCTCCGATTGTCATTTTAAAGTTATAATTTATATGTACAAATGAAAATTCCCTTCATGTATCATGGATATTCATAAAAAAAATCAAGGGTATACTTCTTTTATTCTATATCATTTGCTTGTAATTTTAGCTTCGAATAAGAAAGAGATGCCAAAAGCGTACGCCTTCAAAGGAAGTTTGAAATCACAGCAGCAATGGAATGCGCAGTACAGCGACAAAAATTCGGCAGCTTATAGAGATGCAGCGAGAGATTTTGAAATAATGGTACACGAGTAAAAGAAAGGAAATTTTAGTATAAGTTTTCTTTGCATCAAAATTCATTTTATGAAAATAAACTTGAGCTTAATACATTTTTTAATGGTAGTGGTTGGTGTATTCTTCACGTTTCACATCTCTTGTATTTTGTATGTTTTATACAATGTATATCTATCTCTATCATAGATGAAAGGCGTATATACAAACACAGACCTTGAAGCCCAGTATGGCTATACAACTGTGGAGGATATCAAGTATGTGCCATATAGGTGTTCTGTATTATTAAGTTCAATAATTAGCTTAGAAAATTAGGATCCCTCTCATATAAATGACAGCCAATGAAGGTTAAAACGTTTCCATATCCTCCTTTCTGCTGTGTTTCCTATACAGTCAACAAAGTCCACTACAATTCATTAAAATCATAAAGAGAATAAATAGCAATATCTATATGCAGACTATTCAATTGTGGTGAACTTCTTGCTTAGAAAATCTTCGTGACAAAGTTAAGAGGAATCACTCTTTGAGTAGTACGAGGGATTACTTTTGGTCGGGGCGTGATCAAATCGCAAAAAAAAGAGGCCAACGGGATTTATGATAGATTTGATCACGTCCCGACAGACATTTTGATCTCATAATATTCAAAGAATGATTCCTTATTATTTATTTAATAATATTTTCAGAAACGCCGCTTATGGCCCAACATTACATTTGAATTTATTGGACTGTACATTACAAAATCTATTCGTTGCGTTATCATAAAAAAAGACAGTGGAAAATGTAAATAAAAACAAATAAAACAAAAAATGGTTATAAAAAGCACAGTATATATATATACATGTACAACACGGAATACATGGTCAATAACTTTAGCGTAACTATCAGTGCCACTTTTGGTAGTCATAATACATGTGCTTTCATCAAGGTTCCTGCAATAGACTGCATGTGGATTGTATTTGTAGGGAGGGGAGTGTGGTGTTCGTCTACGTTGTAGTATTTTACCCGCCATCATCCACCAGTGGTTCTGACGTCACGGTTACTTCCGTCCAGAATCATCTACAACAAGCCGTAACCGACGGGAAGATTTCCCAGTTGAACCCAAATATTGTTGTAGATCCCACAACAACCGTCAGCCTTCAAGGTACAATATTTACAGTCTATTACTATTCTCATACACACCATTCTTAAAGTGTAAGTCGTTGAGTTTAAATCAGCAAAACAAAGTTTGGCCACATGTCAATCTGTCAATTCTGATTCACAAGAGGCATTTTGGCCCATTTTCGTCCACATAGCAAGAGAACGGTAAAGATGATGCATATCTAAACTATAAAACACAATGGTTCTTCAAATTAAACCCATAAAATCATTTAGCAAATTTGGGATTGTGCAAGTAAACAGAACGAAAGAAGCAACGCGTGAGTATAATTAAATCTTCCTTCGATTTTAGAAATATCACTCAGTGAGCTACCGACTACTTCATCAACATTGCCGACAACAACAGTTGAGCAAACCACAACAACGACAACAACGACAGAAACGCCTACAACAACAACAGAAACACCCACAACAACAACAACGCCAACAACAACAACACCCAAACCAACAACAACGCAAAAACCAACAACAACAACAGAAATGCCCACAACAACAACGCCAGAACCCACAACAACACCCGTAACAACAGAAATGCCTACAACAACAACACCAGAACCCTCAACAACACCCGTAACAACAGAAATGCCTACAACAACAACGCCAGAACCCTCAACAACAACTGAAATGCCCACAACAACTACTACACTAGAACCAACAACAACAACAACAACAGAGCCAACAACAACGTTAATGCAAGAGCAAACAACAAAAGCGTCAGAGCCCACAACAACAGAAGGTTCAATGAGTATCCCTACAACATCACAGAGCTCAACCATACCAACAACTACTACTGAACGACCAACGACAACAGAAGGTATAAATTTATATATTCTCTCTGAATGTATTTTCTGTCGTTCCAAATGTCGAGTCCTACATGTACATATTGTTTGTGAATTGTTGCAGCTCCCCCTCAGCCTATTATATTTGATGGGACGATCAAAGTAAACCAAACTTGGGATGACAAATTAAATGACACAAGCAATCCAGAGTATCAAACGGTTAAAGACGACTTCGAAAACACCGTAAGTAAAGATAACATAACTCAGAAAATTTTATATAGTCCATATGAGTTCGACTTTGCCAATAACGTGAGAGAGTTTTTGATGTAGATGGACACTCTGTACAGGAATAGTTCCTTTGGTGACAGATACAACAGCACTCACGTGACCGGGATTCAGTGAGTTCTTTTTAAAAACATTGAAATTTAAAATTTTGTTTAAAAAATCATTTCTCGAAATCATCTAAGTAATAAAAAAAAATGTATTTAGTGATTAACTTTCAATTCTTGAGGATTCTTATTTTTTCATTTTTTTGTCAGGAAAGGGAGTATAATTTTCATTTACATTATTATCTTCAACCCTGACCCCCCTACTCCCCCGCCCCCAACTCCCTCGACGAACTCTACAGAGGATAAGAATGTCACCTTCGCCATCCCAGCACCCACTCGACCTGTCCCCATTATAACCGTCTCCATGGTAACCACGGTGTTGACGACAGCGATCACCACGGGCGAGATTAAGAAGATCTCCACGACAATAGTCATCGATGAAACCTCTGTCGTTGAGGTTGAAGGTACGCGCTGATTTCTTGTTTCACCCTTTTGTAAAGTGGCTCACTACACTGTGAAAAAAAAAATCAGTAGAAAATGGCTTGGAAATAAAAGATAGCATGGTACATATCAAAAGTTTATTGATCAAAATTTATGTCTTAGAAACCCGATATTTTAACTACTAAAGTATGATGATATCAATCAAATCCATCATTACAAATATTTTAGAAACACTTAAAACGCCATCTATCACCTTGATGTTGTTTGCTGCCTTAATCTTAATTTGCAAATGTAAGAAAAAGAGCTTAATTAAGAAATTACCGATTTATACGTACATTGCATTTCTCAAATCTGGCATGAACTTTGGTTTAAAGAGAGAACAACAACGACGACCACAACAACGACGACCACAACAACCACACCAGCAACGACAACAACTGAAACAACACAACCACCTTCTACAACTACAACAACACCTACGACAACAACAATGCCCACGACAACAACTAAAACAACACCGACAACAACACCCACGATTACAACAACTCCCAAGACAACAACTAAAACAACAACACCGACGACAACAACAACGCCCAAGACAACAACAACAACGACAACGACACCCACGATTACAACAACTCCCAAGACAACAACTAAAACAACAACACCGACAACAACACCAACGAAAACAACATCAACGCCCACGACAACAATAGCACCGACAACATCACCAACGAGAACAACAACAACGCCCACAACAACAACAACTAAAACAACAACAACCATGATGACGCAAGCGCCTTCCAAAACAACAACACCTATGACAACAGTTGAGACTCCAACAACAGAGGAATCAGTGACACCTCCATCGAAAGATCTAGCCGAGATGGTTGTATTGACTGACGTGGAATTGCACCAGGTTCCGTACCACCCTGACTATGCCGATCCTAGTAGTTTTATGTACAAGAGTATGGAGTCCACTGTCACTTCAACGGTAATATCAAAAATCATTTTACTTCGAGAATTATTCATAAAGAAATACTCATATTGGTTTAACGTTATACTCGCAATCATCAGAAATTGTTGAATTCGTGAAAGTCGCATCAGTCGCATCAGCGTTGGTCAGCCTTCAATCAATAGGCTGATTCCGTAGCCGATATGTCAAGATGTGTCTAATATGTCAGTAATTGAAGTTCAAAAATCTTCGTTAAGATTAAGAGTATATAAAAATCTAAACTGATTTCTCTATGTATGACTTTCATACAGACCATCAGTGTCGATTAACGGTCATTGCAAAAAAAATACATTTTGGCCGAACGGTACTTTAATATCTTTTACAGAAGTATATTGCGGCACGCGAAGTCCGTGCAGTTCGTGTTCTAACTCGATCGATTTAGTATTAATTGATTTATAATTGATAAATTTATTTTAGATGGGAGAAATATTTATTTTGCAAGTGCAAGTTAACTATTCAGAAAAATGTTACTTGTAATTTGTGTTTCGCACATGCATACATGTACATGTATGTGCGGATCCTCTGAAATTTACAAAGTTCTCAAATATATTTTACAAAACTTATTTAAAAAAGATAGACGCTGGACTAACCCCAATCCACGCATGAAAACCTCTGATATCGTCATAAATTTAGTTCTCGAGAAGGTACATGTGATATAGGATATAGATGCAGACTTAAAAAAAAAAAAAAAGTTTCAGTTACACCCCTCTCTCCCCCCCCCCCCCTTTCCTCCGAAAACAAACAAGTATCAGAAAAAAATAGTATTTTGGTGGTACGAAGTAACAAAAGTACAAGTTGTCAAATAATTATATTTTGGCGGGAAAAACGACAGACGATAATTCTGTTGCACAGACACTGTGATCATATTTAAAAATTTAATTGCTAATATCATTACCCTTAATGTAGTAAGATACGAGTGGTTATTAATAATGCTTAGGCAATCGAAGGGACATAAGATAAGGTGTAACGTTATGGGTCAAACTGCAGAACCTCACAACACTTTTGAACAACGTTAGGGGCCATTGCACAGCTACTGCATTGTCCAGTGTTGAACAACGGTCGACCATGTTGACTGGAGGCGGTAAAGAAATGTAAGGATATGGGGTACTATAACTAAGAGTATATGTTTCGATAGGAACGTTTACCGTTATTGCAGTATATCCGGCACCAGATGATGAATCATACAAATGTACTAAATTTCTACTTTGTGAAGTAGCTAACGTTATACAGAAGCGTTTATGCGTTTATTACAAAATTTGAAATGGTTACAAAGATAAGTTATTATATTGTCATTTTACAATTTTGTAGGTGGATTCAATATATAATGCGAGTTTTGTCGACAAAAACTACATGGGATGTGAAGTGAAGAGCATGAGGTATGATGACGGATAATGATTTGACAGTGCTGGTTGAGGTGTATATTATTTAAGGTCAAGATCTACTGGCGTGCGACCTGTTCTTGCAGAGTACTGTTTCTCGCCAGTACATTGTGACGTCATTTTATCAACTGATCAACACATAAAAGTAAAAACGAAAAATGAAGTTGCAATGTACTGGTGAGAAATGGTACTCGGCAAGAACTGGTCGCACGCCAGTATAGTAAATGATTCCAGAGTGTCTTTTTGGAGCTAGAACCATTATGATGTAATTACTGATTTGATGGGGTTTTGTTCCCCATACTTTACAGCATTTCTGTTGAAAGGAATTGTGAAGAAAATAAAAATGTTTCTTCACAGTTTGTGTGTGTGTGTGTGTGTGTGTGTGTGTGTGTGTGTGTGTGTGTATATATATATATATATATATAAATATATATATATATATATATATATATATATATATATATATATATATATATATATATATATATAATCACAGAAAAAGTAATCCCGATACCTATTTTAAATTTGACATTATTTTAAAGAGGAGGTCAAAAGTTTGTTTATTGTTGTTTTTGGAGAGAATGAAATAGAATTGATTTGTTGTAATTTATTTGCATGGTCTATAAAATATATCTGACATTGTAATCGGTTATTTCACGAACCTTTTAGTCGTCATGGACTAGGAGTGTTGATCACCTACGGCCAGTTCTTCCACAAACGCACTATGGCTATGCCAAATAATGACACTATGACCATGTCGAAGATGGTTGTCTACAATGTCACAACAAGTAGATTGCCATCTCTGAATGCAGTGCTTGGACTCAATGTGACATACAAAGATATCCACACCAGAGGTCTGTACACTATTACACTTAAATTATTGTAGATTCCAAATTAAACACCAGGAAATAATTTCCGCATGAAATCGTGAGAACTTAAATTAACCCTAACAGATTTTAGAATGTTGCTTTTATTTTAAGACAGTTTTAAACAGATGAACTGTAAGAAATTATAACAAAATATGAATAGTGTTCATGACTTTATTTTCTGGTGATTTGATACAAAACAGCAGACTCCCAGAATTGAATACTTGTGTAAAATGAAAAATATTACATTATTCAGACGGTATTCATTATTTTACATTCTTTGAATCAGTTATGACTTAAAATGCTTGATTATTAAGGTTGTGCTACTTAGTAACGAAAGTTTCGAAGTTGTTCCCCTAGCTTTCTCAATATAAGCTGTTTTTGGATCAATGTAATATTCTGTTTTTATAGAAGAAGGCATGGAATCATCCACCTGTTCGTTTGAAAGTTCTGATGAGAATTGTTTTATAAGAAATAGCTCAGACACCTGGACAAGAAGGAATGTAAGAGTTTAGTTTATGGGGGAAGAAAAAAATAGGATCATGGAATTGAACATTTTTAGAATGCTGTAAAGAGAGCATCCTCACTCAGAATAATACATGTAAATTACATGTATTTACATGTTTTCAGAATTTACATGTAAATTTATTATTGTATTTCAGAGTTCAGTGGATTCTCATGACTATGGGTCATTTTCAGCATACAGTGGGGAATACTACATGTTTACCACAGCACCCACAAACTTGAATTTCACAATGTTTCTGAGTAAGTTTTGCTTGTATAATTTGTTGTTATAAAGCTCTTTCTCATTCCCATCACACGATAATACAAGCACTAAAAAACCCATCATATTTTCCTATCTCTTCACATTTTATGATGAATAGATCAGTAGTCTCAAAGCTCATACTTTTGTTAGAATTGGCCTCCTTTGTGGAGAATAGATCTGTAGTGGCAACAGGGTAGTGAGAACAAAACCCAATGATGAATAAATAAACATCTCAAAATTATTTTAAATGGCCATAATTTAAAATTATCTATCAACAGATGAGCACAACATTTACTGTTATACACACACTCGAACAATAATTTCCAAAGATTTAAAAATTGCAGTAAGCAAACAGAAAAAGTGTTTCTTTATAATTAAAGACTATGTGGTGTATTATGAATATGTCATAAACCAATTGGAGTGTATAATAAGCACCCCTTTCTCCCAGACACTTTATAGATAAAAAGTGCATGTTTGGCAAAATATGGTATTATAAGAAAGAAGGCCAATCAGAATATGTTAAAGCAATATGAGCTGTATTTTTTAGAATTTTATTTTGCTGCAAAAACCTGCTAGTGTGATAAGTTTGTCTGTAACTTAAATTTTTATGATAAATAAGATTTGAAAAAAATCATTAATTTTTGTCAGGAGAAAGATTTCACTTATAAGGAATATATAGCAGATTAATTTTTGTACAGGACGACAATAATTCAATTTTGCTCCAATTAAGGCTTCTTAATGGCTTTTCCCACAGAAACAGAGCTAACAGAAATTTTAAAACCATGATATTTTTTGTCATTTTAGTAGAAAATAACATTTTCTTCAAAAAAAGTTTCAACATGCTTTAATGATTTATAACCTCTATCTCCACATTCATGATTAAGCTTAAAGTGAACTCAACTAATCTCCTAGGACCAGATAATATCTGAGGATGTGTAATTGTATATCTCCCAGGAGATTTGAGAAGTCTTTCTAGAGTGACGGGCTACAAATGGTTGAATGTAGGAAAGGGTAGAGGTTTTACAAATCTCATCATGGATTGATTTTTTATAGATACCACACGTTGCTTGAGTTTCTACTACCGCATGAATGGATCATCCTCGAGCTACCTGAGAATATATGATTACTATTTTGGGTATATCTGGATAAGGTCAGGAGACCATGGCTCGAGGTGGTATCGTGGTGAAGTCGAAATCAGCCCACTTGGACAACGTCTGGTTTGTGTATAATTATGTGTAATATTTTTATATCAGAGTATATATATATTGGTATAACTGTAACTTGATCCAAATAATTGGTTACTCAACTTGATCAGTCTCTGTGGATACAATTGTACACGTATTTATTGACGTACCCTTCCATTAAAAGGTAAAAATGACAGAACTGCATCTTTTTCAAACCAGTTCTACATTGTTTACATATTTAAGGTCTTCCGTTTCCAACGGAAGACCTTATAGTGATTGTAATGTTTCTTATTAAGGTCTTCCGTTTCCAACGGAAGACCTTATAGTGATTGTAAGGTTTTTTATTATTATTTTTTTTTTCCTTTTTTTGTCCACAAGATTTCTCGGAGATGGCTGGATAGATATTTTTGAAATTTTCTGGAATGAAAGACAATGATAATATCTCTAGGCGTTTTTTTCATTTTTTCAAAATTCATTTCCGGTCGTGCGTTTCCTGTCCCGCGTTGAAAAAGCTTGTCACCTCGAGATCTCAAAAAAGGTAAAGTTTTGAACACCGAAACTTTGTGGGATGATAGACCTATAGCTGTAGATGTGTTTAAACTATTTTTTTTTTGTTCGTCATAACTTCCGGTCATCACCAGCAGCACTTCAAAAATTATTATTTCTACGCATTAAATTTCTTTTCCATAGAATAAACATAAAACTATAATTCTATACATAAGTTTCCTATGCAATGTTATATCAACAAAAAAATTCTACTTCCGGTGAGATATCTCAATTATCTCAAGTAGCTTTTTAAAAACACAATTTGTACCCGCGAGATCTCGGAAACTATAAGCAATCAAGACACGAAACTTTCATGGATGATAGACATTTGATTGAAGATGTGTTTAATCGGTTTCATTTTGTCTTCCGTCACTTCCGGTCCACACCGGAAGAGTTAAAAAAATCGAGCTGTTTATCAGTTTCACTGTTTTCCTTTGATATTTTTTTGTTAGATAAATGAAAAATAATGTACAAATGGCAAGTATACAAGAAATATTGAATACAATTCAGATTGAACACTTCGTTTGCCCGTTTCCTGTCCAGAAACCATAAACCTTATTTCAACGAGATCTCAAAAACAGTAACGACTTGAACAACCAAACTTTGTGGGATGATAGACCTATGTATGTACATGTGTTAACACTATTTTGTTTTATCCGGCATAACTTCCGGTCGTCACAGAAAGTACACCCAATTTTGATTTTTTAAAATTATTTTGGTTATTTAGCATTGAAGTAACATTTAGCTATAGAAATACAAAAAGTCATCTACACATGGTAAACAAAAGTTCTACTTCCGGTGAGACATCTCATATATCTCAGATAGCCTTCTTTTTTAAAAACAAAGTATAAATAAGATCTCAGAAACTGTGATAGATCAAGACACAAAGCTTATATATATTTTATCCATTTTCTGTTTACAAGATAACTGGATTTTTTGTGCAGATTAATACATGAGGAACGGAAGACCTTTTTGTTGCTATAGCAACAAGAGTCTAGTTATTATTATTTTTTTCCCCTTTTTCTATCGTGAATTTCTCAGAGATGTCTTGATGGATTTTTATAAAATTTTCAGGAATGACAGAAAATAAAAAGATCTAGAGGATTTTAATTACAAATGTTCTAAATTCACTTCCGGTCGTCCGTTTCCTGTCCCGCGACAAAAAGCTTGTCACCTCGAGATCTAAAAAACGGTAAAGACTTAAACATTCAAACTTTGTTGGATGATAGACCTATAGCTGTAGATGTGTTTAAACACTTTTGTTTTGTTCGTCATAACTTCCGGTCGTCACCGAGAGCACTTTAAAAATAATTTTTTTACGCATTAAATTTTTTGTCAATGGAATAAATATATAAGAATAAATCTATACATAGGAAATCTCTGCGATGTAATATCAACAAAAAATTTCTACTTCCGGTGAGATATCTCAATTATCTCAGGTAGCTTTTTTAAAACACATTTTGTACCCGCGAGATCTCGGAAACTATAAGCAATCAAGACACGAAACTTTCATGGATGATAGACATTTGATTGAAGATGTGTTTAACTGGTTTCATTTTGTCTTCCGTCACTTCCGGTCCATACCGGAAGAGTTAAAAAAAATCGAGCTGTTAATCATTTAACTGTTTTCCTTTGATATATTTTAGTTAGATAAATGAAAAATAATGTACAAAAGGCAAGTATACAAGAAATATTGAATACAATTTACATTGAACACTTCCGTTTGCCCGTTTCCTGTCCAGAGACCAAAAACCTGATTTTGACGAGATCTCAAAAACATTAACGACTTGAACAACCAAACTTTGTGGGATGATAGACCTATGTATGTACATGTGTTAAAACTATTTTGTTTTATCCGGCGTAACTTCCGGTCGTCACAGGACCGTACACCCAATTTTGATATTTTTTAAAAAATATTTTGGTTATTTAGCATTGAAGTAACATTTTAGCTATAGAAATACAAAAAGTCATCTACACATGGTTAAAAAAAGATCTACTTCCGGTGAGACATCTCAAATATCTCAGGTAGCCTTCTTTTTTAAAAACAAAGTACCCACAAGAAACTGTGATAGATCAAGACTTATATAGATAATGGACATTGATTAAACATGTGTTTAACGGGTTTCATTGGGTCCTACGTCACTTCCGGTTAATACTTGAAATGTTAAAAAGCAATAGAACTTTTTTTAAAACTTTTTACTTTTTAAAAAACATTTTACTCAATGTGATGAACAGTAACGTACGTAGGTAAATAAACTAACATATCTACTTTCCTTTTTTAAATCACTTCCGTTTGTTCGTTTCCGGTCCCTAGATAAAAACCTTTTTTCAACGAGATATTATAACTAACGAAAACTTGAACATCCAAACTTTGAGGAAAGACAAAATGTACATGTATCCATTTTCTGTTTACAAGATAACTGGATTTTTTGTGCAGATTAATACATGAGGAACGGAAGACCTTTTTGTTGCTATAGCAACAAGAGTCTAGTTATTATTATTATTATTTTTTTTTGTCCACAAGATTTCTCAGAGATGGCTGGATAGATTCTCTTGAAATTTTCAGGACTGATAGAAAATGATAATATCTCTAGGCGTTTTTTTCATTTTTTCAAAATTCACTTCCTGTCGTGCGTTTCCTGTTTAAACTATTTTGTTTTGTTCGTCGTAACTTCCGGTCGTCACCGGAAGCTCTTCAAAAATTATGCTTTTACGCATTTAATATATTTCTCGGAGAATTGAAGTATAAGTATACATGCATACATATGTCATCTATCCGATGATTAATAAACATAAAAATTCTACTTCCGGTGAGATATCTCAAATATCTCATGAAGCCTTTTTTAAAATAAATGTTTGAACCCCGAGATCTCAGAAACTGTAAGTGATCAAGACACGAAACTTACAGGGATGATAGACATTTGATAGAAGATGTGTTTAACCGTTTTTATTTTGTCGACCGTCACTTCCGGTCCACACAGGAAGAGTTCAAACAAATCAAGTTTTTTAAAAGTTTAACCCGATTTCTCAGAGATGCATTGATGGATTTTCTTGAAATTTTTAGGACTGATAGGGAACAATAAAATCTAGAGGAGTTTTTTTTTCATTTTTTCAAAATTCACTTCCTGTCGTCCGTTTCCTGTCCCGCGACAAAAAGCTATGGACAATGAGATCTCAGAAACGATAAAGACTTGAACCTCCAAACTTTGAGGGATGATAGACCTATTGTTGTAGATGTGTTTAAACTATTTTGTTTTGTTCGTCGTAACTTCCGGTCGTCACCGGAAGCACTTCAAAAATTATGTTTTTACGCATTTTATTTCTTTAACACAAAATTGAAATATAAGTATAAGCGCTTTCATATGTCATCTATCCGATGATTAATAAACAAAAAAAAATTACTTCCGGTGAGATATC
This sequence comes from Magallana angulata, assembly GCF_025612915.1. Lineage (NCBI taxonomy): Eukaryota > Metazoa > Mollusca > Bivalvia > Ostreida > Ostreidae > Magallana > Magallana angulata. Next base: position 49,683,834 of record NC_069111.1, on the reverse strand, counting down.
TCAAATATCTCAGGTAGTCTTTTTAAAACAAATATTATGACAGCGAGATCTCATAAACTGTAAGTGACCAAGACACAAAACTTACATGGATGATAGACATTTGATTGAAGATGTGTTTAACCGTTTTCATTTTGTCAACCGTCACTTCCGGTCCACACCGGAAGAGTTCAAATAATTCAAGTTGTTTAAGATTTTAACTGTTTTAGTTTGACAATATAGGATAAATTGATAACCAATAAAGTTCTGTTGTGTAATGGTTAAGAAATACTAACTTTTATTTTCATTGAACACTTCCGTTTGTCCGTTTCCTGTCCCGAGACAAAAAACCTCATTTCCTAGAGATCTCAAAAACGGTGACAACTTGAACAATGAAACTTTGTGGTATTGTAGACCTATGTATGTACATGTGTATACACTATTTTGTTTTGTTCTGCGTAACTTCCGGTCGTCAACAGAAGCACTTCAAAAATTTGTGTTTTTTTCGTATTTTATTCATTTTCATAAATGAAAATATCAGTATACAATCTTACATCTGTCATCTATATAATGTTAAATAACAAATAAATTTTACTTCCGGTGAGATATCTCAAATATTTCTATGTAGCTTTCCTTATTACAAATTTAATGTCCGCGATATTTTTGTCACTGTAAGTAATTGAAAAACGAAGCTTTCATGATTGATAGAAATTTGATTGGGGATGTGTTTAACGGGTTTAATTTTGTCAACTGTCACTTCTGGTTCTTACCGGAAGGGTTCAAACAAATCATGTTTTTAACAAGTTTAATTGACTTTCTTGGGTGTTTCATCTAGCCTGATAAACAATGATGTACGCTAAGCAAATGTACAAGAAATACCAGCTTTTGTTTTTATTAATCACTTCCGTCCGTTTCCGGTCCCGAGACAAAAAATATTGTTTCAAAGAGATATTAAATTTAGCAGAGACTTGAGCAACCAAACTTTGGGGAAAGATTGACTTATGATTGTACAAATGGTTAACATTTATGCATAGTTTGGCATTACTCCCGCTCGTCACAGAAAGTACTTCAAAAATTGATTTCTTTTTCATTCTCGTTGTTTTACATGCAAGTAACGTCTGGATATATCATTCACAATAATTATCATATCCACTGATTTTCTATGTGAGAGAAGCAATGTCTTACATGTATATCAAACCGGAAGACCTATTTGTTGCTTTTGCAACAAGAGTCTAGTTAAGTAAACTATTTTTACACAAACTCATTTAAATTGTGGGAAAAAACCCAGAAATTAATTTTGGGCTACTACGTCATAAATTTCAGAGAGTAGTGATATTTGTTCGGAAAACCACAGTGTGGTGATCCAGAAAATGAATTACACTGTAAATTTAACTGTATCAAGAAAGGAAAATTGATGGGTATGTGATGAAAGGATATATAATATTGCATGATATATTGAAAGCTGCTCAACTGTGATGAAAAATCAAGAGTTTTGTAATTATAGTCACCTTGATCAATAAAATCTCCATCATCAAGCTCAGAAAATCCTGATAATGCTGCAGTGTTCATTGTTCAATAGATGTTATCAGCACAAATATGTATATAAACTTGAACAATGTACAAGTGACTAGATAGTTTTCTGGGATAAGATTGGTAGGTACAATGTAGGTCCCATACATGCATGCAAATTTGTAAACGAGTAATTGGTTGGTTAATAGATATAAATCTGCCAAGGTAATTCAAACAAATAAAAACATCCAAAAAATAGGTAAAAAAAAAAAAAAACCAAATATCTAATACAATTAATACTTAATGTTCAATGAGGTAATGAAACTATGTATTAATATACATATATGTATTTTGATTATTCCATAGCTTAATCTGATCGCTTTCCCTGGAATTAGTTACGGTGCCATTGCCGTTGACTTTTTGAACCTTGACGAGAGACCATGTGAGTACATAATATAATTTACTTCTAATCATCTTCATCTCTCATTGAAAGTAAAGTTCTAAATATGATCATTATGAAAAATCTATTCAATATCTTTCCCATACCATTAGTACACTAAAGCATTTGAATCTTTTAACTTAATACTTTTGAATCACATAGAAATACAATTTAGATGCAAATTTAAAGTTATGACAAAATGCAAATGGATGTTACCCAAAAAGTGGTACATCAGTATCAGAGAATTTTAAATGTTGTTTATCTGAGTTTTTCTCACAGGTAATTTTACATCATCATCATCCAGAACAACTGATGCACCGACGACAACGGCAGCAACTCCAACAGTCAGAACAACTCCAACGTTAACAACACCACCATTTCCCACCAGTTCACCTGGTCAGTAGATATGTTGAATATTTAAGCTTTCTTTAAATTTGAGAATGCTCAGCTGGAAGCAATATCAGGTATACATGTGATTATAAAAGTAACTTGATCCAAAGGGTCGGATTATGTCGAATTGCCAGGCACAGATCTGCAGATCAAACGAGAGACATATAGTGTTGTGTTTGATTTGATGAACCTATAGCTGCAGAACTGTAGCTCCACAAAAAATTTGGGTTGATGAACAGTGGAGCTACAGCAAACAAACTGCATATTTATTGTGCACAAAAAGTTGCACACAAATTTTCACTAGTTAAACTAATTTAGGGACATACATGTATTCTGTAAATATTATTATCCAAAAAAATTCCTTAAATGTATTTCTACCGATTCACCACTTAACTTGCTTTGAACATTTTCGTAAACACTTTAACCGACCTTGAAAAGTGAGTCTAAAAAAGTGAGGCTCAAAAAGTTAAATTAGTATGTTAAATTAACTTCTGGATCAAGAGTTGCCACTTTTATTAACTAATTTTACACAAACTCTTTTGAAATGTGCTAAAAAGACATGATTTATTGTTTTTTATGTCACCAGTTTTAGAGTGGGGATATGAATTTGGAAAACCAGAGTATTGGATCTAGAAAATCTGATCACACTCTGTAAAATTAACAGTATTAAGATAGGAAAATTGATGGGTATATAATGATAGTAATGACTGATTAATTGTTTGTGATAGGGTCATGTGGAGGGAATTTTACTGACGTGACTTACATGGAAATCACAAGTCCAAACTATCCCAATAATTATCCAAACAGTGCATACTGCTCATGGAACATTGCTGTACAGAGGGATTTTGTTGTCAGAATAATTGTCCTGAACTTTAACACTGAAAGTGGCTATGATAGTGTTCGGATTTACAATGATGTGGGAGGGATAATTCGAAGGTATGTACTGTCATTGTAAAACTTGATTCTGCCTTTGAGAGTAAAATTCTTTTATGATATACATGAATTGATTACTGTTAACCATGTTTTCGTTATCAGCTGACATGTTATTTTCCTCTTAAATGAAATACCCATACACTGTTTGTTTTGAGAATTCATGTATTTACTGGGCTGTACCCACCTTAGAATTCTTAAACTACAATTTTCAGTTACTCTGGTACCTTATCAAGTGGAACTACAATACAAACTAGAGAGGATTCAGTCAGAATAGTGTTTAACTCTGATAGTTCTGTATCAAGAACTGGATTTCATTTCCGGATAGAGGCAGTTGAACCACAACCAGTTTGTAAGTTAACATTTTTAGCTCACCTGAGCTGAAAGCTCAAGTGAGCTTTTCTGATCACATTTTGTCTGTCGTCTGTCTGTCTGTCCCTAAACTTCTTACATTTTCAACATCTTCTCAAGAACTACTTGGCCAATATCAACCAAACTTGGCACAAATCATCCTTAGGCAAAGGGGATTCAGAGTTGTGAAAATTAAGGGCTGAGCCCTTTTTCAAAGGGAGATAATTAGAAATTATTGAAAAATTTTGAGAAATTTTCAAAAATCTTTTTCTCAAGAAACATTTGGCCAGGAAAGCTGAAACATTCATGGAAGCATCCTCATGTTGTGTAGATTCAAAGTTGTGAAAATCATGACCCCCGAGGGTAGGGTGGGGCCACAATGAGGGGTGAATGTTTTACATATGAATATATATAGTAAATCTTTAAAAATCTTCCTCTCAGAAACTAATCAGCCAGAAAAGCTGAAACTTGTTTGGAAGCATCCTCAGTTAGTGTAGATTCAAAGTTGTTAAAATCATGACCCCTGGGGGTAGGGTGGGGCCACAATGGGGGAGGGGTCGAAGTTTTACATAGGAATATATATAGTAAATCTTTAAAAAATCTTCTTCTCATGAACTAATCAGCCAGGAAAGCTGAAACTTGTGTGGAAGCATTTTCAAGTTAAAATCATGATCCCCTGGGGTAGGGTGGGGCCACAATGGGGGAGGGGTCGAAGTATTACATAAGAATATATATAGTAAATCTTTAAAAAATCTTCTTCTCAGAAACTAATCTGCCAGATGATTATTTATAATTGTTAAGACTTTGGCCCCAGGACAATAAATCGGCCTCACAAGAGGTTCAGAGTTTGATGGAGGTTAATATCCCATGCATAAACAATTGTTAAGGATCATTTTGAGAACTACATTACTTAGCATGTGATATGACTATAAAATCATTGTGTTAGAAAAGAGACTTATGATTATTAACATAAGGATATCCAGGGGGAAAATGGATTTTATTTATGCAGGATCAACATGTGTTATTGTACATTGTCCAGATAGTTTATATCATGACTCCATTATCAATCTCCAACCCTCAGCAAAGTTCGATAACTCTAAATTATCTAGATTTCTTTTATTCGTACCATAAATCTGACTTAAATACAGAAAATTTTAGTTTAGTATTCCACTGCTAGTTTAACCATCAGTTACACAACTGCATGCTTGGCGTAGATGATCCACGAAGCACTCCCTCTTGATATACATCTTGGTATAGAGTTTGAGCCAATCTATGCACCAGAATTTTTTTTAAACTCAATTTATTTCTTTATTCCATTATATCCATTGTAGGCAAATTTACAACAACTTTGTAAAAGCATTGATACTCTCTAAAAAATTCATAATTCATTTTATATCGTTTCATTTAAAAAGGTTGAAAGAAAAATATTCTTATGATGAAAAAAATACTTTGAGGCTTAGGATCAGAGAACTTTAAGATGATTTTATCATACCTATTGTTCCTCAGGTGTGCGATGTGGCCCATGGGCCTCTTGTTTGTTTGTTTTTTCTCATTAAACATATATAATGCACATAATGTGATGTGTATAAAACTAGCCACCCATTAAAATCAAAATACTGAAGTACTGACGGGAGTTGATTTTATAGATTATTATTTATTTTAAAATCAACGATATGTTATTTTGTTTGGCAAGTAGTTTATAATATGTATTTGAATTATGCACAATTTTTTAATATGAATTCTCAGACTTTTCCAACAAGTATTTCGAGAAAACCCCGTATGAATCGTGTTGTGTAATATTTAAAGATGGAATTGATTCCATCAAACTAAAGTTATGTATCAGTAATTAAAATATTCCAAATATTGTATGGATCCAAGCAATTATGAATGCTAGTCTTGTTCAACCAGATGCTCAGCTGTCTCCGTTACTCTCCAAAATGGGAGAGATACTCTCTGCCAATGTGTACATTAGGTCACGTGATAGCTTGATGACGCGTCCTCTAAATATAGAATGACTCTCTGCTTGTCAGAGATTTACGGAGACAGCCAATGGTTGAAGGAGCTCTGGCGTAGGAATACATACGACTGCCAAAAATATCTAAATTATTCGTACTATTTAAAATCTGACTATTTTCAAGGTATTTTTAAGTTTCTTACAAAAGAATGCTTCAGCATACATTACATCAAATTTATCGATTATTTTCAAGAACTTAAGTCTTGTCAGCGGTGATGGTTCTTGCTTAGGTCCAAACACTTTTTCACTTTCAGTTTGTCAGAATAACTGCCTAGGAGAGTTGATTAAAATCAACTCCCAAAAATTGTGTATTTATTGCGCAAAAAAATGTGCACTAGGTTCAGACAGATTAACATAAATTACACCCAAATTTTGTCAAAACAATTAGTACCATTAAATTCTTCATGCAATTTACTAGTAACTTTTAAAGCACAGATTTTGTGCTTCTGCCAGGAATAGGGAAAACTGTGAATCCACATTAATGCACCCCCCCCCCCCACACACACACACACATGCCAATTTATAATCTCCAGAGCAAATGGGATAAAGGAGATATTATGAATTCATGCAAAGTAGTTTTAAGAAAATGATTGCCTGTGTCATATTTAATCTTATCAAAGTTAGATGTTTATATTCAATATATGCCCTTTTTTTTTCCTCAAAACAATTTGGTCCCCTCATTAACATGTATGTCTAAACATTCATTTTCATGCCCAATAATTAAGTGCCTTTTGTTTTAGAAACTCAACTAAATTATTGAATAGTATAGTTTTACGCCATTCGTTATATTTTGTTTATTGACATTCACCTCCCAATGAGTTGTATTTGTCAATCTTTTGGTAATCAAGAAAACTTTCTTGATGTTTCAAAATGGTTTCATGAGGGGTAGATAGAAGGCCTATAGAGAGGATGTCAAATAGAAATTTCACCATTCATTCCTACATTGTATCAAACCTAACAGTGCAACTGGTGTTGAAGCATGTTTCAGAGTTTATAGTTCCCAAAATATTGAGGTGCCCCTTACTCTTTTTAATAGTATTTGAAAAAGATGAAGTCATCATCTTAAAAAAAATAAAGGAATCTTTATGACAATGCTTTTCATGAGGAAAGTAATCTTAACAATTGCGAAGGTTTACGGAAATTGAAAGAAGTTTACATAAATCACAACCTGAAGTGTTTGTCATTTGCATGTGTTCGATCAAACAGCGAGTGTTAGGCTGAATATATATGACATGAGTTTTGCTATGTTCTATGTATTTATTTCAAATTCTCTCTTTTTAGCTTGTGCATACTATGAAGTACCTTGCCCAAATGGTAAGAAGTGCATCTATCGGTCCCAACTGTGTGACAGCCTCTTTGATTGTCCAAGCGGGTTTGATGAGCTGTACTGCTCAGGAGGTGAGGAGAAACTTAGCTGGCTAAATCCATTTGGGGATTGTATGTGAGAAGTCTGAACATATCAAATCATAAATATGCATATATTTTTTATACTTCTGTGTATCTTATCAGTGTAAAATTAAGACAAATAAACCTGTAATTTTATTGAAACAAGATTTACCATCAAATAGTTTAATTTGCATATGGTGAATTGTCATGAAAACTACTTACAAACAGTACTGATATTCCTTCACATTAAATAAGGACTTTTCATGTGCTATTTAAAGGTCAATATCTCAAACACTTATTTCTAAACAACAATACTGCATTGCTGACAAAGTTTTCTATAGTACAATATAATACCTATTCAGCGTATGTTTACTGCTCATTTGGACAATATCAAGTTTATTGTCCCCTGAAAGATGAGAAGGCAGCAATTCAAATATCAATCCTAACCAAACTATGAGCACACAAAATTTTCATATTCAAAGGTGTGGCAGTGTCATTATATAATCATAAATAAGTAACACAGTACTACAAGTGACATAGTGAAATGTATTTTCAGCTTGAAAATCATTTGAAACTTGTTTATGAAATGTGTGATTGTGTTCCAAACATCTTGTGTTCAGACTCTAAACAGAATATTGATTAATATCTAAATCAACCTGTCTGAAATCGAATTTAGGTTGTCTAAGGAGTTTCAACAATTGACTTTGGTGTGCAAATTAGCAGTTATTATAGATGGAAAATAAATAGATAAATATAGATATGAAAATCTATTTCAAATGTATTTCTTGTTGTAGGAAATGGGTCAACAACCTCTGCTTATCCCTCCAATGTGTCAACAACCACTGTTTATCCCTTTAATACTACCACAGTCAGTCCTGGACCCTCCAACATCACCGGAGACACCCCCAGTCCATCACCAGCCACCAATATCTCACACCTTGGTACCTAATTAAGTCATTTTATAATCATCCAATGCTTGCCAACATAAAAAAAGGGTCTCTTTCTGTGTACTATTTTGGTTAGGCTAATTAAGGGTCTAAGTGAAATCTCTTGCTCTGATCTCTCTGTTAAATCCTTTTACATTTAAAACTTGGTCTCCAGAAACACTGATTCAATTTCAAACAATTTTTGACTAAAACTAAAATAGTTATAGAATCAGGCCCTCTTTGAGGGAGAGCTGATTTGGAAATAATGAAGTAGGGTGCACATGGGGTGGTTAAAAATCTTCCCTAGAGAATGTCATTTAGTCGGAAATATCAGAACATTATATATGAAGCTTTTTATAATTGAGATCCATGTAATGCTACCTCATAGAAATTAAAGAACAAATCTAATCTTGGGATACGGGATATATTTTATGAAATGTTTGAAATTAGCTAGGATTTTCAAGTTTATTCTATTCATACTATATCTCCAGAGGTCCAGAGAATATATAGAATAAAAATTTTATGAATATAACAAAGGCTTGAGTTTGTGAAATTCATATTAATACATAATACATAAGAAATTTTCAAGTTTTTTTCATACCACAGCCGAGGGGTCATATAACTCTTCCTATTTTGGAAAGTTTTGTCTTGAAAAATCAAATTTGAAGAATTATCTTGTTTGTTGCTAAATGTATATTGTCAGTTGTCACATTTTAAAGAAATAATATTAAAGAATGATATGCTGACCTGTTGCTCTATAGCAAGAATCTCTTAAATTTTATCAAATAACTGTTTCTTTTTTAGAGGTCAGATTGGTCAATGGTTTGAGTTGCTATGAAGGACGAGTGGAAGTTAAAGTAAATGGTGTTTGGGGCATACTCTGTGCTGACAACTTAACAACAACTGATGCTACAGTTATCTGCAGAATGGTAACTCCAATGTAAGAATATAATTGTTTCATCATGTTCATACTCAGAATTTAAACTGCAATTAAATTGTAAGAGTATATTCTAAGGGTGTCCAGTGTTGCTTAGTCAGTCCAATTACTTGGTATTTCCTTTTACTATCACCTTGTTAATTTTGTATTTTTGGATGTTTCTTGCTATGGTTGAACTGATCAGACTAAATTTTCACTAATTGAATGCATTTAATTTACCTTGAAACAAATTTTAAATCCAAGGTTAAAAAAAACCCAAAAAACAGTGCTATATAAAATTCTTGAATGGAGTTTTTTTGACCAGTTTAATTATTCTTTATACATAGAATGCTTGAGGATTTTCTGTGTCAGGACAGAAATGCTGCAGCATTGATTGATTTTCTTTTTACAGAATTTATGGAAAAAAAATAAAATAAGTGTCTTTCACATTGAATTTGAAGTTCTAGCCTGAGAAAGTATAGAAAGTAAATCTTTTGCCATATATATCTTCTTAATGTTTACAGTGACCTTGGACCAAGTTTTACAATCAGATGTCAAGGTCATACAGCTGATCTTTCCTAATGTAATTGTGTGACTTTAGTTCGCATATTTCTTTCATCTTGGACTTATTTGGTACATTCTTGACACTTAAACTGCCATTGGATATAGGTGTAAACAAAATGTCAAGGTTAAAGCAGTTCTCTTTGTATAATCCTTGTTGTGAAAATTTCTCTCTCCTGATCTCATCTAGCTCCATAAAGTACCCTTGAGTAAATTGGGTGAAGTGACCTTGAATTAAAAGCTTTAAATTCAGAGGTTACATGCATGGTCCTTTCCAAGTCTCATGCATTCTAACATACTAAAAATTGGGGCTCTTAGTGGTCATTCCCTTAAGCTTTGGTTCCATTCAGTTTATGTCCTATGCATTTTTATTAGTTAATATTTAAAAAAAAAAAATAACCAGAATCATGAGAGGGGAGGGGGGTGGATTGATAATTTCATTATGTGAAGTATTCCTTAAATGGAGTTGAGCTTGATACACCTCACATAATTCTTCAGCAACAACAAGAAGTATCTTAACAGTCATTCCTTTGATATATAAAACTAAAGAAAGGTACCAAATGCACTGCAATCAGGATGAAACAGGGAAGTTCAAACTGGACTGTTATTGGCAAATATTAGAATTATTTACACATGTTACATAAGACTCAATCGGCGAAGGGCTTTTAGTCTGGGTTTAATGCATAAATGCTGTGATTTTTTCAAGTTTTTCAATCGACATGTAATTTTCAGAGTGTACTATTTTCAAAACTTTGCTCTGAAAGTAAAATGTATGTAGTATTTATTTTATGTAAAAGACAAAAAAAAACAAGAATTCAGTCAGTGTTTGTGAACATGATAAAGTAATTAAAGCACAGTTATAATGAAGCTCAAAGGAAAAGTTGATATTCTTTATAACCATTATTCATAACATATCATTTAAAAGTTTGTGATATGGTATATTAGGAGAATGACACTGACTTCGCTGTTAACTTGAATGCGCTATTAGCATGTTCAAATGTGATAATAAATGTTAAAATATTTTCTTGATTCTTAATTATGCAGGTTTACATCAGCTGTTGTGATGCCGTCAGGGTATTATGGGAATGCTGCAGATGACGTCCCCTCCTATTTCAGTGGACTGCACTGTAGGGGTTTTGAGAACTCACTTTCGCAATGTTTGTACAACAGAAATGAATCGTCCTGTCCTGAATCCCAGAGAGATGCCGCTGTATCGTGTGGAGGAATAGATCCAGTTGTCATCCCAGGTAGTAATAAGATTCTTTCTTTATTGAATGGGAAACCAATTCTTGTGACATCCTGAATAAAGTTTATCCTTACAGTTTACATTTTTATGCCCCCTTTGAAGAAGGGAGGGCTTATTGCTTTGCTTCTGTCTGTCGGTTGGTCCACCAACAGTTTCCGTTCATTTTCTTTGCAGAGGATGAACATATTGAAATAAAATTTGGTATACAGGTTTATCATGATGATAATATCTAGGTCAAGTTCGATATTGGATACAATTAAGCAATTTTCGACAGAGTTATGGCCCTTGAACATAGGAAAAATTCCAGTTATTTGCAGTTTCCGCTCATTTTCTTCGCAGAGAATGAACATATTGATATGAAATTTGGTAAACAGGTTCATCATGTTAATACGGTGGCCTCCGGGTATAACAAGCTAGGATATAATGAGGTACTGCTTATAACGAGATGATTGTTTGGTCCCAAATGATTTCTTTATTATTTCCTTTTAAAAAATTCTGGAAACAACGAGATCGTTTATAAAAAGACTCTGTATATTATGAGTAAAAATTTGTGCCCGTTAGTTGTAAGCGCTATCGGAAATTATGAGGTACTCACGGCACGCCTGATTGCACATGCTGGTTCCAGGAAACTAACGGTATTGCCATGTAATTTTCACAGGTATGTATACACAGGACAATAGATTAAAAGTATTCAAAAATAATGATGAGTTGTTTTTACTGCATTGTTCACAGTCATGGCTTCGAAGTAAAAGAAAAGGAAAATAATTTCGCTAGAAACAATAGGACTTATTTAGAAATGGTTAACAATTAATTAAAAATAAAAAGTGAAATTGCAAGGGACTATGGATTATCTACGAGTACATTTATTAATTTTTTTTTTAAAAACCCCAAGATTTAGAAAGTCGAGAAAAGTGCATGACTCTAAAAATATTGATGCTGACATTGAGCCTTCCCATTATGTCGGTGTTGATTCACTGGTTACGGTATTAAATTTTGATAGAGATTCTCAGTTAGTAAAATTCGGACTGAAATTCAAGATGATGACAAGAGAGAAGCCAAAAAAGGTGGTGATGATATTGGTATATCTGCAAAACCTCGAGAATTTTCTACTAAGGCCAGCATTTTTTGAAATTTCGATTTACAAACCCGCCGACCCTATTTTTTAAAAATTTAAAAAAAAATAAAAGGACCTGAACTAGCTATTAATTTTATTTTTTCCTCCGACCCGAAATTTTCTTTCTGGTAAAAATAAAAATAAATGTTGATGCAATCACGTATGTGTAGTCTGAATTATTGTTGTTAATGCATTGATTAAAAAGACCAAGTTCTTTCCGATCAAGTCACAGGCACTAGAAGTCACAAAAAAACACCATAGAGCCTACTCCTGTTTGCTTTCGTCCAACCCTACAATTTACGACCCTTTGTGATCGGCAACTTAGCCAGAATTTCCTCAAGAAAGAGAAGTTGAAGTCTTTTTCTATCACAATTCCGTAAATTAAAAAAAAAACCTCATTGGCAAGAAAATGATAAGTTACTTTTTTAAAAAACATTTTTGCAAAATAAATATTAAAATAATCATAATTTAACCGTTTGGAAATAGATCCTCTACATAACGGTTGTAAGTGGGTCATGGGGTTGGACTAATAACCCTAAACACACTGAACACAGGAGTCTTATGACTGAAGGAAAGAGAATGATTTTATTTGTCATTAAAGCTAACAAAATAACGAAACATTTTCTTTATTAAAGGTATAATTACATAAATAAATAAAATTTAAAAAGTTGGTTAGTCTTTTTTAAATAAAAAAACTTGTTTGATTTTTCACTGACATTTATGGACATGCTTCTAATCCAATTTATTTTCAGTAACAATATTTTAAATTTTGAATTTGTGAATAGCATTGTTAATTTAATCAAATAAATGATTTCTCAAACTTCTTCCTATTTTTCTGCAAGGAAGATGTGAAAACTCCCTTAATTTTTTTGGTCTTATTAAATGTATATGTACAGTATGTACTTGTATATATATAAAAAAAACTTTGTTTTTATACATGCATGTACAATATATCAACACAAATTTTCAGTGCCCATGGATAAAATATGTTAGGATAAGAACATCACCAACAACCAAAATTACTTATATATTTTTTTAAAAAATGGCAGCTCCTGGACACGTGTTCTTATTATGAAAATAAAAAAAACATTGTTGAAAAATTGTTTTATTTTTATTTTTATTCCCTCCTCCTCACCAAATAATTTGAAAAATATTTCGTAAATCTAAAAATAAAAAAATGCTGGCCTAAAGATGCATTGAACATGGTAACGATTTTCAAACCTTCTTCATGCAGAAAACAGACATCGAAGATTCCTTATAAAGTGAATACCATCACACAGTTTTTGTCTCTCGTGAAGTGAAAGTAACACTTGTTTAGATTGTACACATATTTATTCCATGGTCATTTACATTTATACGCTGTAAGTGCAGACCCTGAAACGTACTACTACACCAAAAAAGCGTGCGACTTTCTGTAAACCGATTAGCGTTTTGTGTAAACCGATTAGCGTTTCGTGTAAACCGTTTAGCGTTTCGTGTAAATCGTGAAGCGTTTCGTGTAAACCGTTTAGCATTTCGGGCAAAGCGTGCAGCGTTTTGGGCAAAGCGTGTAAATCGTTTCGGGCAAAGTGTGCGAGAACCGTATGAAACGTTCATCTGATTTTATTCGGAACTCTCTGACAATTTAATTGTGTCAAAGTAGCGCTTTTGTGATTGGCAAAACTCCTATGAGATATTCGCGTGAAAAAAAATCTATAAGAAATGATATACTTATCTTTTTACAAAATTGAATTAATTTTTAACAAATAAAAGAAAAGTATGCGTATTGAAAGAAGACTGGTTACTGAGACTATTTAGCTGTGTACAACCAGTACACATAACCTTGGACATCGCGTAAGACCTGCACCTGGCTGAACCTGTCAATCAAACTCTGTGTATTCGTTTTTATTGGATGGTCACTCGTTCCTTTTTTTGTCAATAGCCAATAGAAATTTAATGACTTCAAGGTAGTCGGAATCAGTATTTGATGATGCACACAATTTCAATTATAGATTATTTAACATTAATTTGAACAAAATTAAATGTAAACATAGAAAGGAAATATTCTGTTCATTTCTATGAAATGCGGGAAGTAAATTCTTCTGAATCCTGATTAAAAATATTTCTACAAGTTATTATTTTAATTATTTTAAACACTGATAACGGAAAGCAACAAGTAATTAACAGACTGAAATTTTCCTAGAATGTACACATGCAATTAATTATTATGGGAATCTATGTGCACTGTACTAAATTCAAATAGATTATGATAGATATATTGTACGCCGTTATGCAGGGCACCAGTTATGTATACGAATATTGAGACAAAATTTATTTTTTATTTTTTGTTCTATCCGAAATAGTAATGACAACTTTATTTTTTAATCGATTGATTTTTTTTCTTTGATATTATGTACGGAACATTTATTTACGCAAATGACTCGACGTAAAAAAAAAATTAATCGGTTGTTTTATAGCATTTTTCTACATGTAACTTATGTGAATAATTTTATTTTACATTACTTTCAAAATTATCAATGTAAATATTTACAAGTTTATTTACTGTTAGAATTTTACATCGTATTCTCTGAAACCAATAACAATATTAATGTGAGAAGAAAAAAAAAAATCCCGCCGAATACTGAAAAAGCGATTTCAGTTTGTAATCATACGGATATTATTTTTGGTATTGAATATTGTGTTATGGTAACTTTTTTCTCTGGAATTTTTGTTACTTATGGCACTAAAAAGAATCATGGATATTTCTTTTGAACAATAAATATATTTATAGAAGTAATATTTTTGGCTAATTCTGTGAATAAATAATTTTTTGCTTAAAATATCAGTACCAAATTAATTTAATTAATCAATTCAACACTTATGTACATATATGTTTCTAATATCGGTATTTCTTTTATTTCTTGTTTTCTTAAAATTAATTCTTACTAACAAAGTCATGGAAAAAATCCGAGATGAACCGAATCGATCAGGATAAAAGCGTGTGAAAAGCGAGCAAATCGTTTCGTGTGAGAATCGTTGTGTAAACCCTTCAGCGTTTTGTGTAAATCATTTAGCGTTTCGGGCAAAGCGTGTAGCGTTTTGTGTAAACCGTTCAGCGTTTCGTGTGAACCGTTTAGCGAGTGTGTAGCCAGCATGCAGGGAGCGTGTGGTGTAGTAGTATGTTTCAGGGTCTGTATGTTACTTTTCAACAAATAGAATTAATTATAAATGTAAGTATTTATTTAATTATCCCCTGTTTATAAACGTTATTTGAAATGTAAAGAACAACGATCACGTGTCACCTTGGGAAATGCCAACCTCGGATATAACGAGTATCGGTTATAACGAGAAATAAAACTATGTCCCAAGCATCTCATTATACCCGGAGGCCACTGTATCTAGGTCAAGTTCGATATTGTGTACGATTGAGCAATTTTCTTCAGGGTTATGGCCTTTGGACATAGAAAAATTCCAGTTATTTGCAGTTTCCGCTAATTTTCTTCAAAGAGGATTAACATATTAAAATGAAATATGGTATACAGGTTTATCATGATAAATGATGATTATCTAAATTATATCTAGGTCAAGTTTGATTTTGGGTATGATAGAGCAATTTTTGACAGAGTTATGCCCCTTTGTCTTCCAAATATTTGCAGTTTTAATACAGTCCAAATAAAGGGTTTCAAAACTCAAATACTCTAAAGTTACTGGGAAAAATTAATGACATTCACTCAAACTAATTTAACAACTTCAATGGTACATTATTTTAGATCTGAAAAAAATTATTATCATTTAAGTAAGTAGTTATTACCATATTTTACAATTAAGGTAAAAAAAAATTCTCAGAGGACCTAGCTTTGTCTTGTTTCCATCCCAATGATAGTCTTTTCTAAGAATTTCGAAAAATAAAGGGGGGGGCACTGCTTTTATGCTTTGAAATAGCGATTTTGGTCATTTTTTTAAAAATCCTGTTTTTATATTATTGGTGCTTTTTCCAAAATTTATGAACGAGGCCAGGTCTAATTATACCCCCACAAACGAAGTTTAGGGGGGTATATTGGTTTCGCCCTGTCCGTCTGTCTGTCCGTCCGTCTGTCTGTAGACACAACTTTGTCCCCCCTATAAAATTTTTTATTATGGCATGGAACAGTTTGAAAATTTGTACATATAAAGATGTGCACCTGCAAATTTTTTTAAGATCAGACAAGATTTAATGATTTTATGACAGTTTTCATTTTCCTTATTCTATATATTGTACACTGATGTTGAAAAGTAAGGGAGGTAATCCTTACAGATTTTATTAATTAATTAATAGTATTAAAACATTCTAAAATATTTTTATATAAATACATCCAGATGGAGATTTTTAGTCTTTATGTCTTAATTAATAAAAAAAATTATTTTTTATAAGTATTCTTTCAACTGACAATGCAAAGTTTTTGTTTGTCAATGATAAATTCTTAGGAGCTAATAAGAACATCAAAGACAAGTGTGGCTGAATGCATTTGTCCCAAGGGAGCCATTATCTGAGCCATGGTTCAAATGGCGCATATGTTTAGGGAAAATGGATAATCTGTATAATGGGTGATGGTTTGGGGGCTATTTTAAAACTGTTTCATGTAAACCAAAAGTTTCTATCATTATAAGGAAATAAATAATATCATTATACCCCCGCTCCGAAGGAGAGGGGGTATACTGTTTTACCCTTGTGTGTCTGTCTGTCTGTCCGTCTGTCTGTCCGTCCGTAACAAAAATTTCTGGCGCATTTATCTCAGCAACTATTTATCGCAGATGCTTGAAATTTTAACACAGTGTTTGTTAAGGCATGCCATATCGTGGGATATATTTTTGTACCAATCAGACGTCAACTTCCTGTTAAATGACGACTTTGCTTATTTTTTAACCAAAATTTTGAAACAAATTTTCGTCAAAGATTTCTCAGCAACTGTTTATCGCAGATGCTTGAAATTTATACACAGTATTTGTATAGGCATGCCATATCGTGGGATGTAATTTTGAACCAATCAGACGTCAACTTCCTGTTAAATGACGACTTTGTTTATTTTTTGCCAAAATTTTCAAACAAATTTCCGTCAAAGAATTCTCAGCAACTATTTATTGTAGATGCTTGAAATTTTAACACACTATTTGTTTAGGTATGCCATATTGTGGGATTTATTTCTGTACCAATCGGGTGTCAACTTCCTGTTAAATGACGACTTTGTTTATTTTTAGCCAAAATTTTCAAACAAATTTTCCTCAAAGATTTCTCAGCAGCTGTTTATCGCAGATGCTTGAAATTTTAACACACTATTTGTTTAGGCATGCCATATTGTGGGATATATTTTTGTATCAATCGGACTTCAACTTCCTGTTAAATAATGACTGTTTATTTTTTGCCAAAATTTTCAAACAAATTTTCGTCAAAGATTTCTCAGCAGCTATTTATCGGAGATGCTTGAAATTTATACACAGTGTTTGTTAAGGCATGCCATATCGTGGGATATATTTTTGTACCAATCGGACGTCATCTTTCTGTTAAATGAGTACTTTGTTTATTTTAGCCAAAATTTTTAAACAAATTTTCCTCAAAGACTTCTCAGCAGCTATTCATCGCAGATGCTTGAAATTTTAACACACTATTTGTTTAGGCATGCCATATTGTGGGATATATTTCTGTACCAATCAGATGCCAGCTTTCTGTTAAATGTCGACTTTGCTTATTTTGCATATTCACATCAGAGCGGGGGTATCACTAGTGAGCATTGGCTCACAGATATCTTGTTATTAATGAAGAAGTTAAACTATTTTCAGAAGTTGTTTAAATTTATTAGTCAACTAAATTGATGAAGTGATCCTATTGGGCATTGATTTAACTGAAATTCAAAATCACTGATATGATTGTAGTGTTTTGGCAATTTTAAAATTGTTTGTAATATTAAATTTTCTTTTTTTTCATATTTTTACATAGTATGGTAATTATGGTAATGTTTTGGGAGTTTATTAAATTAAACAAGCTCATCAAAGAAAATCATAGTCCTATGGGATCAATTTTCTGATATGGAGTTCCATTGTGCCATAGGAGAAAGTGAGGAAAATTTGAAACAACTAATTGCATCTGTCAAGACTCCTATTAGAAAGATATTGAAAGTTTTATCAACAGAAGAGCATTGCTTGGCTACCAGTATTTCCATTTACTGCAAAGGGAGGGGTTATTGTCATTTTGTTGGTTTTTCTTTAAATCAATTAAATAAAAAAAAATATCATCAGATACATACATTTGTTAATGTATTACTGTTATAGATATGTATTTACAGTGAAATTCTGACAATTTTGATTTTAATTTTTTTTCTTAACAATTTTTTTTTTTACAAATCTAGAATTAACTTTTTTTGTATGTGTTCCAAACCTTTATTATTCAATTCAATTATTTGTCCCATTTGAAATTAGCCTTGCGGGGGTATTAGTCCCATTAGGACAATTCTAGTTTTTTCTGCCCTAGATTTTTGAATGAAATTTTCTACAAGAATTTCTACTGATATAATTATTATTTTAAGATAAAAAAAAAATAAGACATTTACCACACCGTTTGTTTAAGGGGTCATCTCAAAGTTTGTTCATTTTTAACATAGAACCCTATGGGATTTTGCTTTTAAAAAATGTACCAAATTTGCACATTTTTTAAACTTCTGCCCTAGGGATTTCTTTTTCTGTTCTACATATTAAAGTTATTGTTTAAAGGCATCAAATTGTCAAATAAAAAAAGCCTTTTACTTCCTGGTTCGTTCCAGGGGTCTTATCAAAGTCATTTTTTGTATGCCCAATTTCCCAGTTTGTCAGATAATGGCTATTTTTTATTTGATAAAGACAGAAATGGTGATCTGTATTGTATTATTAAAACATTAAGACATATTTATGCAATAAATAAATATATAACATCACATATTAAGGGTAATTGATATAAAATACATGGTTAATGTCTTGAAATAAATGAATTTAGCAATATTTAGGCAGGTTAAGAAAACGTGACAGAGGGTTAGGCTTGCTGAACCCTCTTCACGTTTTCGACCCGAGCCCAAATATAGCTTATACTTCGAGACATTTATGTTAATTCCACAATATAATATCAATTTTACACATCAATCGAGCTATTTTCAACAAATTTCGCTGAATATGTGCAGTTGAAACTATCACGCCATGGCGTCAACAAAGCAAAAAGATGACATCACAATACAAATGAAACGATGCGCGAAAGTGTGCGTACTCGTTCTGTACTTGGCCTCGTTAAGTACTTTGAACAATAGGAATATGTTTAAGTTTTTAGCTCACCTGAGCTGAAAGCTCAAGTGAGCTATTCTGATCACATTTTTTCTGTCGTCCGTCTGTCTGTCCGTCCGTCTGTCTGTCTGTAAACTTTTCACATTTTCAACATCTTCTCAAGAACCACTTGGCCAATTTCAACCAAACTTGGCACAAAGCATCCTTAGCCTAAGGGGATTTAAAGTTGTGAAAATTAAGGATCACGCCCTTTTGCAAAGGGAGATAATTAGGATTTTATGAAAAATTTCGAGAAATTTTCAAAAATCTTCTTCTCATGAACCATAAGACCAGGAAAGCTGAAACTTGTGTGGAAGCATCCTCAGGTAGTGTAGATTCTAATTTGTGAAAATCATGACCCCCGGTGGTAGGGTGGGGCCACAATGGGGGGTCAAAATTTAACATAGGAATATATAGAGTAAATCTTTAAAAATCTTCTTCTCATGAACCATAAGACCAGGAAAGCTGAAACTTGTGTGGAAGCATTCTCAGGTAGTGTAGATTCTAATTTGTGAAAATCATGATCCCCGGGGTTAGGGTGGGGCCACAATGGGGGGTCGAAGTTTTACATAGGAATATACAGAGTAAATCTTTAAAAATCTTCTTCTCATGAACCATAAGACCAGGAAAGCTGAAACTTGTGTGGAAGCATCCTCAGGTAGTGTAGATTCTAATTTGTGAAAATCATGACCCCCAGGGGTAGGGTGGGGCCACAATTGGGGGTCGAAATTAAACATAGGAATATATAGAGTCAATCTTTAAAAATCTTCTTCTCAAAAACTAATCAACCAGGAAAGCTGAAACTTGTGTGGAAGCATCCTCAGGTAGTGTAGATTCAAAGTTGTGAAAATCATGATCCCCGGGGGTAGGGTGGGGCCACAATTGGGGTCGAAATTAAACATAGGAATATATAGAGTAAATCTTTAAAAATCTTCTTCTCATGAACCATAAGACCAGGAAAGCTGAAACTTGTGTGGAAGCATTCTCAGGTAGTGTAGATTCAAAGTTGTGAAAATCATGATCCCTGGGGGTAGGGTTGGGCCACAATGGGGGGTCGAAGTTTTACATAGGAATATATAGAGTAAATCTTTAAGAATCTTTTTCTCAGAGACTAATCAGCCAGGAAAGCTGAAACTTGTGTGGAAGCATCTTCAGGTAGTGTAGATTCAAAGTTGTGAAAATCATGATCCCTGGGGGTAGGGTTGGGCCACAATGGGTGGTCGAAGTTTTACATAGGAATATATAGAGTAAATCTTTAAAAATCTTTTTCTCAGAAACTAATCAGCCAGATGATTCTTTATAATTGTTAAGACTTTGGCCCCAGGACAATTCTTTGGCCTCACAAGAAGGTTCAGAGTTTGATATACGTTTATATCCTATATATAAACAATTGGTAAGGATCTTTTTGAGAACTGCAATACTCAACATATTATATGACTATAAAATCATCCTGTTAGAAAAGGGACTAATGATTATCATAAGAATATCCAGGGGAAAAATGGATTTTATTTATACATGATCTACATGTATTATTGTACATTGTCCAGATAGTTTGTATTATGACTTCATTAAGCTGATTTTATCATACCTATTGTTCCTCAGGTGAGCGATGTGGCCCATGGGCCTCTTGTTTTTTTTTTTTCAGTTTCACTGAATAGAATACCGTTTCATTCTATGTATGAAACTATAGAAAACAATTATTTCTAATTATACATTTAAAAAAATGAAAATGTCTGGAGTAATCCGAATGTTACAGTAAGTTGTGATAAAAATTGCGTATCCCAGTAGTATTGAAATATAATAATGTGTGCATTATACATTTATGTCTATTATTGATGATATTGAAACAGGTTTTTAAAAAATTAGTTATTAGTGGTCCTATCTACACTGAACTTGCATGGACTGGATCTTTTGATACTTATGCACTTGACAGGCTCGAATGCTGAGTGTGAGCCACAGGTTTCGGAGGCTGAATGAGGAAAAGGTTTTTGGAGCTGGTTAAAGTGTTTGGAGCAGGTGTCCTTTGATGACTATACAGTATCTTACTTACTGCTGTTCCTAACTTCACCAAACTCGCATGAATGGTCATCGTATGATTCTTAAGCACTGAAAAGGCTTGAATGCTGAATTTGAGTCATTGTTTTGGGATGCTGGATGAGGTTAAGGTTGTAGTAGGTTAAAGTGTTTGGAGCATGTGCCCTTTGATGATTATAACTTAATCATTACTGGTCCCAACTTCATCAAACTTACATGGCTGGTGAATCTTATGATACTAATGCACCTGACAGGCTTGAATGCTGGATCTGAGCCATTGGTTTCAGATGCTATGTTATGATATTGTATTAGTTGAAATGATACAATATTGTATAATAAGATAGAATATCATATGATACAATTTACTATTTGGAAAAAATGTCAAATCATATAATACAATGTCATATTGTATCTTATCATACAGTATTATATTGTACCATATTACATATAATGAGGCACAATATTGTATTTTATCATAAGATAAAATATTGTATTGTATAGTTGTGTATGGGTAGCAATCGTATCATACAATACAGTATGAAATTTATATATTATTTTTTTTCAATTTTGTCTCATGTGATATTGTATATTGGGTTGATCAATCTCATAGATGGCAAGGGGAAGCCGAGCTGTCTATGAGATTGATCAACCCAATATATTTCCGTAGTGAGTCAGTAACTAACCTAATAAGTGTTTCAATTTCCCGAGGACTATCAAGAGACATATTTATTCACAAATAGCGATGATCTACGTAAAGCCATGTACAAGATGCCTAACATCTCGTCCAATTTAACTCATTTAAACTCCTCAAAATTTTCAATCTCACCTTTCAAATATTCTTTAAAAATCCTTGCTTCACCCATGTTTACTTACAATGTTTTGTTGCTATTCAATTTTAAATGTTTTCTCCCTTTAGGCCAGCATTTTTTTATTTTTAGGTTTACAATCCCGCCGCTCGGTTTTCTGAGTTTTTAGAAAAAAAATAAAATTACAAAAAAGATCTTTTTTTTCTCCCCGACAGCAAATTTTTCCTAGTAGGAAAAGTGTATCGTCATTGTTATCACAGAGGCATAAAATCTGCTCTTTTTGTGTCATGATAGCCTAAAAAAATTTTACGCATCTTTTTCTCGTGCTACATTCTTCAGAGAAGCTTCTACAAACACTCTGCTTAAGTTTCATACTTTGAAGTTTTACCGACAGTGTTGACCAGTGGCTAGACGAGATAGTCACACCTCACTGAACATGGCTTCGATAGTTAACTGTGCAGCTGTTTTCAAGTACATCACTGTAAAATGATTCCCTTTCTTTTTGTGTTGAATTAGCATATGTATTCATTGGCATTTTTAAAAATTTATTTTACACACGGGGAGAGGGAGAGAGAGAGAGAGAGATGCATTAGAGATATTATTAATTTCTGCAGTAACTGTTCCCATGAACACATTTTAAAGTGACCTGCCAAGTGAATTTTAAAAAAATCATATCATTGTTTGTGCATTTTCCGTTATTTTCATTTAAAATTTACCATTACATAACTATTTGCATAGTTGTACTTTGTACATGGAAATTCAACAGGATAAAATACATGCACACATATAGTTGCAGTGATTTTATAGAGTCTGTTCACATTCACAATGTTATGTTTGAGTTTTCTCACATATAATCACCCAAACCAATTTTGTAAATAAAATGTGAGAGATCAATGAAGTTGAATATTTTTTAACTGCAGAAAAAATATTTTGTATATTTGTATATTAATAATTATATACTAGTATCATACAGGAGAAAACATTATGACTTTATGTTCATAAAATTTAGGTTTTTAAAAAAAAAATGAAATGTTGACATGTCTGACAATAGTCTGACTAGTAACTTTGAATCTTGGGCTAGTAACTTTGTGGCCAAATTTTGTAATTGCACACCCCTGACATTGCTATATGTACATGTAATATGAAAGCTGTATGTCTAATATTCTATTGTACTATTTCAGTGATATGTTACACAGATGACATACTTTTCACATGCTACACTTGATGCAGTTACACACCACTATCATGCAGTTGTCTTTCATTATATTATTAGAATAAAGATGATGTCAATAAAGTTTTTTTTTCTCCTACAGAACTTTACAACTTTGTGGTTCTTAAACCTAAAAATAAAAAAAATGTAGGTCAAAAGATATTTATTTTTATTTTTATTTCCTCCTCCTACGGAACTTTATCATTTTGATGTTTGTAAACCTAACAATAAAAAAATGCTGGCCTTACTTTGCAGAGATTTGAGCAAATTTCGACACTGCCATTATGTTCTGCTCCAGACAAAACAATGTGACGTCAATATTCTATGGGCAACTACTCTAATTTTAAAGAATTTCAAAGGGCAACTACTCCAAATACTTTAAGAACTTACGGCATGCGGTTTATGTATTAAATACTATGAAATGTCGAAATGAGTAAGCGAAGCGTCGACCAATGTCGGCCATATTGCCTAATATTAATTCTCACAAAACAAATATAGAGATATATGAGGCAATCACGTGCTATGTTTAAACCAATGAAAATGTGACATTTCAGTCCAAGCAAAAACAATATACAATATTATGTCAAACTACATTTCAGTATCCAATATTTATTAAAAAAATCATTAGCTATGATTTTCTTATATTAATATGATAAAGGTTGTCTCGTAAAGGTGATGTCTTGTCTTGGTGAGCTCTGTTATCTGTGATTACCTGTTTAAATTTTTTCAGCTCTGTCAGTAACTTCTCCCATTCTCACTTTCTTGTTTACATAACAAATTAAAGAATTGTAGGCTCTATATAACCAAATATTAACTTCAACATCTGACATTAAAATTTTGGTTCTCATAATAAATTTCATAATTTTTTTAAGGTAAAGATATAGGTGCTGACCTAATGAACTGCAGCTTTGAGTCAAGTTATTGGGAGTCAGAATTGAGTTGTGGACTAACTCAAATGACCAATGACAACTTTGATTGGAGGCGATATTCAGGATCTTCACCGAGTTCTTCAACAGGACCATCATATGCTTCTGATGGAAGATATTATCTCTACATTGAGACATCTAATAGTTATAACAATGCAAATCATGTTTTGATATCCAGGACTTTCAATACCGGTAGGTACACAATGGAAAATATATTGCTGACTAGAGCATATTTTAGATACTGTAACAATAATTTTCATGCATTTTTCATTTAACTTAGTTGCTAAAAGTGGATGTCTTCTAATTTTCATGCCTTTTTCATTTGACTTAGTTACTAATGGTGGATGTCTTCGATTTGATTACCACATGTATGGAACCACCATCAACACCCTGAATGTCAATGTTTCCACGGTAGAAAATGGCACCCAAAGGTTGTGGTGGAGACATGGAAACCAAGGAAATGTGTGGTCAAATGCTATTGTTCCTCTACCCAGAAGCTCCTCCTTGAGGGTTAGTAAAATCAGTGATTCTGTGTGATGAAGGTTTTATAGCTCTTCTGATCATAGAGGTTCAAATAAGCTTTAGTGTTAATGATCACAAATTTATGACATCTATCCAGCTACCTATCTGTCTTTCCATATGATCATTGGATTTTGTTACAAACTTTTCGCAGTTTTATCTTCCTTGGATCTACTGAACCAATTTCAACTTAAGTTGGCACAAAGCACCCTTTGGTGAAGGGCTTTCTGAAAGTCATTTGGGAACCTATTTGTCCTTAATATTGGCTGAAATTTTAAAACTTCATGTCCAAAAACCGTTTTGTTGCTAGAAGGATCACAGTACAATTTAACTCATTTATAGAATTTCAACACAAAACATTAATTCATTTAATTTTTTTTATGGCGTCAAGCGAAGCTCAAAAGCCATCTAGGGATCGTACGTCCACCGGAAGTGTAAGGAGCTGAACAACGCATGCTATCAATAAATCCGCGAAAATGAGTGCAAAGTTTTCTTTAGTATTTGAGAAATAAAAGAAGACTTGCTTCCATTTAGAACAGAACTGTACGTCAATATAACAAGTTGGCAGATAACAAATAGTTATAATGTCTTTGACAATATTCATATTTTATTGTAAACAATATGTCTTGGTTTCAGCGGATGAATACACTTCACGCACTTGCGATAGTTAGGCCTACATACTCAATTTGTTTATAAAATATACCTGCCTGCAAAACAGATTATTTTGAATCCATATCGAATGTTGACTGTACAAATGCTTGATCTTTTAGAAACAAAAAACTTCCTGCACAGAACTATATCAATCTAAGTAACTTTAAACCAACTAGCGTACTTTCACTTTTAACTGTAAACGATATGAATGGGGGCCTTTTTATATCTACCCCTGATCTTTTCGGTCCGGTCATTTGGACCCATAGGATTTTTGAATCAATTGATAATAAGAGACAGAGTTTTTATCAGCAATGTACAAAATATAGAATTAAATACAATCATACTTTTAATACTTATTAATTCTATTTGAATAGAGAAAAAAAAAATATCTACAATGTTTTAACTCCAAGAATATTTCTAATATGTAAACGGTGTGACCGTTGGACGGAGCGCAGATTTAACACAGTGCAGTTTGATTTTTGTATAATAAAATCTATTTAAATCGCACCAAGTAGGATCCGCCAGCATGGTTGCCTACTCAAATCATTCGTCAAAGTTAAACTAAACGTCGCGTGCTCAGTGTACATTATGACGTCATATTTCAGACGTAAAACGTTCAAGTTTTGTCTTCGGAAATAAGCAAAGAGAGTTACGTGATTCCGAATTTTTTTGAATTTCCTCTTTCATTGATCATCAATTTAATTCATATGAATGCCAATGTAATAAAGTTGAATACTTTATTTAGAATCTAAAAGATCAGTTTCTTGACGTTAATGTAATTATTTTCCATCTGATAATTTGATAAGACATACATAGAACAAGTCGTGTTTCTTGATTGAAGCACTTTTGAAACTTATCTGGTGCCCTTTTTAATTTCTTTTAATTTAAATTACCTTCTATTGAAACACTGGAACTTATTCAATCGAGTTCAGGGGCAATAAACATCGATAAGTACCAGTCAATCAATAATCGAACTAACTTTTTAAAAACAAAATGGCTGCCAATATGGCAGCAACCCAGGGCTGGAAGAAATTTTTTTTGGCCTAAGTACCCCTGATTCAACTTTTATTTTTTACTGATTTTCTTATATATACGTGTTACCATTAATCCTCGCTTCGCGAGGCGGGCTTCGCCCACCTCTCGCTGCGCTCGGTATTAAAAATTTTAAGTAACATTCAAAACTTTTTAGGAATAAGGTGAGTCAATTTGTAATGAATTGAAATTTGATTAATTTTGTGATGAAAACATATTTTTTATTTATCTGAAAGTAGTCGACAGATGTATTTTGTCTAATATATTTGTTTTTAAAAAAGGAATTATAATTGATACCAATTTTTAAATGAATGGTCAATAACCAAATTAAAATGGCTTTTGATAATAAAAGAGATCCCAGTTCATTTTGATATTTTTATTATTTTAGTTGACTGCATAAAATCTATATTAAATTTTATTTGTTTAAATTGACCGCCTGACTCAATTTAAAAAAAAAAAATTATTTTCCAGCAAAACATTAAGAAAAGTTGGTCTCATGTTATTGTACGTACATATCTTAAGAGTTACAGAATCATAATTTGTTTAAGGATTTTTTTAATCAAGTGTATGTGTGATCAATGATGGAATACCATAATTTATTCTGACTTATTAAAAAAGTTGTTCAGCTTTGTACTCTTCAAATTAATTTGAACTCGACACAATTGTGGCCCTTCAGGCCTTTGATTTCCACTTAAATGTCTTCCCAATATGATGGTAAAATCATAAACATTGTTTGTCTTTTAAGAGGGTTCGATGGGCATATATTTGAATATTGATATAATATATGATAGCCTTCTTGAAATATAAGTGATATTTGGGCTTTGGTAAAAAGGGTAAAAGGCCTAGGTAAGCATTGCCCTCTGTCATGCTTTCTTACCCTTGCCCAAATGTCGCTTATGTGATGTTTGAAGACAGTAACCTTGTATTTTAGACATGTTGAAACAAGGTAAATTTTAAAAAAAATCTTCTCTTTGGCATCCAGTAGATAAACTCAGTATATGGTTATGATAAGCAAGGATACCTTTACCAAATTTGTCATGTATTTGGTTGCAGAAATTTCAGGCTTTATGGTGCTTGGACAGGAATTTCTTGGTCTTTAACTTATGATCAATAAAAAGTATTAATTAGGGCCCTGCTTTGCGGGTGCCTTATAGTGATCAGTCTGTCCGTCTGTCCTTCCTTCAATCTGTCCATCTGTCCAGCCAAGATCTCTTGTCCAGAGCGTATCTTCTCTCCCCTTGGCCCAATCTGGCTCATACTTCACCCACAGAGTACCTTTGGGTAAAGGGTAATCAGTGACCTTGAACCATGTTTCTAGGTTGAAGCTGAAGGTCGTAGCAGAATTATATGGAAAATCCTTGTCCAAAGCACATCTTCTCTCCCCTTGGTCCATTCTGGCTCAAACTTCACTCACAGAGTGCCTATGGTCAAAGGATGTGCAGTGACCTTGATTGAATTTGGTAGGTGAAGGGTCAAGGTCATATTGGATCATGCAAAATTTCTTTTTTTCAGAGCGTATATACTCTCCACTTAGCCATATTTGGCTCATACTTATAGGTCAAGGTCAAAGCAAAATTATATGAAAGGCTTTTCAGTCTATTGTCCATTACTTAAGCGGGGCCCTTTGAGATGGTCACCATATCAATGTTGTCTAGTTGTTTAATAATCTTCTTCTAAACTACTAGACATATAGACAACAAAGTACATGGTAATCTTGACTGAGATTGAATTGGTTTGCCTTTATTGACTCACAGAAAAGTATGACCCAACAGTAAACAACAAAATACTGTAATTGTATGATCAATGTATTTACTTTCTTACAGATTCTGATTGAGGCAACGGCTGGCAGCAGTTATACAGGAGATATTGCCATTGATAACGTTAATGCAAGGCCTACAGAATGTTCAGGTTAGAGTAAACTTACATTGTAACAGGGCTCAACATTAACATGTGTCAAGTAGTTTGTTCATTTTGCGATTGGACAAGTCCACAAACTCTGTTTTAAATGGAAAAACTACTTCAGACTTTTTTTTTCTTTTAATATTTTGTGACTTAGAATAAAAATAAAATCAATGAATGTTTATATATTTAAACATTGTAAGTATTTGTAAGTTACAACTATCAAATACAAAATAAAACTAGAACTTTTTTTGTCTCCAACAAAAAGTAAGGGCTTTTTGACAGCCCTATTTTCCCTTTTTTATTTAAAATGTCAAAAAATTTATCTCAAATCTTTTCTAAAATTTCTGAACGCCTTTGTATAACCAGATGCTTAGATAGGAATTTATGAGTAGTGCAATGTCAAAAGAAAGATAACTCCAGAACTTTACAAGAAGCTACACTTCTAATTTCCAGAAGAATATTTTCAAAAAATCATATTGAAGTAAGTATTCATTCCTGGGACACAAAACTTGGTATGCCTACAGTATTTATGCTCTACATTCTTACAGCAAAGCGAGATAACTCTTACTAAAAAAAAATTTGAAATTTAAACAAGTGATGATGTTTGGGCCTTCCATACCCCTATAAGGAGTCAAAAAGTGGCCCCTCGGACCACAATTTGAAGATTGTGCTCTTTATTCTGAACAATAAACTGAAAAGATTTTAAAATCGGAAGAGAAATAAAAAAGTAACAGCTAAAGGTCCGTTTTGTACGTTGGCCCCTGCAGATCCCTAATTTTTTCGAATTGTGTACCCAAAACTTTTTCCGGTCTGCGCATTGTGTGTGTCAATATACAGATAAAATATTGTAATATTTAAATGGAAACTTTTTGAGAAAACGAATGACGCGTGATTTTTGTGTAACATTGAAACTCCCATAGACGATTTTCATTTTTTTATGAAACTTGAAATATATGTTGATTACGTCCATTTAAATAATATTCAGGCGTCATATTAACTTTTAATGGTCATTTGAATTTTTTTGGATTTCCATCCCCCTTTTCTAAATTTTAAGGCTTTATATCTCAAAAATGGTAAGAGATAGAAAGTTGTCTACGCTTACAATTTTGTACAACTAGTTATGATAAATCTAGTTCTAGAATTTGAATGCTCTACATTAAAAAATAAACAAAGTATTGAGTTTCAATCAATTTTTGCAATTTTCCTTGTAAAAACCGGAAGTACAGGAACCGGAACTTCAAAACCTTACATTTCATATACTGATATATTTGCTGTAAGACCAATGTATACTTGTATCAATATTCCTTCCAGTTTTCAAAAAATCGCTGACAGAAATTTGTCTTAAAATAATAATAATAACTAGATTCGATCTCGTTGCGAGCAACGAGTGGGTCTTCCGTCCAATAATTTATTTTCACATGATTTAAAAAAAAATAAAAAAAAATTCAAAATATTTAAAATTCATCCAATCATTTCGACAAAGATGTCATTAGACGCAGAATTGTAAGTGCAACTTAGATATTATGTTTGGAAATTATTCTGATGTCATTTAAACACGATTTAATTAAATTTAAATTTTTTAAAAAATTTTAAATTCATCCAATCAATCCGAGAAAGATGTCATTGGACGCAGAATTCAAAGCGCAACTTAGATATTATGTTTAAAAATTAGTCTGATGTCATTAAAACACGATTTGATCAAATTTAAAATTTTCAAAAAATTTAAAATCATCCAATCAATTCGACAAAGATATCATTAGACGCAGAATTCAAAACGCAACTTAAATATCATGTTCAAAAATTTTTATGATCTCATTTAAACACGATTTAATTAAATTTAAATTTTTTCAATTTTTTTAAATTCATCCCATCAATTCGAGAAAGATGTCATTGGACGCAGAATTCAAAGCGCAACTTAGATATTATGTTTAAGAACTAGTCTGATGTCATTTAAACACGATTTGATTAAATTTAAAATTTTCAAAAAATTTAAAAATCATCCAATCAATTCGACAAAGATGTCAGTAGACGCAGAATTCTAAGCACAACTTAGATATCATGTTTTAAAATTAGGCTGAAGTCATTTTAACGCGATTTAAATGAGTTTAAAATTTTTAAAAAATTTAAAATTCATTCAATTTATTCAAGAAAGATGTCATCAGACGCAAATTTGTAAGTGCAACTTAGATATTAAGTTTTAAAATTAGTCTGAGGTCATTTTAATGCAATTTAAATGAGTTTAAATTTTTTTAAAAATTTAAAACTCATCCAATCATTTCGACAAAAATGTCATTAGACGCGAAATTCTAAGCACATCTTAGATATCATGTTTTAAAATTAGGCTGAGGTCATTTTAACGCGATTTAATTGAGTTTAAAAATTTTTAAAAATTTAAAATTCATTCAATTTATTCGAGAAAGATGTCATCAGACGCAGAATTGTAAGCGCAACTTAGATATTATGTTTTAAAATTAGTCTGCGGTCATTTTAATGCAATTTAAATGAGTTTAAATTTTTTTAAAAAATTAAAATTCATCCAATCAATTCGAGAAAGATGTCATCACACTTAAAATTGTAAGCGTAACCTAAATATTATGTTTTGAAATTAGTCTGAAGTCATTTAAACACGATTTAATTAAATTTAAAATTTTCAAAATTTTTAAAAATCATCCAATCAATTCGAGAAAGATGTCATTAGAGGCAGAATTGTCAGCACAACTTCAATATTACATTTAAAAATTAGTCTCAGGTCAATTTATAAAGATTTAATTTAAAATTTTTTAAAAATTTATAATTTATCCAATCAATTCGAAAAAGATGTCATCAGACGCAGAATTGTAAGTGCAACTTGGATATTATGTTTTAAAATTAGTCTGAGATCATTTTAACACGATTTAATTAAATTTTAAATTTTTAAAAAAGTTAAATTTCATACAATTAATTCGATAAAAATTTCATTGGACAAAAAATTGTAAGCGCAACTTAGATATTGTTTTAAAATTAGTCTGAGGTCATTTTATAACGATTTAATCAAATTTAAAATTTTCAAAAAAATTTAAATTTCATCCCATCAATTGGAAAAAGATTTTATTAGACGTAGAATTAAAATGCAACTTAGATATTATGTTTTAAAATTAGTCTGAGGTCATTATAACACATTTAATATGAGTTTTAAAATTTAGCTTCCCTACTCGGAATTTCCAGACAATGATTTTTCTCGTGATGCTAGTCTATCATGTCCTCTATCATTCCTGAAGTTTTCAGCTTTCTATCTTTTCTCGCTTTCAAATAGATGTGTGGACAATGAAAACTCATCGAAAGTGTGTTCTATATCTTGACCCCGGCTAGCTTCCGTACTCGGAATTTCCGGACAATGATTTTCCTCGGGAGGCTATACGATCATGTCCTCTATCATTCCTGAAAATGTCAGCTTTTTATCTTTGGACGTTTTTGAGGAGATGCGTGGACAAGACGTTTTCGTCAAAAACGTGTCCTATATTTTGACCCCAGCTAGCTTCCGTACTCGGAATTTCCGGACAATGATTTTCCTCGTGAGGCTAGACGTTCATGTCCTCTATCATTCCTGAAAATTTCAGCTTTCTATCTTTGCTCGTTTTTGAGGAGATACGTGGACAAGAACTTTTTAAAAAATGACAAAATGGCGGATAAGTCCGAACCGGAAGTGATTTTTACAAAATAAAAAAAAGCGTATCAAGTTTATATAATAATAGATCGATGCTGAAAATTTGACAAAAATCGGACCACCCATCTCAGAGAAATCTTCTGCACAAAAATTGTAAAGAAAAGAAAAAGAAAAAAAAACTAGAGCAAAGCTCGTTGCAAAGCAACGAGTGGGTTTTCCGCTAATGTCGAAAGCAACGCTAGAAGTACGTCTAAGAAGCAGAGTTCTTAATCTAGTAACAAAGAAACCCAAGTACAAAAACATAAAAAAAAATCGAATGATTCTTGGTACAACTTAACATGATCCGAATGTTTTTAAGTACGACTTAACCAAAAACCCATAACCATTTCAAGAACGACTTAACAAAAAAAAACAATGTGTTTAAGTACGACTTAACAAATTTGACTTCATTTTAGGTACAAGTTTACTTTACCTCGAACTAACATCTTTTTTCTTAACCCAGAATGCAAAATTAAAATTTATGTAAAAAATCAATTTTGTTTAAAACATAATTCTGAGCATTCTTCCTCTTCACTGCTTTTCAAAAGGTTGACCTTTCGTACTGTGTGCTCGTTGCGTCATTAATTGTCAGAAACTTATCGATGTAAAGTTTACTTTACTGTACTTCTGTGAATATTTTCTATGTAAAATTACTATGAACCAGACAACATTGAAATGGTGAACATTTCAAAGGGCCCCGCTTATGTTATTTCAGAGAATTCTGCTTTGACCTTGACCTATAACTTGAAATTTTTCCAGCTGGCATAGAACTTTTAATTCAATTTCATTCCCCCTAACATACATGCATTTTTGTTCAATCTGACCAAGATTAAGCATATTTGGAAAATAATCTACTATCTAAAACTAATTTTAAAAAGATCTGCTATGACCTTCACATTGACAGACTTGGTTCAAGGTCACTGCACACCATTAACCAATAAACTCTGTAAAGGTAAAATATTAGCCAAATAGGGGCTAAAAGGAGAGTATATCTATGCTCTTAAAATATGGATTATTGTGTGATCTGATATGACCTTGACTCTTCATCTACAAATATCATTCGAGGTCATTGCATATATTTTGAACAAAGGCATCATGTGGGTGAAGTATGAGGCTGAATGGAGCAAAGGGAGAGAAGATATACTCCGGACAAGGATTTTTAAAAATATAATTCTGGTATGACCTTCACAGTTTCTTTTCACTGAAAATAGGTTCAAGGTCACTACACACCCTTTCACCCTTTACTCAAAAGCTCTGCTTATGTGAAGTCTGAGCCAAATAGGGGTTAGTAGAAATTATATATGCTCTCAAAAAAGGATTTTTGCATGATCCGATATGATCTTCACCCGTTACCTAGAAATTTCATGCAAGGTCACTGCACATCGTTTAACCATAGAGACACTCTGTGAGTATTAGCCAGATTGGACCAAAGGGAAAAAAGATATGCCCCAGACAAGGATTTTATATATATAATTCTGCTATGACCTTAACCTTATACCTAAAAACATGGTTCAAGGTCACTGCACATCCTTCAACCAAAGGAACCCTGTGGATGAGGTATGAGCCAGATTGGGCCAAGGGGAGAGAAGCTATGCTCCTGTCAAGCCATCTCGGATGGACAGACGGACAAATTGATCACTAGAAGGCGCCCGCATAAACATGCCTTTTTATCTAATTTAAAATAGTATCCATGCTATCTGCCCATGGTGAATAGTCATCAAAACCATTCATCAGCAGAATTTGATTTCCCTCCTTTTTAAGGTGGTATGGGACATCTGTCGATATTAATGTGGATTAAAGTACTACATGTATATAATTGAAAACTTTTCACCGGTTTAGAATTTTCAAATTTTACAATATTTAACCAAAAAATAGCTTTTAAAAATGTTTGAAAAGGTAAAAATTGTAAAAACCCCAGCGGGATTCGAACTCATGACTTACAGGTTCCTAGTAAACCCTCTAACCCACTGTGCTAAGGAGTTAGGTGACCATTTTTGAAAAGAAACTACATGTACTTATATAATTACACTTTATTTCATTGTTTATTTCGATAAACAATACGTCACAACATGGAAGTGTCCCATATCACCTTAAACTCGGAACACCTCTGACCTAATAAGATCGCCGCATTAAATACAAAGTTTGATTTAACTCTAATTTGTTTATCATCAAGAAATTCTGCATCGCTGACAAATAAAGTTTTCTTCTGTATAATGAAATACCAATTAACTGACTATTCAGACAATAGCAAGTTTATTGTCCCATTCCACAGCAACTATTTCCCTTGGCTTTGCCTCATTAAATAGTTGCTGTCTTGGGGGACAATAAACTTGCTATTGTCCTCATACCCAGTAAATACTAAATAGGCATATAATATCCCATCCACCTACATTTTATGTTATATAACCTCCCGTTTGTAACCTTCAATTTCACTGTAAAGTCAACATATCTGTCATAGCCGCAAGTTTCACAATTTATTTCTGCTTCTCATGTACTTAAAATTAGGGGCCTTAATATTGCTTACCAATTCCAACAAGAGACATCCCTCTAACTATTGATAATCATTAAAATTCATTTCATGAATCTACGCAACAATGATAAACCTTCAAGTACAGTCACTCTCAATTTTACAAAAATATTGACGGTACTTTATCCGAAACTGTTCCTTGTACCTTTAACTTAGTACACTAACATTTTTATGAAAAGACAGTTTGTCTTAGAATAAGAAAGCTAATGCAATTCTGAGAAAAAGAATACCACATATTGCCAATTCCATTGAGGTTTAATAAAAATATGGCCATTTAAGTGAACCCACCATTTCCAATTTCCTTTAGTAAACACAGATTTACAGGGTTCTCCATAGTAAAACATCTTTACCTGACCTTTTAGAGGTCAACTTTTGTTCAACCACCTTTAAAAAGAAACCTTATTCAATACAACATATGCCTACATGATATAATCATGATAAAAGCTTCACATCACTTAGAAATACCCTTACATGTATACCCCCCACCCCCCAATCTTTTGATTTTCATAAAAAGTCATGGTTTGAAATGTTTTACCTAATTTTATGAAACGTGTGGCAATTTCCTTGAGTAATTTCTCACACATATTTGAAAACAATCATCAATGATTCTAAAATTTGATCTTTATTTGTTTATTGTATGATTTGTACCATTTTAATTAACAAATAGACAGCTGTCCTGCTTGTGATTTCTTGTTTTCATGAAAAAAGTAAGCTAACAATCATATTTAGTGAATATCTAATCTATTCTGATTTCTAGTCTCCTTCTAACCATGCTAAAACAGTAAGTTACAACCTACAAGTTAGACATCTGCCTTAAATTAGAATTAAATTCAAACACACCCAGGTAGCTGGAGACAGAGTTGATTTCAATGAAAAATGTTCAAATTTGACATGTTTTTCTACTTTTTTATGCATATATACCTTAGAAAGGTAGAAATAGGTTGTTTCTTGTTCATTTCAAAAGTAATTATCATAGCAGATGTTATTTCAAAGTCAAATGTACATTTACATATCCTACATGTAATCTTAATGCAGACAATTAAATAGGGGGGGGGGTTCAATTATGTAAACACATCTAAATATCTTTATGAAATAAAAAATAAAGGAAACATAATTGCATACTTTTATTGAAAAACAAATTTTCACAGCAATTATGAATTTCTTTAAACAGCCTTAATTTTGTTTTCATAATTTCTTATCAAACACAAACCACAACATGGCATGATGCTTTCTTCAAGTTCCATTATTGTTCATGCATTATCGGATTTAATTTGAATTACCGGTAAATAGTCTGTAGAACACAAGGAATATGCATGTGGATAGAGGTGACAGGTTAATCTCAGGAGCTGACCCACAAGAATCAACAGGTACCGGTAAAAGCCATGTGGTAACAAGAGTCTGTTTCGAGCTGAAATAAATGAAAAAAATAATTAGCTGTGTTTACATACATGTACTAGTAATAGCTGTGTTTACATTAACAAATGCATAGTATTTCTGTAAAAAATACACTGACCATGCAGTGTAATAAGTATGACATATCCCAATACATGACATAACATTTAGGCAGTACAAGATCAAAAATTTGCATATCAAGTCATAATAAAATATTAAAAAATTTTCATAGGTATAAACACTTATCAAATTGAGAAAGAGAGAGTTTGAGAGAGAGAGAGAGTTTATTACCGTACTTGTAGTGCAACAGTCAATATTTCAATTCGTATTAAATTACAAACGAATATTACCCACCGAACAGCGTCAAAGTACATGTACTGGTATTAGCTTCTGGTATACCATTTTTTATCAATTCTACTGTGTTTTTTTTTTTGCAAATAAATTTAGCGAGGGTTTTTGTTTATTTTCTTATAAATTACATGTTTTAAAAACAATACTACATGTAATAAGCATAAAACATGTATGAGTAAACTTAATGAAGAATTTTTAATAGATTATTTTTCACAGAATGTGGTACATTACATGTATGTCAATCTTTATAAAACTAGCGTATATTTCGTGCGCCATAAATTGCAAGTTTTTTGTAAATATCATTTACTTGCACGATAGGTATATATGGTCTAACCAAAATTTTCTTCATAAAGCTACAGCTGTATGTACCACATAATATTATATGTTTTGTCACAAGTATACATTTAAAAAAAAAAAACCCAAATTCCAACAGTTTAAATAAACTCAACTCATTCTCTGATAAGTTCATTGTGTTTTGTGCGTGCATATCTTATTTGTCTGCTGCAACAGCAGTCAATCAGCGGTACGCTGAATCCACAAAAAGAAAGTTTGTGTTTTAGGAGCGGGTAAATTGTTTATGCGACACTGTCAAGAAAACCACACCAAATAATAACAAGAAACATTAATATTCACTTAAATGTATTCTGTTGTAAAGTAAAGGTTTTTAACACTTATTGCATCTTGCAAAACATGCGATGACCTTAAACATCTGTCATATATCTGATATACATGTATATATGTAAAAGATGGGAGAAATAACGACGGAACAAAGTGGGATTCGAACCTGGCCCTCTGAATCTCTAGTCAAGTGCTCTACCAACTGAGCTACATGTATCTGGCACCGGTATTCAAACCAGTCTGACCGTCACATTCCTCCCCCTTAAATGATCTTCACCCTCGAAGATCATCCCTGGCAGGATCGAGTTAACCTGTTAGTTCCAGGGGTTGGTCACAACACCAATATTGTAACAGGATGGGAGAAATAATGAAGGACCAAACCAGGATTTGAACCTGGGCCCCCTGAATCTCTAGTCAGGTGCTCTACCAACTGAGCTATCTGGCACTGGTATTCAAACCGGTCTGATCGTCACATATATAAAGAATTATTTTAAAAACAATGTTGTTCAATAAAAAATAACACTTGCAACCTTCAGTTTTTGTCTGTAATTAATCAATATTGGCGTGCGATCAGTTATCGTCGAGTACCATTTCTCACCAGTGCATTGTTACGTCATTTTATCAACACATAAAATTATATACGAAAATATGATGTAACAGTGCACCAGCGAGAAATGGTCCTCGGCGAGAACTGCTCGCACGCCAGTACTGCCAGTAGTCAGATTAAAAAAAGAGAATAAAAAATTACATTTAAAACATTAACAAGGACAATTTAAGTACACATCATAACTGCTAAACAAGAAAAATTATGTGAACTGGTAGAATGGTAGGCATAGTTCTAACTTGTAACCTACATGTACAAGTACATGTACTGGGTACCCGTTGGTCTGCTAAACCTCTTTAATGATACAATGTTCGGCATCATAAAGATATTAAAATCATGTTTTAACTC
The DNA here is from genome assembly GCF_025612915.1 of Magallana angulata. Taxonomy (NCBI): domain Eukaryota; kingdom Metazoa; phylum Mollusca; class Bivalvia; order Ostreida; family Ostreidae; genus Magallana; species Magallana angulata. The sequence continues at coordinate 49,646,178 of NC_069111.1, read as the reverse complement.
TGAAGTCTGAAGTATACAATTTTATTTACTTGAAGTTATGTCTACAGGGTATTCATGACTACATTTGGAGTCTTCTGCACAAGAATATATGATATGTTTCTAATTAGACCCTGCTTTGAATTTTGAGTTGAAAATTCACAATCTGTTATTTTTTTAAATAGATAAATTCAGTTACCCTTTCCAGTCCCCCATGAATCTCGAGCGAGTCTAAACATCCATGAAACATGTAAAAATTACACGTTAGTAAACAAACACCCACACCATTACAAAAACATCTAACAGTGTGCACGTACTTACATGTACATCTATACTATATACTAAATTTTAAACAGTTAACAAGAAACTTTAAAAGGAGTAAAAGCCTCACCTTCTTCAGTAACATCCACATAAATCACACACTTTAATGTCCATCTCTTCTCCTTTATTACTCGTAGCTTATCAACGGCTGATCGTCAACAGAAGTGTGGCTGTCAGAATTTCCTCGTAAACGATTCACACGAGAAAAATATCCTCCTTAAACAAATATGTAGTATTGTTCCCTGTGCATGTTCATATGTTTCACAGTAAATTGAAAATGCATGTGTACACCGAAAGAATACACAACTTCTCTTCTGCATTACGGCTCTCGCTGTACAATGCCGTTCGTTACTGTTTACATTCGGCGCGCGCGCGGGGGTTACAAACAGGGGCGCCCCGACAAATAGTTGCACATAGAACGTTTAAATAATGTGTGTTCATTGAATTCATAAATGATATAGATGAAAAAAATGAAATTGAATCACAACAATTTATCTAAGACGCAACACAACGTAATGCAGTAAATGCCTGGGCCTTAATGTGGCATTTGTTCGCTTGTGTGTCTATGTAGACATATTAACTCGTTCATGTACGATTCTCACATATTTGTTTTATGAAATTTGAAAAAAAATATAGCACAGAACTTGTTTAATTTGATACCAAATGACATTATTCAATATATTAACAATAACTGAATTCATTTTTTTTCATAAAATGATAACGATTTTTGCTATCAGAAAAATACGTGTATGAGCTGCTGACCCCTAATTATAGGGGCCAGCCCTTTTTTCTTAATTTTAAATGAAAGCTCTCGTTATTCTAAACAACTTTTGCTCTATATGTATTAACAAAATATTTTTAGTTTAAAGGTTATAATACAAAAAGCAACAAAATTTCAGCCCCGAAAAAATCTTAAACTTTGGCGACAAATAGCTCAAAAACTAACAAAGAAATTACGAAAATTTTCATGCCAGCAAAACTATAAAATGTTACCGACAATTTCGTCAAATTTCATGCATCTATCATCTGTAGTTCCCGAGATCAACTCTGGACAAAAGACCCCCCAATTTTCAATTAAAGGGCAATAACTCATAACCGGAAGTGAATTTAAAAAATTTGAAAAAAACGTCTAGAGATATTAATATCATCTACATACCCTGAAAGTTTCATAGCAATCAGACAAAAAATGTTCGAGAAATCTCGTGCACAAAATTTGCGGGAAAAAAAAAAAAATAATAATAAGAAACAGTAGAATAACAGAAGGGTTTTCCGTTGAAAAACGGAAAACCCTAAAAACCTGAAAAAGAAACATTACAATAATAGAAGGGTCTTCCGCTGAAGACGGAAGACCCTAATAATGAAAAAAGACAAAAACAATAGGTCTTTTCGACCGAAAGCCCTAATTACATGCTTAATGTAAACTGCATTGTTTCAAAACTTATGGGAATGAAATTAAATTTAAGATTAAAATCATTTCCCTTTTAAGTCATTGAACTTTACAGCAACTAGAAAAAGAAACAATATTAATTCTGGTAATGAAGGGAAACTTAAAGATAAGGAGAAAAAATATTAATCGAAATGAGAGAGAATATTTCTGGAAAATGGAAATCCTTATTCCACATAGTATAAGCTTTAAATTGTTCATAACACACTTATAATCCATTGATGAATATACAAATACAGTGTCAGGCCAAAAGTATTCACAGGAAAATGGAGGATGTCAATGAGAGTTACCTGGCTTAGCGTGGTGGAACTCGCCGTTTTCAACACAATAAGAAAATTCGCTTACCTTTAGTACTTTGTGAGGTGTCCCTTGGATCGAATGCAAACAATTCTCCATTGTAGGTGCTGATACAGGTTTTGAATGTAATAACCTGAGAAATTCTGCCAAATGTCAAGAATAGCCTTGAATTTTACAGCTGATCTTAGGTAGATGTAGCTGCAAAACTAGTCATAACAATTAATTGTTATTTAAGATGTGATAAAACTGCTTTTAATAGTTGTTCGTTTATAAAATGGTAAAGAGGTAACATGCATTTAACTGACAAGTACCAAGTACTCAACCAAAGTACTGAAGTACTGACGGGAGTTGATTTTATCGATTATCATTTATTCAAAATCAACGATATGTGATTTTGCATGGCAAGTACTATCAGTAATCGAAATATTTCTGAGAAATTGTATAGATCCAGGCAAGATTAAACTCTTGTCTTGTTCAACCAAACGCTCGGCTGTCTCCATTCATGATCTCCGAGCAAGAGAGACTCTGTTTTGTCGGATATTAACAGAGACAGCCAAGCGTCTGGTTGAACAAAACTACATTGAACTCTAGCGTAGGAATACATTCGACTTTAAAAAATATCTAAACTGTTTGTACAATTTAAAATCTTACTATTTTCATGGTATTTATAAATATTAAGTTTTTTTGAAAAACAATGCTTCATAATACATAGCATCGAATTTATTGATTATTTTCAAGAACTAAGTGTTGTCAGCGGTATAATTGATTTGTGCTTAGGTCCAAACACTGTTTCACTTTCGCTTTGCCCGAGTAAGTGCATTGGAGAGTTGATTAAAATCAACTCCCAAAAATGTCCAATTTTGTAAACTTTCTTTATAGCAATATAGCTAGATGTCATGAACCCATGGCAATTATTCTTGAGTAAGCAGCATGACAAAACATGCTTAAAAATGTACCTCCATGTGTTCCACAAAAAATTGGGGTTCTGACTTTGAAAATGCATCTCCCTTCTTTGAATTAATTCTGTATAATTCAAAAGAGGTTTTCAAATATATTGTTTCTGAAGTTTAAAGTGAAAAAAAGTTATGATAATGATGCATTTTCATTTAAAACATGCCACATGCAGCATCGATTGCTTACGTGGAATCTTTATAACACCAATAGGAATAATGACAACATGTTGGATCAGTTTACATGATTGATAACTCAATGTTATATACCCCCTAACCTTTCGACATTTGGGGATTTGTCCTCTTGTACTTACGTTCTATACATGTATCCAATTTATATATAATTGATGAATGAATAAAGTGTATTTTTCCCTACAAAGTATTATCAAGTTACTTTTTCTTGAACTAGAACAATATATCAATATCATATGCCATAATTTAACTGTTTTGTTGAAAGTATCCATTAGATATTTACATTAATTTTTAGTATTGAACTTTTAATCTTATCATTTTGTGTAGTTTTCAAGAGATAAATGAACAAGAGGTTCATAGTCAACAGATTAAACTGTTTTACATTGAAAATAATGTTAAAATATTTGCTATGAACTGGGTAATACAAGTTATGTATTTTTAGTTCAATTTAGGTTTTGTATTGTTTTCCAGGAGTTTCCCTATTCCAGATGAAATGTGAGTTTGAATATACCAATTGGGCAAATGATAGAAGTTGCAATCTAAATCAAGTTTACGGCATTGACAACTTTGATTGGACCCGACGATCTGGGTATACTCCAAGTTCAAATACAGGACCATCCTCAGCATCTCAGGGATCCTACTACATGTACATAGAGACTACCTCAAAAAGATACGGTCAGAATGCTGTGTTGATGTCCTCAGAAATGAATACAAGTATGTATACTTTTAATGTTTAAAGAAAAGGGAAAAGTCTCGGTTATAATTAGATTTTAATTTGATTTATCAAGCATAAAAGAAAACCCGCTTTTAAAGGACATGTTAACATGTTAACTCTACCGATTAAGCGGAAGTCTACTGCTTTTTACCTCTGTCTCCCGCCTACTGCTTTTATAACAAAATCTACTGCTTTTCTTCAAAATACATTCCTTGTTTTGGTAGATCACCATTTTGTACCAGCTTTTGAACTTTGCCATTTTTTGGCAAAATATTGCATATAGGGTACCCTCATTGTATGGATAACTCCTTCTACAGTTTTCAAGATAGGAAGTTATTCTTTCGCAGATCAGTTGTACATATATTAGAGAGAGGTGTGCATATTGCTAGAATTTTAATTTCTAAAAATTTATGGAAAAAATACCAGCTTTTGAACTTTGTCATTTCTTTGCAAAATATTACACATAGGGTACTCCATTTCACTTGATACAGTAGGATGTGTTTATCAATTCAGGGTTGACATGGATTATGGATACAGTTCATATAAAAGAAAACCCGGTTTGCTGTCATATTAACAGCTTTTCACTTGTTATTGCATGTGTTGATAATACTAGATTTCAAAAGTCTTTTAAGTTTTAGTTGATATTGTTAATTACTAATCAGAAATCCTTAGTACATATGTGTAGTATATAAAAATCTGTGCTTTGAAATATGCGCGAAAAAGGTGGCGCACAATGCTACCACTTTTGAGTTCTAATTCTACCTATTTTTCACCACTGGAGGTTAACATGTATGCTTTTAACTCTTGATATTTGTAGCTAATGGTGGATGTCTTCGATTTGATTACCACATGTATGGATCCACCATCAACACCCTGAATGTCAATGTCTCCACGGTAGCAAGTGGCACCCAGAGGTTGTGGTGGAGGTATGGAAACCAAGGAAACAACTGGTTACATGGTGCTGTCTCACTGCCCCAGCTTGCATCTTTGCAGGTTTGTTTTTTATATCCATGTTCCAAAGGAGAGATGGGTATACTGTTTTACCCATATGTTTCTTTCTGTTTGTCTGTCTGTAACAAATATTTCTCTCATTTTTTTCTCAGGAACTATTTTGCAGATGCTTGAAATTTTAACACACACTCTGCTAAGCCATGCCATATGGTGGGATCTATTTTTTGTAAAAATCGGACATCACTTTTCTGTTAAATGTCAAGTTTGTTGTTTTTTAGCTCACCTGAGCTGAAAGCTCAAGTGAGCTATTCTGATCACACTTTGTCTGTCATCCGTCTGTCCGTAAACTTTTCACATTTTCAACATCTTCTCAAGAACTACTAGGCCAATTTCAACCAAACTCGGCACAAATCATCATCCTTAGGCAAAGGGGATTCAAAGTTGTGAAAATTAAGGGTCACACCCGTTTTCAAGGAGAGATAATTAGAAATTAATGAACAATTTAGAGAATTTTTAAAAAGTCTTCTTCTCATGAACCATAAAGCCAGGAAAGCTGAAACTTGTGTGGAAGCATCTTCAGGTAGTGTAGATTCAAAGTTGTGAAATTCATGACCCCCAGGGGTAGGGTGGGGCCACAATGGAGGCTCTAAGTTTTACATAGGAATATATATGATTGCGCCCATGAGAAAAGGGTGCTTATGGCATTTTTTACACATTTTTACATAATTCAGTTAAACACATCTTAAAGTTCTCAAATCTAAAATTTTATGGCTATACGCTTATTCTAAGTACAGTTTTTGTCCATTTACAGTGATGCTATTTCAAAAGGAAAATCAGGACGTTGTGTTTCCTACACGCAACGTCCACAGTTTTTAAAGTAAAGGTCATCAATCATTACTGTGAATTAGTCGTTTTTTAAATGTAAAATTCAGCACTTTGTTATCAGTACCTTATAACATTGTTACCTATAGTTGTATGTTTGCACCTATGCGATTCATTTATTTAAAAAACAAAGGTTTGTTGTTTTTTTTAATCATAAATAAAGATGTTTCTACTGATAGCGAAGTTGTCTGCCAGTGAAAAGTGATTATTCAAAAAAAGAAATTTTTATGGCGGTTGTTTAGTTTCAGCTTATTTTGGGATATCAATGAGAAACCCAGTTAGTGGAATATTCTATGTGAACATATTTTATTCACATAATCACTGATTTTCCATATAATCAATCAATAACTAAAATATATTAGTAGCATTTGTCCTTAAACGTGCAATTTTCGTGACATTATTAAATACATGTATGTCATATTTTTAGTCTTGAACTTTGGGAACAATATCAGAAGTAACGTATTATACAATTGTGTTTAATCGTGATCCATTGTACAACTTATTGATACAATTATAGTAGCAGTACTGAACTATTCTTTTGAAATTTTAAGAATAGTTTCAGAAGTAACTAGACTTTATCCTGTGCAATCACAGATAATTCTAATATACTGCCGAGATCATGTCCTTTACAACACTCCTTCTGTTCAAAAGATTTTTCCATTCGACTTTATGCAGAATTTATGGAAAATAGTGTACCTTCCCTGGATCGGATGATATTTACCCCCTTCCAATATTGATAAATTTCACATAATTTAATATTGTATTTTTTTAGTGTATGTGGGATATTTTTACTTTCCGATCACTTCTAGACACATTTTTGTAAAACTACTGTGATTGTTTTACTACAATTGCTAAGCACCAACCTACCCCCCCCCCCCCCCCCCCCCACGCCTTTGCTTACACATTTCGGCATGCCCACACCCGAAAAATAATATCCAGACACTTATCACCTGTGTGTGACCATTCCACAGCAAATACGTAGGTTTAGTATTATAGAGAAAACATGTAGTTTGCAGAGATTGATTCCGTGTTTTGAATGTATATTTCACCATGAGTTTAAGATACCTCTCAACCGTCCATAATCCGAAGCATGCATGCATTTAAATACACCATAAGTGCGCTGTCTTCTAGCTGTATAATTAGTTTCTATGTATCATACATTCCAAAATCATTTGTAAATCTTACACACTTCATTAAAGCCGTAAATAATTTTATGAATCCGCTCCATCGACTAAAATAAATGTGAACATAAAGCTGAGGTTCGGACGGGATCGTGAAACTGTCTAATTCTCAAGTTCTTCGGTAATGGTCACAAGATAATGAACAAGTATTAAAATTGGTTTTGACCATTACAGAGTTATTGATTTATTAATGTTAATGGAATTAAAAAATAAGTTGTGACATACAACTTGAGGTAGATCCAACGTTTATAATATTAAACATGTTTTTTTACGATCATGGTTTATCGATATTAAAGCAGAAAATATATATAGCGAGTCAATAATTTTATACATGGTAATAAAAAAATGAGATGTAATTATGATATGCCAATATTTTTGGCAAAAAATTATATCTCAAACTACTCATGTGTGGAAAAATATTCCGAACTCTTGTGTCACCGTAGGTACTGGCACGATAACAGTTCCTCACGTTTTTTAAGCATACTGCTTGCGACTTGAGAAACTTGTATTTAAAAAAAAAAACCATGCAAGAACATGATATACATTTTATTTATCATCTAGTTTTTGTTTGTAACGTATTGTTAGAAATCACGTCGATGGATAATTAGCTTGGAGTAAAGCTGTAATAGGAATCACTTTTTCCTTTTATCTCATTGGTACATGTACTATTCCATGACTATTTTGTTGTTCTGGCTCTTAGTTTAAATATATAACTTGAAATAGGAAGTTTTAATTTTTAGAAAAGGAAAAGAGTATGATTACATCATTTCTGAATAAACATCCTGATAGTGACTTTCTGCATATTTAAATTCACTTGTGCTCATTACAAGGAATCGGACCACTAATCAAGAATTTGACTGTTTAACACCTTTTAAACACATGCAACAGTATTTAAAGCAAAATCGACATCATGAAAAAAGAATTAAAAAACAAAATCTAAATATTAACATAGCAATTTTCAATACAAAAATATAAGAAAACGTCTGTTTAAAACGTCCTTTTTAACAAAACACAGCCGACAGGAACATAAAATGGTGTTTTGATGAAGTTGTACATTGAGTTAACTTCTTTGTTTACATCCACCAAGCATGATTCCTTCTATTTCTAAAGAAAATTAATTGTAATTCATAGCTCTGTAGAAACTGACAGGACCGAAATCTACGCACTCCGTTTATCGATTGGTCGAAACATTAATCGACCTAAATAAGAAAAATCCTCGACAGCACGAAAGAATCATGATGATGTCGGACTCAACCTCCCGTTTAAGACGACTAAGCTTTTCCGTTTATTTAACGTATTGATGTACATTAACAATGATTTAGTTAATTTTACTTACTCTTTACGACCAATTCATTAATCTGTTAAAAGAAGAATGTAAATATAAACAATAAAATACCTTCATTGCTGATTCATGCGGGTTAAGACGGTAGTTATCATCGCAGAAAAAAATTATATAACCCGCTAGGGCGTGTTATGTTATGTAATTTATTTATTTATTTATTGCAATGTTGCCATCTTCATGTTGTACAAGAGTCATCAGAGAAAGCATTTGATTGTTTGATTCGCACTTATTATACACACCCATTTTTGCCCATCCAATTCATAAAAAAACGCAGGTGTGAATCATAGCTCTATAGAAACTGACAGAACTGAAATCTTCACGATCTAGTTCTAAACATTAAATTGATCGGTCGAAAAGAAATCATGGGCAGAGATTAAAAAAAAAAAAAATAAGTGGAAAAAGTGAGATTTAGCGCATTTTCAACAAATTCCCGTTGGGCCTTTTTAAATCAATTGATAACATTAAAGTTTAAGAAATGGGGGTCGCTAATATTTTTTCAATCTTAAACAATTGATTTAACAGTAAAACTTCTTGCAGGAAATTTCATCAAAATATATAGGGTAGAAATAATTAGACTCGGTCTTGTTAAGAAAAAAAACAAGGAATTGTTTGGGTGTTTTTTTAAGGGCATATCAGATTCATTGTGTACATGTAAATGCGGCGTTTTGCTTAACATTAAGATTGCATGAGGAAACACAATCACTTGCTATCTAAACTTAGGAAAAATTAAACAATACAAGTATTTACCGGATCGCTGAGATGTGTGCAGAACTGCAGACTTTCATCTGCCTTATTTCTAAATAGATTTTTTACTGTGTTCTTTTCAGCTTGTTCAACCAGAAATGTTTCTAGTTACGGCATTTTTAGTAATCCACCAGAAAATGGTTTAGGAAAGTAAGTTCATAGTACATGTATATGTACATGCAGCATACTTTAAAAAGTCGTACATCGTTAAAACAATACAGGCAACAGCACTTGCTGAATAAAGACGATACATGTACATGTATTTGTTAGGTTCATTTTTTTGCTTTCTTAATCCACGCACTTTTAGTATTTAAACGCGAGTAATTACTATTCGTGAGAAGCGCATCTCGCGAATTTTATAATCTGGCTTTTTGGACATATGTAACCTACATTAAACTAGTACTATGATAAAACTTCGGCATTTGCGAATTTAAGTTCTCGCGATTTGATGGAAAACTGCTAAATCGTGGAATTAATTTCTCGCGTAAAATAAGGAATCAACCGTATGTGGTATGAACAATGAATAATTTTCTTTAAAATAAGATCAATTTTCTTTACTTGTCATGTAAATATGTTAATATCAATGCGCTGTAAAAAAAAAAAAATGTGAAGCAGACGCCTTAAATTAATAGCAAAATATTTCTATAAAACTTTTCCAAATCATAGCCAATTTGGAGCATTAAGCTAATATCGGGAAAAATAGAAATACATGCAATTAATCAAATTTGTGTGCAAATTAAGTATAATAAGAGATTTTTAAAATGATGTGAAAATTAAATTTAAAAAGGTATAAAAACTATAAGCGATTTAAATAATGCGTTATAAATTTTACGCTTTTCAGACGACGTTATGACGTAACATCATATGTTTGTGACGTTATTTCTCTGTTTTGTCAAATATGCCATAAGCACCCTTTTCTCATGGGCGCAATCATATAGTAAATCTTTAAAAATCTTCTTCTCAGAAACTAATCAGCCAGGAAAGCTGAAACTTGTGTGGCAGCATCCTCAAGAAGTGTAGATTCAAAGTTGTGAAAATCGTGACCCCTGGGGGTAGGGTGGGGCCACAATGGGGGCTCTAAGTTTTACATAATAATATATAGAGTAATTCTTTAAAAATCTTCTTCCCACAAACTAATCAGCCAGATGATTCTTTATAATTGTTAAGACTTTGGCCCCAGGACAATTCTTTGGCCTCACAAGAAGGTTCGGAGTTTGACGTACGTTCATATCCTATATATAAACTATTGTTAAGGATCTTTTTGAGAACTGCAATACTCAACATATGATATGACTATAAAATCATCCTGTTAGAAAAAGGACTAATGATTGTAAACATAAGAATATCCAGGGAGAAAATGGATTTTATTTATACAGGTTCTACATGTATTATTTTACATTGTCCAGATATAGTTATACCCCCGCTCCGAAGGAGAGGGGGTATACTGTTTGACCCTTGTGTGTCTGTCTGTCTGTCTGTCCGTCTGTCTGTCCGTCCGTAACAAAAATTTGTCGCATTTATCTCAGCAACTGCTTATCGCAGATGCTTGAAATTTTAACACAGCGTTTGTTAAGGCATGCCATATCCTGGGATATATTTTTGTACCAATCGGACGTCAACTTCCTGTTAAATGACGACGTTGCTTATTTTTTAACCAAAATTTTCAAACAAATTTTCGTCAAAGATTTCTCAGCAACTGCTTATCGCAGATGCTTGAAATTTTAACACAGCGTTTGTTAAGGCATGCCATATCCTGGGATATATTTTTGTACCAATCGGACATCAACTTCCTGTTAAATGACGACGTTGCTTATTTTTTAACCAAAATTTTCAAACAAATTTTCGTCAAAGATTTCTCAGCAACTGTTTATCGCAGATGCTTGAAATTTTTACACAGTATTTGTATAGGCATGCTATATCGTAAGATATATTTTTGTACCAATCGGATGTCAACTTCCTGTTAAGTGACGACTTTGTTTATTTTTTGCCAAAATTTTCAAACAAATTTTCATCAAAGATTTCTCAGCAACTGTTTATCGCAGATGCTTGAAATTTTTACACAGTATTTGTATAGGCATGCTATATCGTGGGATGTATTTTTATACCAATCAGACGTCAACTTCCTGTTAAATGACGACTTTGTTTATTTTTTGCCAAAATTTTCAAACAAATTTTCGTCAAAGAATTCTCAGCAACTATTTATTGCAGATGCTTGAAATTTTAACACACTATTTGTTTAGGCATGCCATATTGTGGGATATATTTCTGTACCAATCGGCTTTCAACTTCCTGTTAAATGACGACTTTGTTTATTTTTTGCCAAAATTTTCAAACAAATTTTCGTCAAAGATTTCTCAGCAGCTATTTATTGCAGATGATTGAAATTTTTATACAGTGTATGTTAAGGCATGCCATATTGTTGGATATATTTTTGTGCCAATCAGACGTCATCTTCCTGTTAAATGAGTACTTTGCTTATTTTAGCCAAAATTTCCAAACAAATTTTCGTCAAAGATTTCTCAGCAGCTATTTATCGCAGATGCTTGAAATTTTAACACACTATTTGTTTAGGCATGCCATATTGTGGGATATATTTACCAATTGGATGCCAGCTTTCTGTTAAATGTCGACTTTGCTTATTTTGCATATTCACATCAGAGCGGGGGTATCACTAGTGAGCATTGGCTCACAGATTTCTTGTTTGTATTATGACTCTATTAAGCTGATTTTATCATACCTATTGTTCTTCAGGTGAGTGATGTGGCCCATGGGCCTCTTGTTTAGCCTACATTTTCAAACACATTTTTGTCAAAGTTGATTAATTGCAGATGCTTAAAATTTTAACCCACTCTTTGTTTAGGCATGTCAACTTCCTGTTAAATGTCGACTTTGCTTATTTTGTATATTCACATCAGAGTGGGGTTATCACCATTAGTCATACTGTGGAATCATTAAATTTCGTGGGGGCCAATTTTCGTGGATTGCTTAAATTTTACAGGATCGTGGGGATGTAATTTCGTGTATTCTCTAACACCTACAAAAGAAATATCACTTTATTACCCTAATTTAATTATTCATGGAGGATGTTAATTCGTGGATGAGAGGTACCCACGAATTCCACGAAAATTGAGCCACCATGAAATCTAATGATTCCACAGTAATGGCTCACAGATATCTTGATCGGTTTCCAGTGGTTCTTTAAAGACTTTCCTTTGCCCTGAAGATCACTAAGGGTGTTTTTGTTTGCTACCCCAAGAACTGGTCCAGGATATCTCCAGCGTCTACCTGCTATTTGGAAAGTAGACAATGGGGATCTACTGGAGATCTCCATACTGCAAACGAGCAAATTAGAATTACTCTTGCAGCTCTCCAATTGACAAAACGAATGCACACTAAGAGTGAATAGCCCCACAAAATTGTGTAACTCTTGGCTCTCTGGTTCATGGTCTCTGATGATTTGAATTGGGCTTTATCGGTCATTAGTGAAAATGCATGGATTTTTTGAAAATTATGATCTCTTTCATTGGTCATGTAGCAGGCAAATCTAAAACTTGAGTATGATTGGTATTTATAATAAGAAAAGGGGATTTTCTCAATGTTATGGAATACCTGTTTATAAACTATTAATTAATTTATGTTTATGTGTTTTTTTATCCTTCATTTGCTTACAGATTTTGATTGAGGCAACAGCTGGTAGTAGTTACACTGGAGATATAGCTATTGATAATGTGATTTTGAATGAGGATCCCAATTGTACAGGCAAGACATTAAATTATGAAATGTTTAATGAAAAGAATTTTTTCTCTGACCTTAAATATTATTTTTGTAATGTAACCTTGGCCATCTTTTACACCTTGCAAGACTGAGATTTTAAATTTTGTCAGTAATTAGTGAAGGCAATTCTAAGATGTGAAATGTAAAACTTGCTTCCGTATGACTTCATTATTTATTTCAAATTGGGACATAGTGCACATACTTTCATAAAAAACATATTGCATACTGTTTTTGATCCATTCCTTGGTCAGTAACATGCCTGTTCTTTTCAGAGCAGCTCCTAGTCTTATTGTGATGAACTAAAAATGTTAAAGTATGAAATTAATTGTGATAGGTCAATGAAGCATATAGCTTATACACCCCAAGGTGAACAGTTTTAAGATGTTCCTAAAAATGATTGCATGATGAATGAGTTTCATTATCTTTTTATTGATATTTAGTTGATGAACCAGATATGTACAAGTGTGATTTTGAAGATACTTATTGGTACACAAACTGCTTTTTACAACAAGAGAACTTTGATTCATCTTACTGGATCCGATCTGTAAGACTTATTTCTATATATTGATTGCTTTAGTGCTAAAAGCTGATATTTTAGATTGTTACATTCCAAGATCTTTCTTTTTTAGCATCCCTGATTTTAAGTGAATGTTTTGGATCACAAAAGTATTTGTCTGCAGTTCTTGTCTTAACTTTTGACACTATACACATACAAGTATATTCTAAAACCTCTTTACCAATTTCAACCAAACTAGGCATAAAACATCCCAAGGTGAAGGGAAATCAAAATGCTCAAATGAAGGATTAATAATATGCACACCTACAAGAACTACAGTGCTACAATATGTCATATCACATACTTATAATTCATGCATCCTAATTTTGGGTTGATTCAATTTGTTCAAACCATCATGACTCCAATCAGACATAGCAATGCTGTATACAGGGTTATATTTGCCACTTGTAATTTTCGCCCGTCTACGCTGTTGAAGAATTTCGCCTCGTCTTGAATTAGCCCAGACAAAGAGATAATTTGAAACATTGGAATTTGCTTAGTCTTAAATTCACCCACAAGCAACGAGGGTGAGAGGGCAAAAGTAAAAGGAGCAAATATTTCTCTGTATTCAGTAGTGGGGCTATGGGGTGTGAGCAAAGTTCCATAAAGAAAGTTATAAAAGGAAAAAAAAATCTTTTTCTCTGGAATAAGTCTTAACAAATAGTCCTAAAAAGTTGTAAGTGGTGGTTATTTTCTAAACCATTCAACCTCATTAGAAAGTCCTGTGTATCTGTTGCTCATTGTTTAATTTTTTTTTTTGGTTACAGACTTATACTTCCACAGCAGGGACTGGTCCAAGTTTGGCACATGCAGGAAGATACTTCATATATCTAGAAGCAGACTATGTTTCAACAGGAGGAAATGCAGTCCTATCTGTCAAACCATATGCAATCAAAAGTAAATGAAATGAATAACAAATACATGGCCACTGATATTCCCAGCCCCACTTGATGTCATTCTCAAGCCAGGACTGAAGTATTAACAAAGCCTCGTCCTAGACCATGAATCTTGTCTCTTCAGTTGAATTTCACAATCACACACAATGATAAACAAATCTATTAAGGATAGTTTATTTTGATGTCTCTCTTTGTAATATGTTTATTTGATATGTTCCTGAAGTAAATAAAACCTTTAGGATCCTTTACTGTTCCAAACTAATTTATACATGTAACAAAGTTGTTCCATATTGAAATAATTGAGACCCGTAGTACTCATATAAAAAACATTCAAAAGATATGCACCATTATAAGATAAATTAGATCTCTATATTTTAAGCCTGTTATTCCTCTCATTTAATATTTTTTCTTGCAGATGTGTCACAGTGCTTGGTTTTCTACTACTCTATGTATGGTAGCACAATGGGGTCCTTAAGGGTGAACAAGATTTCAGCTGATAACAGAACCAGTATTCTGTGGCAGAAACAGGGTGACCAGGGCTCAGCCTGGAACCAGGCTTATGTTGACCTTGTTAACTCTGATGCAAATACGAAAGTGAGCAAATTTTTGTTTTGTATTGTCCTAGTACCTTTCAGACTAAGTATCAGCAATATCTTTAAATCTGTGATTAACTGTGTATACTTTACTACATATACATCTAGTCTGTCCCAAGATATTTATGCAACACATTTTGGGGGTTTTTTTTCAATGAAAATACACGTACCTATGAAAGAAGTGCAATTTAAATCGATGATATCCAAGATATTTTTAGTGACACAATATCATTTTTTCCCTTGGAAAATTTCTCAGGAGCAGAAACAGCTATAGTTTTCTTATGAAAATATATCATGGAAAATGTTGACATCTTTTCTGTTGTGAATATAAATAATTGCACTTGACAGATAGACACACACACATAGATCAATTTTAATTTGAGAAATATTATCCCAGTACACAATTTCATAAGAATTCCTTCAGTTAAAGACCAGAACATGTGTACCATATATGGTTGATATAAAACATAGATGAATCTTACCAAAAATATTTGACCCTGACTTATTTTGGATTTTCAAGGTTAAATATAAACCTGAATACACTGATTTGACGTGTAGACAATTAGCTAATATTATACTTTTCTACCAATTTGCCGCATATTACAAACAAAGGGGAGAAGGGGGGTTGTTTTTTTGTTTTGATTAAGAAAAAATACCCACTAGTTGTATAAAATGATTCATGAAATGTTTAATATATTGTATAATGATTTGATACTTAATTATAATCCATGATCAATTAACTGTAATGTCAATGTTTCAAACTCTTTGTTAATATCAAATTTGCCAAAAATAAGCCAGAAACACAGTTTAATGCATACTTGCCAACTGACCCGATTTCGTCGGGTCACACCCGATTTTTCAACCCTTCACCCGATTATTTTTTATGACCCGGGGGGTCATGCTTTTCACCCGATTTTTGTCGAACAACCCGAAAATCTCCCGATTTCCGCATTTGGTTCGTAAATTACGTTGCGCGTTTGACTTCCAGTTATGAACCCAAGCTGAGCTTGGATTTACGTAACGCGTAAACAATGACAATGGCTATAACAGACACATTAAGTGTAATTATTATCGTGAGTTGTTTTGACTAAGCGAAGGTTTAAATCATTAAGTGTGATGGCTTCCAATAAGAAAAGGTCTTCATCGGGGCCAGCTGAATCAAAACCAACAAAAAAGAAAAAGAAAACAATATTTTTGTACCTATCAACATATATGGGAAAATGAATTCCCATAGTTAAAACAAAATAATCGAGTACAAAACGAGACTTTTGTGTTCTATGTAACGCACATTTGAATATTGGATTTTGTGCCCAAAATAATCTGACTAAACATTCAAAAACGCTAACTCATCTATAAAATGCTTTTTAATACACAAAAGTCTTCCAAGTCACCTACAACTTTCATGTCATCATTTACAGAGTTCAAAAGCAAGGTTAATGTAGCAAAAACTCTTTTTGCATTTTTTTTTACCTGAACACAACCTATCATTTTCTGTGTCAGATCACTTTACAAAATTCAAAATCAGCAACTGTTAGTTAAAATGCTTCTTTGCAATAAAGTATTACACATAAGTTTTAACACATATTTCTAATGTACATACCTATGAAATGCATGGTAAATATGTCGTGAATGTCGTTACGCGCTATGACCAGATTTTTTACTTTCCAAATCTGGTCATGACCAGATTTTCATATGTTGGAGGTTGGCAAGTATGGTTTAATGTTATATTTTGTCATTCGACTTTCATAAATGATATGCATATAAACGAAGCCAGACAAATTTAGATTTTGTCACAAAATGAGTGTTGTAAAAATTAATGTGTGTTTTGTCCACTAATGATGAATTCACATTGAGTTTATTTGTGTAACTCTTTCAGATAACCATAGAGGCAATAAGGGGGCCTGGCAGATATTCAGACATTGCTATTGATGATGCCTATCTTTTTGATGGAAACTGCAACCCATCGTCCTGTGCCTCTCATATGGACACCAGTGTGAACTGCACCTTTGATAGGACGACTTGTAGCTACAATAACACTGACGGCCAGTCCTCATGGAGCTTGAGTGACACTGGCAGCACTGGGGGTGAACTTCCGATGGATCACACTTCAGGCAAAGGTGAGGTGATTGTTGGCAAAAATTTTATCAATTACTTTAAAAATATAATTTCATTTATGTGTGTTAATTTTATGAAATTTTATATGGAATGAAAATATGTACAACTGCCCAAGTAAATAGTAATATAAAAAAATGACAGAAAATGCATTTGCAATTGATGACTAAATTTGGCTTTAGAATACACTGTTTTATTTCTCAGGGACTGCCACATCTGGTCAAATGCTGCCTCAATGATTCGTTTTCTTGAAATACCGAAAATTAAAGGAAAATAACTCCATTGTTAGTTTTCATGTAAAATATGAAAATTGGGTTATTTTCCTTTGCAAATCTTGCTTTGACATGTAGTTGTTTGCTGCATTGTATTTTATTTTTTTCTTTTGGGCTGAAAACTAAAGAAACTTAACATTTTTATGACCCTAGAGAAAAATGTTTTAATATTATGACTATAAAGTTTTTGTTTGTTTGTTTTGGTAGGTACCTACATGTATTACCAGAACCTACAAGGAAATGAAGGCGATAGTGGTACACTGGAGTCTCCAAGCTTTTCGTCGCCTGACAATGCCCGGTTCAGTTTTTACTACCATATGAATGGGGCCATGACGGGACACTTGACCGTGTGGGCAGCAAACAGTTCAGGATTTATACTGGGAGATGTCCTCTTACAGAGACAGGGGGAGCAGGGAGATCAGTGGTACTACTTCTGTACTTCTCTGCCATCTCGGGAAACAATGTCATTACATTTCAAAGGAACTCGTGGCACACTTGGAAACAACCACATAGCAATTGACGATGTGGTCATTGACAACGGAGATTGTCCTTGTAAGTTCAGAAATTAAAATGATGATGTGAATATTATTATCGTCAAAGTCATAAGTTTAGTTTTGTATTCTTGTCTTTGTGAAGCCTGTGCAGTGAAACATGAAAAGATATTGCCATTGTTATCTTGATTATATTCAGAGTTTATAGGATGTTTATTGACAAATTGTTACAAAAAGGAGAAAAATAGTGTGTATGGTAAATGAAAAATGATAAAACTATATAAGTGTGTATCATTCCCCTAGTTCTTCAGTTTGAAGAGACTTCAATTTATTGGAATGATGAATTAAAAGACTTATTGCACACACACAGCAATGAATGTTTAGTAGAACACTAATGCACATACAGTGATGTTTTGATTGATACACACACAATGATGTTTTGTAGATGGACTAAAGGATGGTCTCTGTGACTTTGGACAGCCTGCTATCTGCAGCTACTCGGTGAACTGTACAGGATGTAGGCAGGAGTCGCCTTCCTATAGGTGGAGGAGGACATCTGGACCAGCTCCAAGCTTACACACCGGACCTAGAGGGGACTCGGGCAGGGACTCGGACCCTGGAGGTACTGAAAGGGGGGGAGGGGGCATATCTTGGTGATCCTGTACTCAAGGTGGAGGGGGCCTTGAAAGGTTTTTTAAGGGGGGGGGGGTAGAAGCTCTGCCCCAAACTTATGGCTTGTAAGGATAAAATGAATAGAAAATTGTCTTTATGCTCATTCTTTGTCTGTCTGGAAATTTCATCTTTCATCTGATATATGTTAGGCCAAGGGAGGTTAATTGAAATGACCTAGTGAACACTTAACGAAATTTAATGAGGTTTTTCTTAACAATTGTTTTTGCTAAAAGCCAGTCCTTCATTTTTTAGCTTATTCATCTAAGATTATTAACATAGACTTTGTCACTATACAGTGTAGTTAGTTGCAGCAAAACATAAAATCTAATCTTCTCTAATTAAAGTTGGTTTGCAGTATTTACAGTATTACATTTTCATTCCTTTAATAAGTCCATTTGGATGAAAGCATGCATTTTATGTTTACAGCAAAGCTCAAAGTCAGATGCATTTTATAAAATGTAATTTTTGTAATATTTTTTTTGTGAATTTTATCTTGGATCTGTTAGTGTGTTTAAACAATCACCTGTGTGTGTTTTAAGGATACTATCTGAATGTGGATGCCAGTTATGGAAACCAAGGAGACACTACTGCAGTATCCTTCCCAGAATTCCTTGTTAACAGCCAAGCTCTCGTACTGACATTTGACTATCACATGTATGGAGAAGATGTTGGGAGCTTGCTTATGCAGGTCTGTATGAAGTTTTCTTTTCTTTCTGTACCAGTGAAGCAGCTTTTATCACCAAACAAGAAGAAAATACCAGCTTTTTGTGCATAAATTGACAACAATATTATTTCAGGTCTTTGATATCACATCCAACACAAAAAGACATTTGTGGACCAAATCTGGAAGTCAATGGAACAGTTGGGCTTCTTCCTGTGTCAGTTTGTCTGAGTTTTCTGGTAGAACAGTAGAGATTTCTTTCATTGCTGTGAGAGGCCCTGGACCCTTAGGAGATATTGCCATTGATAACATTCAGTTGTCACCCAGTTGTCCATGTAGGCTATTCTTTTTTCAGAATCTGTTTCTAGAAATGATAAAAAGTTTTATGCATTATTTTGTAAAACTGGAAAGGCTAGCAGTTATTTATACATCATTCTGTCAATGCTTTGGGTTCTTAGCCCACCTGAATTAAAGGTTCGTGTTTTTTTCCATATTTTATAATGCCTGATCATTTGAATTTTCAGTCTCTGCTGACCCTGTTAGCTGTGACTTCGAATCTTTGTGTAAATACCAGACTGTGAATACCTCGAAATCTTGTCAGTCTTCAACCTTGAGCTGGCGGAAAGTCCAGCCAGCCAGAGACGGAGGACGTGTGTATCAAGACCAGACTCTGCAGTCCAGATATGGTAGGTGAAAGGGGATGGTACAGTAAAACCGTTGTCTGTAGTATGTTGTGTAGAAAAAAGGGTTTAATGAATTTGGTACACATTTTATTTGATTACTATAGAATCTGAATTAAACGTAAGCAAATAGTATTTGTTTAATATTGGAAGAAGCTCTTATCACATGCTTTGAAATTTTGCTTTAAACTTTCAGACAGTCCTTGAATAAATGAAATTTTACCAAAATTTCCATGCTCACAATTTTATGTTATCACGATTTCACACAAATCGCACAATATAAGGAATCTTTCATATGATACCTGAAAATGAATATTATATAAATAGTGCCTGTTTGGGAGGGTATACGTAACAGTTGAAAATGACATCCCTGAGAAAACCATTGTCAACCGACGCGAAGCGAAGATTGACAATGGTTTTCAAGAGGAGTCAATTTCAATACTATTTATTTTATTATACTAAATGTCTTGATTTTAAAGAAAACTTTAATTCTTTTATTTTTTTTTGATTGATCAAGAGATAACCTTAAATAACTGCGTCTAAACCAATAAGATTTCAATATTTAAGATGAAAGTAGAATAATATTTGTTTTGTCTTGTTCAATTAATTATGTAATAATTTAAGTGTAACGTTCTCCGATCCTCAGCCTCAAAGTATTATTTTCATCATAGAAATGTTATTTGGCCTTCACACTTTATACATGAAATGAAAGAATAAAATATTGATGGTTATATCCATGCAAGTTATTGCAAATTTACTTACAAGGATATAATAGAATATCAGATGAGATCAAAGAAAAAAACTGTTGTAGCAGTGCATTGGTGGCTCAAACCTTTTTTACCTTTATGCAGAAGGTCTCCATGAAACAACTTAGCCAAGCAGTTTGTTGTTACCTGTTTGTAATATTAACACATTGCAAGACTAATTAAATTTGTCTTTATAAAAGGCAGATATATGGTACAGGTAAAGAAAAATCCGGATAATTTAGAGTTATCAAACATTGCTGAGGATCAAAGATCGTTAAACTTGCAATTATTATGCCCCCCCTTCGAAGAAGGGAGGGCATATTGCCTTGTTGCAAAGTCCACCAACAGTTTCCATTCATTTTCTTTGCAAAGCATGCACATATTGAAATGAAATTTGGTAAACAGGTTTATATGATCGAGCAATTTTCGACAGAGTTATGCCCCTTCGACGTAAAAAAAATTCCAATTATTTGTAGTTTCCGTTTCTTTTCTTAGCAGAAGATACACATATTGAAATGAAATATGTTATACAGGTTTTATCATAACATCTAGGTCAAGTGTGATTTTGGGTACAACCGAGCAATTTTCAACAGAGTTGTGCCCCTTGGACATTGAAAAATTCCAATTATTTGCAGTTTCTGTTCATTTTCTTTGCAAATGATACTTCTATTGTGTTGAAATCTATTGTACAGGTTTATCATAATAATATCTAGGTCAAGTTTGATTTTGGGTATGACCGAGCAATTTTCGACAGAGTTAAGCCCATTGGACGTAGAAAAATTCCAATTATTTGCAGTTTCCGTTCATTTTCTTTGCAGACGATGCACATACTGAAATTAAATTTGATATACAGGTTTATTATAATATTATCTAGGTCAAGTTCGATTTTGGGTACGATTGAGCAATTTTCAACAGAGTTGTGCCCCTTGGATATCTCTTGTTTTTGTCATAATTCTGATTGCTTAATTAGGATTTATACTACCGGTACTTGTCAGTGAGTATATTGCATAAAACCTGGTTTTGTTGACAAGAAGTTTGTCTCTGTTCTCTCAGTGATATGTGTTATTCAACAGGGCACTTCTGGATTGTTGAGAACCAGGATAGCAGTCTGAGGAACCAGTCCACTGGGGGTCAGGGAGGGGATCAAGCTCTGCTGGTGTCCCCTACAATGTCACTCAGAGGCGACAGCTCACTCAGTCTCTACTTCCAGAAAGCCAACCAGACCAAACTCACCATTGGATATTTTCTAGCATCAGGTATGCCAAATATCAAAGCTTTATTTTAGTGTATATGTGATGTACATGTAAATTTAAGTTCCTATTTGATTGAATGGAAGTGTAAAGTTTATACCATATATGCGTTTTTTTCGTGTGTCACAAAATTTGCGAAAATGGGGAAAATGTGTAGCATTTTTAATTTGCGCCAGTCATTTTTTTTGTGAGGCCTAAAAAAAAAATAGGTTTGTTTCCGCTTTCCCGACCGACCCTAACTTAAACCCGCCGACCCAAAATTTTTTTTCGAGTTTTTTCGTAAATTTCTGTTTTTATCCGTTTTTTGTTAAAATTTCGTTTTTATCCGATTTAAAAATTTATTCTGTCCTCCAAATTTAAGTCGTAAAAACGCTTATAGAACTTATTTAGATGTCATCAGTGTTGTGTAGATGTTTGTTATTTACAAATGGCAGCACATGTCGTGGCAGTTGAGTTCGAGAAATGTTCCCACCAGCCGGGGAAAAAGTTCATCACATCATTTAAACAATGACAACAAATACTTGGTTTTTTTTATCTTACCCAGTTTAATAGATAAATGGTTTAATATGCACAATTGAACAGATGGAGAGGGAAAAAAAAAAGATTAAAAAAAAAAAAAGCCGACCGACCGACCCTAATTTTTTTCAGCCTGAAAGCGGAAACAAATCTATTTTTTTTTTAGGCCTGATTTCAAAAGTTTCTAATAGAAAATAATCCAGAATATAATTTCTACGTATTCAAAAATTTGCGATTTAAAGGACATCACGAAAAAAGCGGAAATTAGATCATCGCGAAAATTACCGAATATACGGTACTTTGCTGTAATTCACTGATAACCACTGATCTATGTTTATATATGAAATGTTATAAGGTCTTTTTTCTGAAAACTTGCCTAATTCTTATTTAACTTCAGAAGATCTTCTCCACATATTTCTTCTTTTTTCTTTAGAGTTGAAATTTAATCCACGTTTGCCAGGCGTAGTTGAGCTGTCGGATTCCTTCTCTGGCTACGAGACCCTCTGGTCCACTTTGAACCCTGCCCCGGTCTGGACCCAGGCTTGTATAGATGTGGGACATACCATAGACAATGTAGTCCTGGTGTTTATTCTGGAATGTAGCTCTCTCAGCCAAGACTGTTACGCTGCTATTGATGATGTTTCTGTGAACACAACTCATAAATGTTCAGGTAGATTTACAAATGGATTAACACAAGCTTTCTTTGTTTGTATTGTTGCATTGAACTTAGCTGTTGCATGTATATTATCTTCCTTTTTTAGTCCCATTTTTGGAAACTGGATGTACCTTCAACTTAACAGACCAATGTCGAGAAACTATCAGTTCTCAGGGCACTTGCAACTTGTTTGGTCCAGAATTTTTGTGGACCCACAGCAGTACTCTATTCTCCCAGCCTCCAGGTATGATCGTTTTAGTCATTTTTAATATGTTTAAAGGTGCTACCTTTGTGGCGAGCGCGACAAGAAAATTCTTAACATACAATGTACCTTGCATCAGAGTCAACTTGATGATATTTTGACAGTTATCAACTAACATCAAAGAATTTGAGAGAGAGAAAGGAAAGAGATTTATATCATATTTATATGTTTAAAAAAAATGGTACAATATACATAGACTTGCTTCCCCTATAAACTTTTTTTATTCTTGGAGAGAATTAATCTGTCTGTAAAATGTAATTTATATTTGATTTAATTAAAACTGTAAATGAAAAATACAGTTTTATTTTTTCTTTTGTACCCTGTCATAATCTTGCCTTTTTTTTCCTGGTTCATAATTTTTAAAATTTGTTTATTTTTGCAATCTAATTGCATACATGTACGTTGTATCCGTCCCCTGGTCACTGTTTGTAGGTGTTTAATTTCCCATTTTCCAGTTTAATCTTTTGACAATATACAATATCTACATAGATTTTTTAACTGTTTTTTTTTTCTCTTTATTCTTTTTAATTTAAATCTAAATGAATTTTTTTTTGATTTCCTTGCTGTATATGCATGCAAAATTAGCTTAAAATTGAATCAATATGAGAGTAAACTATGGCTCTTGCTTTTATATAGATTATCTCTATCAAAACCATAAACATAAAAAATAAGATTAAGAACAAATCATTTCAGGCAGGTATCGCAGTTTATACTGAAATAGCTAGTGCACGCATTACAGATATTTGATCCACCTTTAAAGTTATCGCAAGAAATATAGTGCAAGATCACTGTGGCATCATATGTTTAGATTTATAATCAGTTGTTTACGTATCTC
The DNA here is from genome assembly GCF_025612915.1 of Magallana angulata. Taxonomy (NCBI): domain Eukaryota; kingdom Metazoa; phylum Mollusca; class Bivalvia; order Ostreida; family Ostreidae; genus Magallana; species Magallana angulata. The sequence goes on along the minus strand of NC_069111.1, from coordinate 49,622,212 downwards.
AACTCAATACAAAGGAATAGAAGCATGTAAAAAATCTCTTTGGTCTCACCAAAGCTTCAGACCTCAAGGCATCGTAAATTACAAGTTAAATATCAGCCATTTTTGGCATAGCACCATGGAAGAAAACATTAAAGAGCATTACATTTGTATGGGATGTAGACAAAAAAAATTTGTAGATGAAAATGTACTAGGTTTACCAGTAACTTGTTCTTAGCGCCGGCGAGCTGAGCTTGCTATAATGAATATAGAAAACACTATCACAATATATACATAATGACATCATGCACTGGGTTGATAACCTTTTGCATACTTGTGTTCAATATGATTTCTACTATCTTCAACCATATTTTTAAATGTTAATTTTTTGGAAGAGAAATACATAACACCACATGAAGTCCTTTAATTCAATACTTTAGATTCCTAATCAAATGCAAGGAATTAATATTCGCTTAAATTTGCGAGAAGCATGTCTTGTGGATTTTAAAATCTCGTATTTATTTTTTTTTTAAAGGTAAACTAAATGAATTTTTGTTAAAAATCCTGTGTTTGCGATTTTATATTCTCATGATTTGATGCAAAACTGTGTAATCGCGGAAATAAGTACTTGCGTGAAATAAGGCATCTACAATTAGTGAAAGTTCTAATATAATGAGATATGATTTTTAAGTATTCGGTTTTGTTTGTTTTTTAGGCATGCCATATCCTGGGGATTTCGTGTATGCAAGCTCTGTGTTTGGTAAACCAGGAGATAAAACGACCATGGATCTCCCACCTTTTAATGCAATGAAGGATTCCTCTATAACATTTAATGTATACCACTATGGAAAATCCTATTTGCATGTCACAGCAGACATCAAACTCAGCAATGGAGGCCATAGTGTTCAGGTGAACTATGTGAGTTACTTCAGTGTGGGTTGGAACAAAGTATGCCTTGATCTTGAGGAGGGAGAAGCCAGTGGGGTATCATTTACTACACTCAGAAGTCAGGAACCATTCAGCTTGGTGGCTGTGGATGACATCCTCTACAATGAGCAGCCCTGTCCTGGTAAGCAGACAGTCTGTCCCTACTTCCTATCCACTCGAGTCCTCCTTATTGTTAATAACCAATATTGACATCATTTTAAAGGTACTTATATTTTTTGGGATATTTTTGTTTTAGTGGTGTCAGTTAACTGCACTTTTGATGAAGATTTGTGTGGATATACAGCAGATTCGGACTGGTCTTTGGAAAGGAGGGCAAACTCTTCTACCAGTAAGTCATTTCAAATTAAGTGCAATAAAAGTTTTGGGAATCTTATTCCCTTGATTGGAAAGTCAAATCAAATACATGTTCCTTTTGCCACATATAGTTTGCCTACAAAGATTATATGAAGATGAGCTGTATGGATTTTTGATTATTGTCATGTACCTGTAACATGTCAAGTATGTTTTTTTAAAAAGCTGATGTCATGTTTGCTAATAAATTATTTTTCAAACTTGATTTTTTGTTTACACAGATGGATCCTATGCAATGGCCCAAAGAGCAATGTACTACTCAACTGTCACCTCGGTTTTGGTGTCTCCACTTGTCACTGGGGTCGGAAACTCATCATGCGTGCAGCTGGAGATGATGAAGTCTACATCAGATCGTGATGCTTTCAAAATAATGTAAGGCTTTTTTGGGGAGAGGAGATGTGAAGATGCACTGTATTTGATATTTTTGGCAGTGATCTATAATTCATTTTATTTTGGATCATATCAATGTTCTAGACATAAATTAACCATGCAGAAATTATATTGGTTATTATGTTAAAAATTCTATCAAAAATGCAAAAACTGACTTTCACAGTCTAAAAAGTTTACACATTTCTGTCATTTTTACAAAATTTGACCAAAGTTAGAAACTCTGTCATGCATGATTACCAGTACATCCTAAAGTTGATGGGAATTTCACTAAGTCTTTTTTTAGCTCACCGAGACGAAGTCAAGGAGAGCTTATGCTATACCCTCGGCGTCGGCGGTGGCGTCGGCGTCCGGACCTGGTTAAAGTTTTTGTTGCAGGTCCTGTATCTAAGCTATTACTTGTCCTATCTTCACCAAACTTGCATGGATGATGCATCTGGACCTACCTATGGACTTGAAAGACTTGGATGCTGAATCTGGGTCCTAAATTTTAGATGCTGGAGGAGGTTAAGGTTGTTGGACCAGGTTAAAGTTTTTGTTGCAGGTGCCCTTTGATAGCAGTATCTTAGTTACTGCTGGTCTGTACTTCACCAAACTTGCATGGATGGTGTGCCTTATGATACTGATGCACCAGACAGGCTTGAGTGCTGAATCTGAGCTATAGGTTTCGGATGCTGGAGGAGGTTAAGGTTTTTGGAGCAGGTTAAAGTTTTTGTTGCGGGTACCCATTGATAGCAATATCTAAGTTACTACTGGTCCTAACTTCACCAAACTTGTATGGATGATGCGTCTTATGATACTGATGCACCTGACAAGCTTGAATGCTGAATCTGAGCAATAGGTTTCGGATGCTGGAAGAGGTTAAGGTTTTTAGAGCTGGTTAAAGTTTTTGTTGCAGGTGCCCTCTGATGATTAATCTTAGTTACTACTGGTCCTAACTTCACCAAACTTGTATGGATGGTGCGTCTTATGATACTGATGCACCTGACAAGCTTGAATGCTGAATCTGAGCAATAGGTTTTGGATGCTGGAAGAGGTTAAGGTTTTTAGAGCTGGTTAAGTTTTTGTTGCAGGTGCCCTCTGATGATTATATCTTAGTTACTACTGGTCCTAACTTCACCAAACTTGTATGGATGGTGTGTCTTATGATACTGATGCACCTGACAAGCTTGAATGCTGAATCTGAGCAATAGGTTTCGGATGCTGGAGGAGGTTAAGGTTTTAAGAGCTGGTTAGATAAAGTTTTTGAAACAGGTGCCCTCTGACGATGATAACTTAGTTATTACTTGTCCTTACTTCACCAGACTTCCATGGATGGTGTGTCTTATGATACTGATGCACTTGACAGGCTTGAATGCATAGTCTGGTTTCGGATGCTGGATAAAGTTAAGTTTTTAGGAACAGGTCACATGTTTAATAGATGATAGTACTATTTCAAACTTGCATAGTTGATTTAACTGTAATATGAATGAATCGCAGAGGTAGCTTCAGATGCAGAGCTTGATCTCCATTATCAAGGATGCTAAAAAATAAATCTTAGTTATTACTGGTCCTAACTTCACCAAACTTGAATGGATGGTGTGTCTTATGATACAGATGCACCTGACAGGCATGGATGCTGAATCTGAGCCATAGGTTGCGGATGCTGGAGGAAGTTAAGGTTTTAATTGCTAGTGCCCTCTGATGATGATATCTTAGTTATTACTGGTCCAAACTTCACCAAAATTGCATGGATGATGCGTCTTATGATACAAATGCACCTGATGGGCTTGAATGCTGAATCTGAGCCATAGGTTTCAGATGCTGGATGAGGTTTTTTATTTTTTGGAACAGGTCACATGTTTTTAGCTCACCTGAGCTGAAAGCTCAAGTGAGCTATTCTGATCACTTTTTGTCCGTCGTCCGTCTGTCCGTCCGTCCGTCTGTCTGTCCGTCTGTAAACTTTTTACATTTTGAACTTCTTCTCTAAAAGTGCTTATCCAATTTCAACCAAATTTGGCACAAAGCATCCTTATGGGAGGGCGAATATAAATTGCAGAAATAAAAGTCCGATCTGTATTCAAAGCGGAGAAAACCTTGAAACTGTAGAAAAAGGGGGGTGCATTTTTAAAAATCTTCTTCTCAAGAACTACTGATTCCAATTCAACGTAGTTTAGCATAAATTATCCTTATGGGAAGGAAAACATAAATTGCAAAAATTAAGGTCTAATTCTGTTTCAAATCTGAGTTATTACGAAAATAATAATAAAGGAAAGGCGTGTTTCAATCAGTTTAATAGCCTCGGATTCGGCATCCGGTAAAATGGGTAGACAAGACTTGGCCTGGGCAAAACAAAAGATAAGCAGTTATTAATCTGCCAATCTCATTAAAATTTCAGGATATTTGATGGACCAGTATATTTGTATTTGCTGTAAATATTGCTGCAAAATAATGCGTATTTGGAATTGACGATTGCCGATGTGCCCCGGCTTTTATTTTGCCACGGCCCGGTTTTGCTTACCCATTTTACCAAGACTCGTATTCCATACTTCTAAAACGAGGTTCTTTGTTTAAAGCAGCCATGACATTATACGAAAAAGGGTCGATCTGACTATGATGAATTTGCTTGTTGTGCAACAGTTCGCGTATGAAGGGAAATTTTTGAAACATGAAAAATATATTGGTGCCGATTTTGTGAAGTAAATTGAGGCTAAATATTTCAATGCGTTGACAGTTTTCACACATGACGTTGATGTTAGCTTGTTCTGATTTTCGTTTCGTTTTCATTATTTATGCTTTGTAACCTGGAAACTGTCGTCTGTATTTCGTGATTTTTACGTATCAAATCAAACAGAGACTTCGGTAAATCAAACAGTTACGTTAACTGTTTACCTGCGCAAATTAAGCAAAATCTGATGTAGGAGTACTGAAATACAATTCATTCTATCGGTAATTCGGCATTATTTTTTGCGTAATGGTAGATTAATGCAATAGGATTTTGTTGAGATGCTCAGCATTTTCTCTAGTTTATTCAGTTTAAATAGAGTTTGATATCGCTTACGGAAATATGTAGGTATAAACATGTAAATATATGATTCATTTCGAAAAAATAAATTGTGTTCTTTATTTGTTATACATGTAGTGCATGTTTCTTGTGTTTAATTGTTAACAATTTCTATTTACTAACCATTTTTGAGTGTTTGCTTCGAATTATAAGCAAGATACAGAGACTTGCTAACAATTCTATGTTTGTACACAGATCTTAAAAGCTAAAGATTAAATCAAAGTACTGATAGTACTGAAAAGCGCTAACCCAGCTTCTGTATGTATATAACAGATATATGTATATAGCATTTCAGCTTCTGTATACGCACTATATTTCCTCATCACTGCATGACAGTCCCTGCAATGATGTATGTAAGCCCCGTACATTAATTTCACAATAACCCGTAAATTAGATTCACAATAGCCCGTGCAGTTATGTGCATAAACCCATGAAACTGGTTCCCTAACCAGTTTAAATGATGTATACTTTTGCTTATAGGGGGCGGTTATTCGATGCACCGGAAGTTGAAGTCTAACGACAATAAAGGGCTGAGCTATGCTTAGCGCTTTAAAAAGTAAAAAAATTGTCAATATTTATGACGAAAATTTTCAAAATCTGTTCTTCCAGAAACCAACTTATTGAATTGTAAACTCAACCTTTTTAGCTCACCTGAGGATGGGGCCACCATGGGGGGTCGAAGTTTAGCAAATGAATATATAGAGTAAATCTTTAGAAATCCTCTTCTCAGAAACTAATCGGCCAGGAAAGCTGAAACTTGTGTGGAAGCATCCTCAGGTAGTGTAGATTCAAAGATGTGAAAATCATGACCCCTGGGGATAGGGTGGGGCCACAATGGAGGGTCGAAGTTTAACATATGAATATAAAAAGTAAATCTTTAAAAATCTTCTTCTCAGAAACTAATTGGCCAGGAAAGCTGACACTTGTGTGGATGCATCCTTATGTAGTGAAGATTCAAATTTGTGAAAATCATGACCCCCGGGGGTAGGGTTGGGCCACAATGGGGGATCGAAGTTAAACATAGGAATATATACAGTAAATCTTTAAAAATCTTCTTCTCAGTAACTAATTCGAAGGCAAAGCTGGAACTTGTGTGGAAGCATCTTCAGGTAGTGAAGATTCAAAGTTGTGAAAATCATGACCCCTGGGGGTAGGTTGGGGCCACAATGGGGGATTGAAGTTAAACATATGATTATAAAAAGTAAATCTTTAAAAATCTTCTTCTCAGAAACTAATTAGCCAGGAAAGCTAAAACTTGTGTGGAAGCATCCTCAGTTAGTTTAGATTCAAATTTGTGAAAAGCATGACCCCTGGGGGTAGGTTTGGGCCACAATGGGAGGTCGATGTTTTACATAGGAATAAACAGAGTCATCTTTAAAAATCTTCTTCTCGGAAACTAATCAGCCAGGAAAGCTGGAACTTGTGTGAAAGCATCCTCAGGTAGTGTAGATTCAAAGTTGTGAAAATCATGACCCCCAGGGGTAGGGTGGGGCCACAATGGGGGGGGGTCAAAGTTTAACAAAGGAATTTATAGGGTAAATCTTTAAAAATCTTCTCAGAAACTAATCAGCCAGATGATTCTTTATAATTGTTAAGACTTTGGCCCCAGGACAATTCTTTGGCCTCACGAGAAGGTTGAGAGTTTACTGTACGTTTATATCCCATATATAAACTATTGTTAGGGATCTTTTTGAGAACTGCAATACTCAACACATGATATGACTATAAAATCATCCTGTTAGAAAAATGACTAATGATTATAAACATAAGAATATCCAGGGGAAAATGGATTTTATTTATACAGGATTTACATGAATTATTGTATATTGTCCAGATAGTTTGTATTATGACTCCATTGAGCTGATTTTATCATACCTATTGTTCCTCAGGTGAGCGATGTGGCCCATGGGCCTCTTGCATAGATGATAGCTTGCATAGTTGATTTAACTTTATTATAAATTAAATGCAGAGGTTGCTTCAGAAGCAGAGCCTGATCTCCATTATCAAGGATGCTAAAGAAATCTCCTACCTCACTCAAACCAGCTCGATAGATAGATGTGTTTGTTGATAAATGATATAACATGATTCCTATGATAAAGTATTGTATGATATGAAACAATATTGTTTGATATGATACACTATGATATCATATGTTATATTATAAAAAGTTATACGATACGATATGATATTGTATCAATTTTTTTGATATTTTATGATATGATTATGTATCATGATATTGTTATGTATAGTATTGTATATTATGATACAATATTGTATAATATTATATTGTATTTTTAATTTATTATTTTATCACATGATACAATTACATAAGATATTGCAAAATATTATATTGTATCCTATGATACAATATTGTATATTCTATAATATTGTATCATACAATATTGTATAATATGATATTGGTTTCAGTAATATAGAATTATATCACATGAAATTGTATTATATGAAATTGTAATATTATATAATATTGTATCATACGATATTGTATGATATGATATTGGTTTATATGATATATTATCATATCACATGAAATTGTATTATATGATATTGTAATATATTTTATTGTGTCATATGATGCAATATGTATAATATAATAATGTATTTTATAATATTTTACCATGTCACATAATATTGTATCATTTGATAAGATACAATGTTGGAATCAAATTATATTGTATTATATGATATAAAATCATATAATGTATCAAATATGTTTCAGTGTCATTCAATACAATATCATTCTATATTATACAATATAATATCATGTTTCAGTGTTATGATGTATTATGTAATATGATATTGTAATATGATACTATATTGTATTATATTTTATGATATTGTATTACGTGATCAAATACAATAAGGTATAACACAATACAATGTCATATCATACGTTACAATATCAAATCTCATTATTGTTTATTACGGTATTTTATTTATTATATGATATATATTATATTAGAAATATGACATGATGCAATATTTAATTTTATATCATTGTATTGATTAACATATGAACATATGATTATCATAAAAAAAATTATCAGATGATATACGATATTTTGTCAAAACAGAATCCATGAATATCCAAGATCATAAAGTATGATTTTCATATAAAATGATAAAGGTGGTCTTATGAAGGTGATGTCTCATAAGGGTGATGCTCCGTCTCGGTGAGCTTAGTAATCTATGATTACCTATGTTTAAAAATATGGTTAGAGTACTTTTGCATTGCTATATATGAAAACCAATATTGAATGTGTGCTGTATTGGAATTTTGTAGACTGATGGATTTGCAAACAGGAATGAATATTACAACATATTCAGGGTATACCTATGCCAGACAATGGAGGTGGATGAACGTGCCGTCCAACTTCAGTGCCTACTACATCATAATGACGGTGTCCTATTACTCTTATTACACCTATGCTGGAATTGACAACATCAGAGTTACCCCCGACTTCTGTCCGCCGATAGGTAAGGCATCATAAGAATAACCCATTACTTCGATTTTTAACCGGGTTTTTCAACGGAAAAATCCGGTTATTAAAATGGTGAAAATGGCGGGCGGGCGGCTGCCAAATGGGTACCCTCATTGTACGGATAACTCCTCCTACAGTTTTCAAGATAGGAAGTTGTTCTTTTGCAGATCAATTGTACATAAATCAGAGGTGTGCATATTGCTAGGATTTTGATTTCCGATAATTTATGAAAAAAATACTAGCTTTTGAACTTAGTCACTTTTTGGCAAAATATTGCATATAGGGTACTTTATTTCACTGGATTAGGTTGACATGGCTTATCGATACAGTGCACATAAAAGAAAACCTGGTTTGCTGTCACATTGACAGCTTTTCACTTGTATATTGTTGATAAACATAATAAAATGTTAGATTTAATCTGATCTTAGGACCTGAGTTCAAACCCAAATGGCCTCTGTGTCTTTGTATTGAAAGTTCAACAACTTTTTGAAGACCTTGCTATGTATTTGAAACGAAAGTCTCTATAAATTGTTTATTGTACATCATGTTTTCTGCTGAATTGCAGGTATGTAATAGGGTATGTATTTGTAATTCTTGTACATTAAGACCCTGTAGAACCTTCCAATGCTTCTCTCACATATGATTTTTGTTTTAATTAGATTTATCTTTTTTTAAACAGAATGTGATGCTGATGAATTACTCTGTGGTAATGGGGTGGTGTGCTATCCAGCAAGTAAAAAATGTGATGGCAGCCTTGATTGTGAAGATGCTAGTGATGAAATAGAGTGTGGTGAGTATGAAAAAAAAAATGAGAAGATTTACAAGATGAAAGTGTTGATTCAATACTGTACAAAACTGTATACAAGGAAATATTCTCCCCAGTTTTATTTTGCCCCCTTTAACCCTCATTTTCCGTTGGCAAATTTAAGACTTAGCAGATTCCTATGTCTCAGACTATCTCTCTTCGAACATAACTCTGTCTAGACGAATTGAAGACGATGTGAAATTGTTTGCAAACATAGAAAGGCGAAAATTACACAGAGCAAAAAAAAACTTTATATACACTGAAATGTCTTGATGAGTAGATAAATGGCAGGGTACTGTTTTTGTTTTACCTCTCAGTAAGCATTTTGTCACCTTTCAGTAATCCACATCACAGAGAGTTTCGTCGTCTAATTAAGTTAGCGACAGTTCAGATAACAATTTAATTTTAAAGTGTGCGGTGATGTGATGACTTTCCATTCTAGGAGAGCCCTCGGTGGACTGTGACTTCAACAGAGTACACATCTGTGGATACAGTGGGTCCAACTCCAGATGGTATCCCTATGTGGATCACACCAAGATGCTAGTACCATCCAATGAATCAGGAGGCGGTCAGTCAGCAGAGATAATTTAATCCCATAATGCCTAAAAATTAATTCAATCCCGAAAATTAATCCAATCCTACCTTTAGTATCTTTTGCATATTATTCTTTATGTTCTGCAAAAAAGTTTTTACTTGATCATGTAAATGATTGTGCTCTGAGAGAATTTTTAAAGAGGGTGTGTATTTATTTTGTTGCTGGTCTTTTGTGATAGTACATCGTTTATCATTCAGAATGAACTTAGGAATATTTGGACATAGATATTATGCTTACAGCAGTACTCAAATAATCTTAAAATTTTAAGGGGACATTCAGAAAATCTCCTTAATGCAAAGTAAATGCTCAATGATGCATGTAATTATTTGATGAAATGGTGATTGCATCATGATGACTGTTAATAATGTTTCCCTTACAGCTGTGGCCCTGTTTTACTCCTCATTTTCTCTTGCACTACTGAACACACCCCCGATCAACATTACCCAGGACTCATGCTTTACGTTCTACACCATGGCTGGGTATAGCAGATATATCCCCTCTCTTCTACGAGTGGTCAGAAACGAATCAAACACTCTGTCGTCGTTGGCAAGTTTTGACACAACCATCAAGAACTTCTGGATACGGCGCAGTGTTAATGTCAGTCAAGGAGAGTTTGGACTTCTGTTTGAGTTTTCTCCACTCCATTCTACAAGCTTAGGCAATGTAGATTTTATGTATATTGATGATGTTCAGCTTAGGGATGGATATTGTAAAAAGCAAGGTAAATTAAACTTTAAAAACAGATCATCAACACTGTATACTTTTGTGTAAGAAGTTGTGGGGTTGTTGACACTGAATTAAGTTCAGTATGTTTGGGTCATGCTCAGGTTATACATAAAAAATATTACTGTGTTAATTCTTTACACATTTCAAGAAAAAGATGTGGTAGCTATTAGCTGCAGGTCTGTAGCTTCCAGCCTGAAAAGAAATTGGATGGATGACCTACACGAGCTACAGTGCCTCCCATAGTAAAATAAAATTTAAAAATGCACTAGTTTTGGACTGATTAGTCGCATTTCCGAACACATTCTGTACAAATATTTGATTCCAAAAAATTCCTCGGATATTTCTCTATAGATATTGACCCATCACTTGCCTCTGATATTCTTTTAAACACCTTCACCAGCCCCGTAAAGTGAAGTGGTGGAGTTTGTTTACATGTAAAAATGATGAATCAATCTTGAAATGAATTAATTCACTTCATTTTCAGAGGTTGGATAGCATGTTTAAGAGAAAATCTGAGGCAATTAATGCGATGACATTAGTACTAAATTTACTGAATTTAATGGTACTAAATTGTTTTCACAGCATTTTTATGGATATAAGATAAGTCAGTCAAAATTAGTGAATTTTTTTGTGCACCATAATTGTGGTTGTTAGCTGCAGGAAGGACTGTATCTCCCAGATCATCCATCCAAACATTCGGACCGAGAACTTAAGAATTGCAGCTAGGCTGTTATCTGTTTAAATGATAATTCTAAACTTCAAATTAAAATATTTTTAACCAGCATTTCTTCTGTGAAAAACAAAGACCGTGTTCCTTCATTAATAAATTATAATGTGTGATTTATAGAATGTGGAGCTAACCAGATTTACTGTAGTGTGGAGGACTCATGCATATCTAAAGACTTGCAGTGTGATCAGAACAATGACTGCTTCGCTGGGGAGGATGAAGAGGGATGTGGTAGGTCTTAGTTAGTATGAACAACGACTGCTATGCTGGGGAGGGTGAAGAGGGATGTGGTAGGTCTTAGTTAGTATGAACAACGACTGCTATGCTGGGGAGGGTGAAGAGGGATGTGGTAGGTCTTAGTTAGTATGAACAACGACTGCTATGCTGGGGAGGGTGAAGAGGGATGTGGTAGGTCTTAGTTAGTATGAACAATGACTGCTATGCTGGGGAGGATGAAGAGGGAAGTGGTAGGTCTTAGTTAGTATGAACAACGACTGCTATGCTGGGGAGGGTGAAGAGGGATGTGGTAGGTCTTAGTTAGTATGAACAATGACTGCTATGCTGGGGAGGATGAAGAGGGAAGTGGTAGGTCTTAGTTAGTATGAACAACGACTGCTATGCTGGGGAGGATGAAGAGGGAAGTGGTAGGTCTTAGTTAGTATGAACAACGACTGCTATGCTGGGGAGGGTGAAGAGGGATGTGGTAGGTCTTAGTTAGTATGAACAATGACTGCTATGCTGGGGAGGATGAAGAGGGAAGTGGTAGGTCTTAGTTAGTATGAACAACGACTGCTATGCTGGGGAGGATGAAGAGGGATGTGGTAGGTCTTAGTTTGTATAAACACTTGGTGTTCACTGGGGCTTTAGTTATCTAGAAACCATTTATCTGCACCTTTGTTTCCATACAGTTTTGTCTTTAAAAATACAGTTGAAAAATGGTTATCTTTAATACAGTAAAGTGCAAAAAAATCCGGATTTCAATTTAAAGTCGTTTTATTTTTCAATTTGCAACAATATCATCATTTTGAAACAAAACAATGAATATAGAACCACTAAGTTCAAAGTGCATAAAGTTAATAATGAGTCAGACCCTGTGTCGCTCTATACACTGAGCGATGCGTCGTTGCATTCTGTCTGTCAAACTGTCTATATAGTTTTGATCCAGACCCATCCACATTTACATGATTGTAACTTTCCAGTCTGTGATATTTTCTGGCTGAATTTTTCCACTTGATCTTTCATGATCTGCCAAACATTTTTTATTGGATTTAAATCGGGGGAAGCGGCAGGCCATTCTAATATGGTCACGTGATTCTGTGTGAACCAGTCACGGGTATAAGCTGCGGTGTGCGGTCTAGCGTTGTCCTGTTGTAAAACATACGGTAAATCGTTTGTCAAAATATTAGACAACAGTAATCCCTCCCCAAAAATTTCACAGTGCTTGATTGCGGATATCTTTCCATTCACAGAAACAAGTGGAGTTAAATCCAACTTGCTTATTCCACCCCACACCGTAACAGCTGGTGAGAACTTCGGCACCATTTTTTGACAATGTCCAAATTTTGCCCACCTTTTCCTAGTACATCTGTAGAACTGAAATCAACTTTCGTTCGTAAAAAATCACATTATTGAAATTGTAATTCTGATGAGCGATACACCATGCCTCTCTTTTACGCTTGTGCTCTGCGATCATAAGTGGCACCTTTTGCGGCACAGATTTAAAATAATTACTGCGAGCCAGAGTCCGGCCCATAGTCCATTTCGACACTAACTCTGATCCTCTTCTTGCACATTCATTGGCAATTTGCTGTGCTGACCATTGCAGATGAGAAGCAGCAAGTTGTGCAGCCTGTCTGTTGTCCTTCATGTCAAAAATTTTCTTCCTGCTAGATCCTGGACACCGAATCTCGGACTTCCCTTCCCGAAATCTTTTCAAATTGTCATACACTGTAGTTCTTGGTATGTTTGTTATTTCACACAGTTTTTGTGCTGAAGTGATTCCGCTTTCATAAAGATTAAGAAGACGTTTTCTGTTGTCAATTTCTGACATCCCTGAAGCCCGGAAACTTATCGTCTGTTGAAAGCGTCATCACGTGACATTACATAGATACAAGGGGATTAACTCTAAAAGCACCCTATGCATTTGTCGATGTGAATTTTTAAAAAAGAAATTACATGCCTTAAATAATATGCATGCATATGATATAATTAGAAAAAAATCCAGATTTTTTTGCACTTTACTATATAATGGATGTTAAACACCGTTGAACAATGGTTACTTTGAATACTATGAATTGTTCTGAAGTCAAGACACTGTTTCACTATGTATTTAACCTTTACATCTCAAAAATGGGATCATCCCAAAGTCTTCTTTGATATGTATTGAAATTACACAAAACGGTAAATAAACTTGAACAATTTTGATATGTTTCTGGAGTATAAGATTCTTTTAATCCATTGTAGATTTCAACATAACATGCGATTTTAACAATGGTCTGTGTGGATATAAAAGTACATGGACGTTAGTAGACGAATTTATGGGACTCAATTCTACTGAGGGTAATTATTCGGGTAAATAGTAAAAGGTTATCTAACAGGAAATTAACTTTTTTAACCAATAGGATAATACAAGTATATGTTTTAAAATATAAGCTTGTTAAATTATTTTGCAATATTTTAGTGAATAGAGATTTGCCAAGATTATCATTGCAAACAGTTTTAAAAAATTCTGCTAATTTTAAAAACTTGTTGTATATCAATACATTTATGTACATTAGTACCTGTACATTATTGATGTTTATTATAGATCAGTTCCTTGTGTCGGGCAGTAACGGAACCACACTCAACAGGACTTTGGTATCCCCCTCAGTTTTGGCCCCTGGATATTCATGTCTCTCCTTAGATGTAGCAAAATTCCATCTCCATCCTTACTCTGCATCCTTCCTGAATGTCAGTGCTTATCAGCCATATAATCGATACTCTTTAGTAGTCAATGACTTTGGTCTGCTGAACAGTTCCTGGAAGCATTATGAATTAACAGTTCAAACGTACTACTACCCGTATAATCTCTCTCTTCAAATATCTGCCACCACTTTTCAAGCCTACATTGCTGTGGATAATGTGAAAATTGTGCCTGGATATTGCCAGTCAGGTAGGGATATCATATTAAGAGTATTTTGCTAAAGTAAAAATTTCATTGTACCTAAAACATAAAAAGGTACAATTACTTCAATGTACACACATATTACATAGTCAGATAAATTTGTGTTTTGGGATTAGCCCTTACTATAGTTGAAAGACATGCTATTTTAGTTGTAATCCTGTTGACTCAAAGTCGATAATAGGAATGGCAATGGATAAATAAATAGAGGGGTGTGATTTGGAACATTTAGATTTTAACTCACCGGAGTCTTTGGTCTATGATTGTTTCTTGTGTTTGGGTCATAATCTTCTAATTATTCTCACCGTAAAAACTACCTTGACAAAATTGGTGTGTATCATTATTTATGTTGAGAGAGGAATATAACTGTGAACAGAAAGAACTCTTCAAGTTATATACCTAAACTTTATACCATTTCTTAAGAGAATACAAAATGAATTTTATTTATGACAGATGGATATTCATCAACCACTCCATCACCCAATCCATGGTGGTCTACAACACATTATCCATGGGGAAATTCAACAAGTAGTCCATGGTGGGGAAATACAACGCCTAATCCTTGGATGTGGAACTCAACTAGCAGTCCATGGATGTGGAACACAACAAGTAGTCCATGGATGTGGAATACAACAAGTAGTCCGTGGATGTGGAACACAACAAGTAGTCCATGGATGTGGAACACTACAAGTAGTCCGTGGATGTGGAATACAACAAGTAGTCCGTGGATGTGGAACACTAAAAGTAGTCCGTGGATGTGGAACACAACAAGTACCGGTAGTCCGTGGATGTGGAACACAACTAGTAGTCCATGGATGTGGAACACAACAAGTAGTCCGTGGATGTGGAACACAACAAGTAGTCCATGGTGGGGAAATACAACGCCTAATCCTTGGATGTGGAACTCAACTAGCAGTCCATGGATGTGGAATACAACAAGTAGTCCATGGATGTGGAACACAACGAGTAGTCCATGGATGTGGAACTCAACTAGTAGTCCATGGATGTGGAACACAACAAGTAGTCCATGGTGGGCTTCCACACAAAATTCATGGGGAAATTCAACAAGTAGTCCATGGTGGGCTTCCACACAAAATTCATGGGGAAATTCAACAAGTAGTCCATGGTGGGGAAATACAACACCAAGTCCGTGGATGTGGAACTCAACTAGCAGTCCATGGATGTGGAACACAACAAGTAGTCCATGGTGGGCTACAACACAATATCCATGGGGAAATTCAACAAGTAATCCATGGTGGACTTCAACCCCTTTGCCATGGTGGACATCAAGTCCATCTTGGTCTTCATCAACAACCAGCATACCTTTTACAGGTAATTTCTGTTCAATGATGAATCAATTTCATGAAAATTAGATCTTCTCAGTTTACTACATTATTAATCTGTACGAGTGGATCAAAGATCTAATTTTCTCATATCATTTTTTGCCCTTTGTGAAAATGAAGTACTGGTACTGTAGAAACAGAAATATTCATTGAGGATTTAATTTTGTTATATTCGTTGGTAGTATGATACAACAAAATTAAATCTATGACAAATTTTTAACCCAAGTATTAATAAATACAAAGAGATTCCAAAACCACGAAATTAAACGCCAATGAAATTTAACTTGGTTTAAAAACAGCAAAATTTCTGAAAATCTGTTAACTAGATAGTTAATTTGGGCAAATTATTTTTGTGGTTTAGCAAGTTTTTTAGAGTACACAACTTGGATAATACTACATTAGATTTTTTGTGGTTTTGAAATGATCACCAAAATAAGGAAAAATATATCATTAGAAAAATACTCTAGTAGATATACAGTTATCAGGTTGCTTAAAGAAAATAATTTAAAAAATATCTTGTACAGTAACAGCAGTGGTTTTTTTACAAGATAAATGATAGGATAGGATTAATGCACAATATTATAGGATTAATGCACAATAGAACAGTATACACGCACAATACAATAGGATTGATCCACGGTACAATAGGATAGGGTTGTAAAGAATAAAGTTGTGGGTACTATAGTACTTATGTGAAAAAAAGGCAACATACTTTGGTTATCTTAACAACATTATCATTAATTGTACAGTTTTTTTTAAATTTTTGTGTTGATAAATGACTAACAAATGTTTTAATACTTGTAATGACTGATTTTACGAAAATTTTGTTTGAGATTATTCAATGACAATAATAATGATTTTGTTGGAAGTATTTTACGGGTCTGGACAACTCAATAACATAAATATCATTTGATATTATTACATATGCCAATCCTTTTGCTTGCACAAATTCCTAAAGTTACGCACAACGTCCCCCACTGTATTCACCTTTTTTGAATTATCAATTTCTTAAAATATTCACTATGAAAGTTTGATATTATTTGTATTATCTTTCCTCTCTGCTTTGAAAACAGATGATGGCTGTTACCTGATATCAGATTATACGTGCCAGCTTTCTTACAACACAACAATGCTACCAAATGTGTTCGGGCATACTGACCTTAACACCATTCAGTACCAATTGATGGGATTGAACCAGCTTATGTATCAGAGTTATTATGTCCCATCAGCCTGTGTCACTCCCATAATGCAGTTGTCGTGTGAAATGATGTACCCCAAATGTGAAAATGGAACCACTGAACAAATCTGTAGAAATTCCTGCATGGGTTTGTTGAACATTTTATTCAAACCATTTGAGATAATGACTGTTGACTAAAACTTGACATTTTTTTAGAACTGAAACTATTTTACAAGAAAGATAAGTGATCCAATATTTTTCTTTTTAAAATGTTAGTAACTTTCAAATTTTCAATACTCATATATATTCATTTGGTTCTTGATTTTTTTGCCTTTATGCTAAATATATATACTTGTCTTATTTTTCATTTTTTGATTGCCATATTTTAATTATATTCCAACTAACCTTTAGATAACACAGTATTCCATCTTATACTTTTAGCTGTGTCGGATCTGTATTCGAATGAATGCTCACAATACTTGCTAGGCTACAATGTTTCGGATTTCATCAACTACTATTGCAGCTTTCTGCCCAAGGAGAGCTGTCGTAAAGGTAAACAAATCCTGCCATTTTGAATCTGGATTTTTTCCCTACAATCGTACAAGACTTGATTTGTCTTGCATACTGGTACATCCATCTACTAGTAGATCGTCATTACTAGTCAGGTTAATAAGTATTTGCTGTTTTGAATGAGCATTGTCTGTTTATTTCAGTGGCCTACAATATCAGTGAAGACATCATTCCAACACCAACCTACAGTCCTCCCTCATCGACTTCACGTAAATATTCAGCAGACTGGAAGATAATGATATTTACTATAGTCTGTCCCAAGATATTTATACAGCGCACTTGGATGATTTTTAATAAAAAAAAATTACACATACCTCTGAAAGAAGTGCAAATGAAATTGATGAAAGGGAAAATTTCTAAGATATCTTCAATGACTTATTGTCATTTTTCACTCGGAAAAATTGACAGGAACATAACGGATTTCTAACGGAAATTTATAATGGGGAATGTTTACATCTTTTCTTCATTCGGAATTCTCTTGGAATGCATTGTGCAATTTTATAACGTTATCATCTGGGTCTGCTGCAATACAAAATCCCCGTAGACATAACATTTTTTAGCATTGTATTGAAACCTGATAAGCTAAAGAGGGCGTTTCAAAGAAGAATTCTTGGAAATTTTTCATATTTTTGAATGAACTTCATTTGAATCCTGAGGTATTGATAAATATTGAGTAATTAAGCAAAACGTAAAATGAGGATATCTTTGAACAGAGTATTAGAATAGAATTTATATTTCAATAAATAGTGCTATATTAAAGAATGATATTATATAAGAAGCAGGCTTCAGAATTTATTACATAAAACATCAAACTTTAGAATCCTGATATCCATGTACAGAAACTGAATGATGTGTACTAATCTCTACAACTGTGATGGTAACTAAAGCCATCAACAGAATACGTTAATTAAACAATAGGACCCAAAGTATCCCCTAGCTTGCATCAGAAAATGGTTTTTAAATGTGTGTTTCATTACACTTGCACACAAATTAGGCATGGTTTATTTTTCATTGGAATATACTCTAAAAATCCGTTGAACAAGCTAACTAGGCGAATGTTTTAAAAATCATATAGTCTATTGTTAATTCATACATAAAATTTATTTGTATATACTTGATCTCCAAGGACAAATAATTTTGATTTTTTTTTATATAAATGTTACTATCTCCAATAAGTTTATGATATGGGATTTAGGGAATGATATAGTCTTCACTGTAAGTATGACTTTATTATGAGCTGTGATCCACTTAATGTGTACATGTGTGTAAATTGTCTGTAGGACCCATGATTAGTGGGGTGAGGTTCCGTGCAGGCAGTGGGACTCGCAAGTCAGGAGTGGTGGAGCTTCAGTACAACGGCGTGTGGCTACCCATATGCAACAGATACTTCTATGATTATAATGCAGATATCCTGTGTAAAGAACTAGGATTTGGGTATGACGAAAGAACTAGTATTTCAAGGGACCTATTGACATAAAAAATATCCTATATGAAACTGCATATTGCTACTTCCGGTATCCTGACATATTTCTGACTTTCAATACTGTTGATAGAAACACATCTGAAAGCATTGCTGGTAACAATGTGAAATCAGGGTCAAAATTCTCAATGCTTTGTAAATAAATTTTGTGTTTTTTTTATGTGTACATGTTATTCAATCCAGAAAATTCCTTTTTCAGAGGAGGAAATAAAGGGACTTCTGTAAATGGAACTTATTCTCAATCATACACGCTGTCCTGTTACTACAATCAGCTGGGGCTGGATGGCTGCTCTGTCTATGTGGAGAACTATTGCTATACATATTCTAATATCAGCTGCTGTAAGTCCAGAGAGAGTCTGTATATAGACTCCCAATATCATTTTTAAGAGAAAGATGGACAGCATCATTAGCAAGCTGCAAAAATAAATATTTTAGCCTTCAAGTAAAAATGAAGGAGGTTCTATTTCTTGATCATTTTAGCCACTAAGTTATTGTATTTTTATGATAAGTTTTGGATTAAATTATGAAAACCATTTCATTGAAATAATCGATTGAAATTCTGAAGTCAAGTGAATATATATAGAAGTTACCACCTATTTTCTTTGGGTTTACACTCCTATAAATACCGTTTTGACCAGTACAGCTAATATGCCATTTATCTTCATAGTTGATAATACACCCACATGTTCTTTCGATGGAGTTGGTGAACACTGTGGCTATGACTTAGGCTCGTGGGTTTTGGGTAAGTTCATTCTCCAAGTAATAGCTGTGCAAGATTTTTCTCTCTTCAGAGAGTACATGTTCAGTATACTGAATTGCATATTTTAAAGTGGAGGTATATTTGAGTAAGTTGTGATGTTGTTGACCTTATTTTACACAGACTCCAGTAGTGTGGTGCTGAGATACGGAGGGCACTCCAGTGTCACATCCTCAGAATTCACCAGCCCCAGGAAAGGGAGTGTCCGATTTTTGTTCAAAATGACCAACCAAATTACATCCACCTTCAAGGTTCATGTCTTAACTGAAGCATCAAGCCAAGTTACAGATTTCTCAGGTAAAGGTTTAATAAATCAAATGAGGTAGAGGGAAATCATTTTAATTTTTGGGATTGAGGTTGTTGTATTTGAAAAATTTAAAGTATTTCAACAAAACAGATTTTTTAATGTCATGTAGAATAGCAATTATAAAGTTTTTAATACCACACAACATTTTTTTTCTTTGTATAAATCATTTTTTTTTAAATTTCCATCCTGATAGTACATGTACTTTCATGTAAGCAATATTCATTTTCTTGGATGAAAACATTGCTTTTTAAAAAGGGGGGGGGGAAGGGGAGGGGAACCATGCAACATAATCAGAAAATTACTTTCAGGGGATTCTTTTGTGTTTTAACATTAGTATGAGATTGTTGATTTATGATGCAGGGTACATACCCAATGTGTGGTTAAGTCGCTGTATGGACCTCCCCTCGGAACAATCGATGAGACTGGCTTTTGAGGGCCGTCTATTTGCTTACGATGCTCTCTATCTGGACAATGTCACTGTGGCCAATCAACCTTGTGAAGGTAATTATTAACACTTATAACAATGTTTGGATCATACATAAATTTTGACTATCAGATAATGCCACCAACTGTATGTATTTTAATGATGAAGATATTAATCATGACATCCCTTTAGAATTTTAAGGCAAAGTATTTTAAATGGGCATATCAAATTGGTAACATTTCATATGATACAGATTTTCAAAATTTTATTGGTTTGTATGTGTAGTAACAGTTTATCAATGTGATTTACTTGTAGGTTTCCCTAATATGCCCTGTACATTTGAGGATCCATCAACTTGCCCGTTCAGTATTGACTGTCCTCAAAAGCCTTCCTCATTTAGTTGGAAGCTGTCTAAGAGCATGGTTACTTATTCACGTCCTGGTAAGAAAATGAACTGGTAATTGAATGGAAACAGAGATTTGTATAATCCTAAAAAAAAATATGAAAATAAATTCTCCTGCATATATATTTTATAGATGAAATATACAGGTATAGATGTAACTATTGAATTTTGTTTGAAATATGGCCATACAATAGTTCCAAAAGAACGTGTACCCACATTAAATCTTCAAATATTTTCTCTGAGAAGGGAACTATATCACTTGAATCCATGCTCACATATTTACAAAAAGATGAAATAAAGTGCATCCATCTTTCTTTCTTTTCCAACAGAGATTTCTTTCTAGAATTGGGTTGACTCTGTTGATATTATTGTGTTAATCTGTTTCAGGTAGCAGTGGTAGTAAGACGAATGTTAGGCTGGTTGGGGGTACGTCTCCAAACAATGGGCGGGTGGAGGTGTTTTACAATGGAGTGTGGGGGACCGTGTGTGATGACTCGTGGGATTACCGGGATGCTGGTGTTATCTGTGTCATGCTGGGATACCCCAGGTACACACAGTTAATGGTCTACTAACCACCTACACCCCAGAGGGGTGTCAATGACTTACTCTGTCAGTCAATCTGCTACAGTTTGTAAATTTTGAAAATTTGATTTCCAAAATCAATCTTAAATAATTTTTGAAGTAGATATCTTTACAAATCCAAATGTTGATATTACTTCTTTTTGACATGATGTCGAACACTGTTTGTATACTTATTCATATAATTGTTCATAAGAACTTATTTGAGGCATCTTGTTAAGTGTTTGTTAGGTATATTTATTGGAGTGAGTGGTGTGACCCACAGGCCTCTTATTCTTTTTGTAACTATACTATTGTCTCAATCAACAGAGAAAATGCTATTGCGTATTCCTCGGCATACTTTGGTGCTGGCACTGGACAGATTTGGTTGGACAATTTAGCTTGTACAGGCACAGAGACTGACATTGCTGACTGCCCTTACATTAACTGGGGCTCTCACAACTGTGGGCATTATGAGGATGCCGGCGTGGGTTGTTCAGGTAACATCATGATGTATGATTTTTGGTTACAAGAAATGAATTAACTTGAGTAAGAATAAGAATGATTTAGGTTCCAAGGAATGAATGCTGGAAGAATTTGCAGAAATGTGTTCAAATGCTACCTGTTTTACTATCTTTAATATACACACGTTTTGAGAATTTTTGTAGCATAGGTGGATATTTTAAGATGATGAATGAGTAATACGTTGTAGAACTTGGATGAAGCAAGGACTTTTGTTTAATGAGTTAGATTTCTGATTTATTTACATAGGGACCAGAGAGATTACGGTGGATAAGGTACCTGCAACCATTACAGACAGGCTGTATCCCACAGGTAAACAGGCTATTCATCATTATCAAATATAGGCTGTATCCCATAGGTAAACAGGCCGTTCGTCATTATCAAATGATATACAAATATTGACTGGGGTTGAGGGCAACATTGATTATATTAGCCCCCTTGGGACGAAATATTGCCCTCCGCTTCGCGTCGGGCAATATTTCGTCCCAAGGGGGCTAATATAATCAATGTTGCCCGAAAACACAGTCAACATTTGTTTTGTTATATGAAGAAACAAACCAAAATTTAATAAAGTAATTGAAAACAGGTCGTCGTAATTTTATCAGCTCAACAAAGAATTCACGAATTCAATTTTGTTCAAAGTTCATTTCCAAAATATCCTCAGCATCAAACGGTCACTGGTGATATTCCGCCGACTGTAAGAATTAACATACAGATGTTCTACCTGATTTTACTTCACAGTAATTCGCAAATCCTTACATCCGTTATGACAGCAAACCGTCGCAATGCGCGTCCGTTGTTTACTTGGCTTGACTGACTGTTTATTATGACGTCACCTTGTTTTTGGAGTCGCGAAGAGTTATTTACGTCATAGTTTACGAATCCTCAAATCGGAGGCGATTATTTGAAATAGAGGGAATGTTCTCTAGATATTATTCCTAGCCGGTCAATATATAAAAAATATTAACCGGTCAATATTTTTCGGACGAGCTAATATTACATTTATTTACTATTCGTCCACATAGAGTTATATAGTGAGAATATACTACTGAATATAACAATAGGCTGTATCCCACAGGTAAACAGGCCATTCATCATTATCAAATAATTGTTTTTAATCGTTTACTCTGTACCTTCTATCTATGTTTATGATCTGTTGACAGAAGTGATAATGGTTGCTAATGGGAGTCGGGGCGTGGCGGGGCAGGAGGCCACCTTCACTCTCCCCCTTAACACCAGCTCTGGGGACATACTAAGGGTCCTGTTGATGGTGACCCAGGGATCTTGTGACAGCCACTCTGTCCTACAGGTAAACTACTCTGTTCCCACTTACAACAGGTGCTCTCCAGATGATGGGGGACCCACCTTCATTCAAGTGTAGGGACTGCTCGAGTCTTGTTTGTTTATGTAATCATTTTCTTTATTTCAATTGCATTGTACATACTTTTGTATCATTTTAAAGGAAATATTTACAAGTTAATTGGACAAGATGGTTGTGGCCATTTTTAGACTATATTTATCTCCTTGGGATAAAGAGCTCTGTAAAAAGATAAATTGAAATGCTCAAAAGTGTGTTTTTTCTTACACAAAATAATAGATTATGGCCCAAACGTCATTTGTAAAATGTTAATGTAGATCTGATGGCAAAATCTTCTGACTGTCCAGCCTCTTTAAACATCTCTGCTACAAAAAGAATTTACTAAAAATAGTTTCTTAATGCTGTGCATTCATTAACATTTTGAGGATTTAATGATCAGATGAATTATTGTTTGTTTAAACTTTAGATCAAGCAATCAAACGCACACTCTTCCTCTTTGCTGTGGACATCCCAGAGGAATGACCAAGATTCCTGGCACTGGCTGTGCTTGCCTCTGCTGGACAACATTGACGGTCAACTAGAGTTCAAGGCCATCCACGGCATGTCATTCACGAATGATATCGCTATTGATACAATTTACGTCTCCAAGGAGAAGTGTCCACGTGAGTCATCAGAATTTTTAAATTATATAAACGAGGCATGAAATATCAAAGGAAACCATTTTAATTGTTCACCAGGTTCTTGTGCAATACATGTTAACTGCTGGAACTATAACCCTAGCTATACTGATGTTTAGCAATTGATTATTTGTTGTGAGAAGAAAAAGAATTCGTTGTTAATTTCAGTCCATTTTACATCTTTATTTTTTGTTTATTACATATTTTTTGTTTTGTCTTTTAGATGCTGCAACTTGTTCTTTCGAAGTGGAGAATGATTGTGGTTATTTGTTGGAATCCAGCTCATCACAGTTCCAATGGACTTGGGGCAGAATGGAAGGGAATACCACAGTTAGGGACCCAACACGTGGCCTCTCAGGTTGCTAGAATCATTAGAGTATTTTGTAATTTACATTGTCTTTGAAAATTCATAAAGAACATAAGCATCAATTTCTATCTTGCATTGCTCTAAGTAAAGCGTTAATTCAAAATTCAGTGCTTTGCTACCATGGTGGCAAAGCATTGAATTTAATACGTTACATTTCAATTTCATTTACATTTATTACAATTAGAATTTTGATTAATGGTTACATCATCTCACACTGTTCATAGTTTCACATCAACTTTGTGCATAGAAATCTGCAAACTACACAAATGCTGTAAACCAACCTTTATTCAGATGCGAGAAATTTTTGCAAGGTTTGATAAAGCATCTTTGCAAACATTTCTTGCTGCGAACCAGCCCTTGTCATATGGTTGTTATAACAACACAGGTCTGAATAAAGCTTGGTCACAAACATTAGTCATTGCGAACAACTTTTTAGGATGTAAATTTTTAATAAAGTTGTCCATGATAAAAGTTCGTTTACAGTAAACTGTTTCTGTTTACATATAGAACACTACATTAATGTAGTTTATGTATTGGACATTACATACAAAATTGTTCCTGTTTTTGTATAGGACACTACATGTACACCCAGTCTTGTCACAACAGCCAGCTAGCTCGGGAAGGTGCCACCAGTAGTCTCGTCTCACGGCAGTTCCTGATCTCGTCCAGTATGCACCTGACCTTCTACTATCTCCTCAGTGGCGCTGATTCTGGTGTGCTGAGTATGTCTCTGAAGTCTGATTCCAATTCTGCCGCCAGTAGAGTGTTCTCCAGAAGTGGCGACCGTGGGTTCAACTGGTACAAAGCCTGTGTGGATATACCAAGCAGTGAAAACAATGTGTCCCTGGTGGTCACAGCATCTCAAGGTCAAAGCTGCAACCAAACATTTGCTGTGGACAATATTGTGATGGATGAAGGAGCTTGTCCTTGTAAGTTTTTGTCGTAAGAGATGGGACTCTAACAATCAATTTGATACATAAAAGTAAGGGATTTAACAAACAATGTATATTTGGAACAACTTCTATTATGTTTCAGATCCACTGGTAGATGAGATGTGTGATTTTGAGAATCCTGACATGTGTCGCTATCAGTCCAACTGTACCATTGGCTCCAAGTTCCAGTGGGCCAGAGGTTCTGGGGAGACACCCTCAAGGGAAACCGGCCCATACCACGATGGCAGTGGAAATCCACTGGGTAGGACTTCTCAGATTTTAGATTTGTCATTCAAATGTTGAATTCAAACATGTACCATTAATCATTATTTTTATTGGACTTTAATTTCTTAATTTACTTGAATGTTCGAATATTTTTATCATTTTAGATTGAAATCAAATCTTCTTAGAATTAGATACAAGATATTGTTGAAAATACATTCATTGAGAACTGTTGTATATATTTATTCATTGACATTTGTTGAAAATTGAAAGTAAGAACATCCTATTTTCCATTTCTTAGAATAGATACATGCACTATAATAATGCATACTATTTCAGGTCACTACATGTTTGTGGAGGCTTCAGATGGACTACCTGGGCATGTGACTTACCTGTGGTTTCCACCTCTGGAAACTTCCCAAAATTCCAGCCTACAGTTTAAGTATCATATGTATGGTGACCAGACCGGGAAACTGTCTGTCCTGGCTGTGGACAGTACAGGATCTTTATCAGAACTTTGGTCCAAAACTGGAAGTCAGTGGCAATACTGGCATAAGGTGACAACAATATATTCTCTCTCTCTCTCTCTCTCTCTCTCTCTCTAAGCTTAAATTTAAATACTTAATTGAAGCTTTTTATCTTACTCTACAGGCTTGCATCAATATCCCTGAACACTCTCAGTTTGTACCTTACTTTGTGGCAGAAAAAGGAAATGGTCATAGATCTGACATAGCACTGGATGACATCGTGTTACTGGACTCTGAATGCTCAGGTAGATATATAGTTTGTCTTAATTTTCATAGCAATGTGGTGGAGAATGAAATGCTCCTCATGAAATGAATGTGAGTGCCTGTATATTGGAAGTAGTAATTTGCCCTCTGGTTACTTGCTGGTTAGAAATGAGCTTTCTAGTGAGAGAATGCTATGCTTTGCTGTGCCATTGGATTTAACTGTAGCAATGAAATAAATTTTAAAAATTAGATAGAATAAAGATGGGTTATCACAACAGAAATCATTTTTTAATACATTATTCCATATTAAGTGCACCAGTCCTGCTTTTCAATGACTGACGATATCAATTATATGTACAAACATTTCAACATTTGAATATTTCAGAAGAGGCATCATTGAGTTGTGAGTTTGAAGATGAATTCCTTTGTGGATACATGAACAGTAGCCTCACCCCTTGGACTTGGGTACACTACTCTGATACCAGCTACCAGTCAGCAGTACCAAACAAGACAGGTATAAAAAGCAACAGTAATCAAAGTGTAAATTTTGCTGAACAGGTTGAAATCTGCTTTGTCTTTACAAAATACTGTTTGATACGAAAATCATTAAATATGATGCATATGTTTTTAGCTATGATGGCACCGAGATGAATGATATTTTCAGTCATCCGTTTGTTAACTTTCGATATTTCTATATATTCGTAATTATTTTATTTGAACTTTATAAAAAGCACCCTTGGGTGATGGGTTGCAAGCTGATCCAAATGAATGGTGAATGCAGGAATGGAAATGCATGAGAGGAACAGTTGTAATGACTAAATTGAATTCGAACTGTTGTAATCATTATTACTACGATTTATACTGCCAATGAAAATAATGAAATTAAATCCTTGACAAATATTTCCTTCTCTAAAGTATATATTAAAAGCATCATTACTCCGACAGGTCACTACATGAAGAGTTCCTCTGGAGACCCAGCCATCTTGATGTCACCAAGCTTTACGCTGGATGGCAGCAAGAGCTGTGTGCAGTTCAGCTTCTTCTCTGACAATGGTGCAAGCAACGCTTCCATGTTAATCCAACTGTGGGAGGAGTCAGAGCAGGCCACAATGAGAACGGTCTGGAACAGGACTCGTGACTCTGACGGATACTGGCAGAATGGACAGTTCCAACTGCATATTCCTGCGGGAAATTTCCGACTTGCATTCCTTGGAGAGTCGATAGAGGATGGGTTTTTGGCTGTTGATAACATCACTTTGATACAGGGAGAGTGTCCAAAACTAGGTAAGGCTAAGCACCATTCAATGTCCCACTGGTTTTTAAGGCTTACATTATCTACACTATTCTCGGATGTAACTGCAGGTGCTTTGTTTTATTTTATGAAATATGAGTTTTCTTTACATCTTATCAAAAAAGGGCTGGACTCTTTTTATTGACCTTGATATTACAAATTGATATATGTTATAAATGTAAAAAAACTTGAATGCATCATTGCTCAGTAGGCATATTATATGTTGGTATTTTATATGGAACAGTGAGAGATTCCATTTTTGTTTCAGCTTGCCCTGATGGTTTCTTCAGCTGTTCAGAACAGTGTATATTAAATGCCTATGTTTGTGACAAAATTCCTCACTGCGCAAATGAAGAAGATGAAACTTTGCACTGCGGTAAGAAATAAACAGTACCTTCATATTATTTAAAGAATAGGATACTGAGAGAGTACCTTTTCATTTTAAGATATTAGATCAATGGATGATTGAACATTTTGTAGTACGAAGCATATCCTGTGATTTTGAGGACAGCTACCACTGTGGCTATATCAATGACACCTCCAATTCTACCCCCCTGCAGTGGCTACAGAGTATGGTGGTGGGTTACACTCTGGTTACTGACCACACCCACCAGTCTACCAACACCAGCACTCAGGGTTTGTATCAAGATAGGGATTCTGAATTCCCTTCTATATTGATTGTTCATGCAAATGCATGATTTTAAGGACATTAGATGTTTTCTTGAATGGTTTGTCATTCTGATCTTCTTAACAGTTTGTTAATGTGGGTGGTAATGTAAAATTCAGGACAAGGGTGTAAATGGGATCCATTTTCCATGATCCCTCTAAAATGTGATACTGTTACATCCCAAAAAATACAATACACAGAAATTACCTGGTGTAACTGGAATTGTTCATAGAACAAACTTTCTTATTTGCATAAAATGATCTGACGCAATTAAAAAACAGATACACATTTTCCCTATTTTCACAAATTTTATGACGTGCGAAAAGAAAACGGATAAACACTATATTGATTGATTGAAGCCAAAGTTAGAATTAAAAGTACAACGCATACTAGAAAAAGAAACGGCTAGCTTCTGATAATTTGATTCATTTTGTTATTTCTCTTGGACAGGGTACTTCCTAGCTTTTCAGACCACATACGGTTCTCCAGGAGGAATACTGAATGCTCCCAGAGAAAATACAACATCGCAATCTTGCCTGAAGTTCTTCACTTTCGGGAATAGAGATCTGAGTGTCCTCATAAGAAGGAATGGAAATCTTAGCCAGGTCTCTGTCCCAGCCATCAACTCTAGCACCGTCTGGAGGCCAGTTCAGGTACAGAAACTCAGAGCTTTGTTTGACATAGCTGTCAAATTCAAAATTATAAAATTATAAGGACCTGGGTTTCAAGCAAAGTCACTCAAAAATGTGTCTCATTACAAAATGTTGCAGTTTAGGAGGGAATATTTACAATTTACATATTAAGTAAATGTGTTAAAGGCCTTATATATGTGCTCTAGGCATAAAGAGGACTTAGTAGGTAAATGTACAGTAATTTTTATTCTTTATGTGTAAATTGTTTCAGTACTTTGTTCTGAAAGTTAGCTGTTACATGCACTATATACTTCTCCTGACTTCTCACGGTACTGTTCTACAGATTCCTATTCAAGCGGGAGTATTGCAGGTCCAGTTTTATTGGCCATATGTCTATACTACATCTAGTAACCCTAAGTATGCTGGAATCGATGATGTTACCCTGATGAATGGCACCTGTCCACCCATTGGTTAGTACTGAATAGCTAGAGCCCACTGAATTAGCTTTCTGTAGATGATTTTTAATGTATGATTGTTAATGATATATTTCTTGAAAACAAGAGTCAAGTCATATTGAAGGAAACATTGTTTTAATTGACTTTCAAATGACTTTCATTACTTTTATTAATTGATAATTATATATTGTAAAAGTGTAATAATTAACATGTCTGTTTATTACCTGGATTATAGAGTGCCCTGCCAGCATGTTTACCTGTGGTACCACTTCATGCTTACCTGTGGAATACAGGTGTAATCGTAGAATTGACTGTGAAAATGGGGAAGATGAATTAGGATGTCGTAAGTTGTACATTGGAATTCTTCGCTCTTAGTGTTAATTAAAGGTTGATCAATCCTTAAATGCCAAAAGTCATTTTTGTCTTGACCTTTTCAGATTATAATTGCTGAATGCAAAATAAGAATTTTTTTAATATGTTAAAAAAAATGAAACAGAAAAAATCAGGACTGTTTGCCTATTAGATAAAAAGAAATATTACTACCAATAAATATTAACAAATAATTCCTGAATATAACAGTTTATCATAATTACGCTGAGGATTGGATATAAAAAATAACTATTAAGCTGTATTAAAAGCTAAAACTTTGAAAACAAGGACTTATAATGACACAAACGCGATTGATACACTGTATAAAGACTTGTACAATACTTTTAGCCTTCAACATTACCTGTGACTTTGAGAGTAACAACTGGTGTGGATACTCAGATTTTACACGGTTTGGCCGGAGACAAG
This sequence comes from Magallana angulata, assembly GCF_025612915.1. Taxonomy (NCBI): domain Eukaryota; kingdom Metazoa; phylum Mollusca; class Bivalvia; order Ostreida; family Ostreidae; genus Magallana; species Magallana angulata. The sequence goes on along the minus strand of NC_069111.1, from coordinate 49,592,366 downwards.
GAAACTTTTTTCATCTTCCATACGCAGACCACACTACTCAAACGTTAGAAGGTAATAAAAGATTCATTGTCTTATAATGAAGTACATCAAGTTAAGAATTAAAATTGTTTGTGCAATATGGAGTCCTATCATGTATAAAGGATCCCTGAGTCATGCATTTTTTTTAATGCTAAGAAAAATCCCTGATGGTAAAATTAGTAAGTGAAAAATTGTATTCAATTCAGTTCAATTTCTTTATTGACCAATTAAGGGCCTTCAAGGGGCAACATGAAGATTATACATAAAACATTCAATAAACATATACAAGAGGGAAAGAGTTGAATGATTGAAAGAGCTAGGAACATTTAATTAGTTTATATATGTATGTTTCTATACTCAAAACATGTTGTTTTTTTTTATTGTTTGGAATTTCTTTTAAATTGAATGATAGGTATGAATAATATTGATTCAGTTGTTACAGATATTAGCCCAGTGGCCAAATGGCTACTGATACGAATCCTTTGATCATTGAAATTAATTTGTATGGTCTTAGTCCAAGCTAGTTAACAACTTGCAATTAGTGTGGTATATCAGTTATGGTATTACTACATGGCCAGTCAGTTGTTTTTAAGTCTTGGCAAGAGGGAAACTTGAGAATAATCTTTATTGCACCAGTTTAATTCTCCTGGTATCATTCTCTCCCCAAGGTCACTACATGTACTTCAGCAGTGAATTCGGGGAGACAGCTAACATCACCAGCCCGACGGAGTATTTACAAGATGGCTGCCTTTCCTTTTATTATAACATGGAGGGTGGTCCATCGGCTCAGCTTACTGTGTATGTCAACACCGACGGCAAAAGCGAGCTACGTTTTATCAAAGACGGTGTCGGCGTCCGTAGAGATGAATGGGTTCAGGGTCAAATTCCAATCACAGGAGGCCGGATTTACGTGGAATTCGCTGCCTATGGCACGGAATATTTCTCCAAACCAGGAGTTGTGGCCCTTGATGATGTGAGATATGTTGAGGGAGAGAGCTGTCCAGAAAAGGGTACGAGATTCTGTTTGTTTAGGACTTTTTTAATTTTAGTCCATACTTAAAGTACTTGGTTAAAATTTTGAAATTGATTACCGGTAGTTACCTTTTTTTCATCTTAAATGTTTTTTCTGGAATTCTTTAAAACATATTTAGTCTTTAGAGTTAATTATGTATTCTAGCAAACTTATTGTGTATAAATTTCTTCACTGAGAGAAGAAATTGTTGTACACTTCTTTAAGTCCTGCATGGAGGATTAAAATTAAAATTTATTAATATTAATTTTAACCTAAAGCTTGGCAGTTTTAGCTGACTTTAAAGTCAAAGATAGGTCCAAATTCAGTTCTATAATTAAAAGTCATGGTCTTGCTATTGGCAGTCTTAAATGGATGCAAGTTCTTCATTTGTAAATTCCAGAATTTTGAGAGGGAGAGTAGTGTTTATTATGTTTCTGTTTACAGCCTGTCTCTCAAGTGAGTTTGCCTGTAATGACACAGGGACCTGTATCCCAGGCTATCTTACACGGGACGGTCTCGCTGACTGTGACGATTCATCAGATGAACGTGAGTAGCTGTTTCTGTGGTTTATCTTAGTTTAATTTTCTATTTAATTTACAACAGAATGAGTTAAATCTTCTTGAGTGTTTGATATCTTCATAGTTTAATTTTCTATTTAAATTAAAATTGAATGAGTTAAATCTTCTTGAGTGATCTATGCTATAAGTATTTGTCCACATAGTTATCTGTAATATTTCGCTGCTGTAGAAATATCAACATCCTTAGTATGTATGGATACCTTGATATTACAGTGGTGACATTAGGGTAGATATATATACAGAGCCAATTTCCAAATTCCTTTTGACATTTTATTTAGATTTGGATATTACTTTAAGCTGTTTCTATGAAATGGTTTCAGGAAAACCTTCTTTCTATACTTTTTGTAATTGCCACATTTCTTGCAACACAAATGTAAGATGCATATATATGTACAAAGTGTCACTAAATAGGCTCAAGAAAAAAATAATAAAATAGCTTTATTTTCATAACTACGTTATTTAAACTAAAACAATCACAAGTGGGGAAGAATTTGATGTAAAATACTATAAAATATTAAAATGAATCAAATCAATAAAATAATCAAATCTTCAAACTGATCAATGTATGTAATCTCTGTAGATGCTGGCAATGTTAGTGTGAGCCTTGTCCGTCTGGTAGGGGGTGTGGACCCGTCCTACGGTCGACTAGAGATCATGGATGCCTCTGGTATCTATAAGTCTGTGTGTGAATATGGATGGAGACACGAGCGGGAGTCTCAGGTGGTCTGTAGAGAGCTCGGATACAGGTAAGGATTCTCTCTGTATAGACACCTGTGAAAGTGTATGAAATTGCATGAAAAGGTGACAGAAATAAGCAGTTTAGTCGTTTTGGAAAAGCATGTAAAATAGTAATGATAAACTCGATATGCATACCGTGATGCATTGTCATTTAAATTCTCAGGTATTTTTGTATAGATGCCTCGTCCTTTAAAAAAATAAGGTGAAATAAATATTTCATGTGATAACGAAAGTTTTGTTGTAACCAATAACGATACTGCCATAAAGTAAAAAAAACATTAAAAATGATAAATAATATGTAAAGTATGTGTTATGAATTACTCTGTGAAATGGAATATTTTCAGTAACTATTAGCCTGTGGATTATAATTACATGTTTGGTAATTCTGTTTTTCAGCCAAGCTGTAAGGACATACAATAGGTCTGAGTATGGTTTGACCAGCCAGAGACTCTATCATGGACTTCAGTATTTCTGCGGTGGATCTGAAAGCTCTCTTGCCTTGTGTAGCCGTACCACTAGGTACTCCTGTGTCTACGGCAGCAAGTACAGCAATGAGGCCCAGGTGTCTATAGCCTGCTCCAACACAGGTACAGAGAGAGAGAGAGAGAGAGAGAGAGCAACTCATTCATCTACATGTATTTATTGGGAGTAGAACATGTATGATACAAGTATACAATGAAATTTGAGTATTATGTGGGGAGAAAGACAGATGGTAATATGGATACAAATAATTCATGTATTTAATGTATATAGAGAGAGGTATTGTCATATCACAGATACTATTAGTGTTTCATTGAAAAAATACTGTATATAGAGATGATGTAGATAACTAAATGGCTCTGTGCAAGAAAAAAATGTTACAAAAAGCAACTTTAAGTAAATACTCAGAAAATACAAGTAATATGTAACTGACATTGATGGTTTCTACCTAACAGAGTGTATGTACGGAGAGAGGCCTTGCCAGCTAGGCGACAGCAATACCACCTGTCTGGCTGACCAGTACTGGTGTGATGGCAACGTGGACTGTCCCGGAGCTCAGGACGAGGAGAACTGTGGTAACTGTCCGTCCGTACATCCCCAGCAATAGTATAACTCATACATCTTATAGCAGATGTTTTGTAAAACCCCATCCCCATAACAATAGTTCATCTTATAGCAAATGTTTTGTAAAACCCCATCCCCACAACACAGTCCATCTTATAGCAGATTTCTTTTTAGAATTTAACCCCCATAACAATAGTCCATCCTATAGCAGATGTTATTTTTGATTTTAGGACAATGTAAGGAGGATGAGTTTGAATGCCAGAATCATGAGTGTGTGCCTTTATCTGGGAGATGTGACTCCATTAGCCAGTGTACAGATGGATCAGATGAGTTCCGGTGTGGTAGGTATCTTCCTAGAAAATTGACAGAGAATGATATCTCTTAGTATTCAAAGTTGATTTTATCAGTTGAATATTTTTATTTTAACTTGCAATTGTAAAACATTTTATATAGAAGTTTACTGCATATAGAATTTATCACCATTTCTAATTATTTGAATTTTATCAGCAACATTATTTTGTTGATAAATCCAGAACTATTGACTGTTAAGGTATATTTTGTTTTGTCTGTTTTATAGTGCGGCCTTCCACTGATACAGCGGGAGAGGTTAAGGTGTGGAAGGATGGTGGTTGGAGGACTCTGTGTTACAATCTCATCACCTCACAGACTGCTGAGTATTTGTGCAGCGTCACAGGAAGGGGGTATGTATCTACACATAACCAATAAATATATATTGGTTGTATACCAATAATTTTTATATGTACAAGTGACTATCAATGACTCAAAGTCCATGGGACTAAGGAAAAACTTTATGGGATCAAGTTCTAAAGAGTTTGGAATTTTCCAGGGCAACCAACAAGTTTTGAATTTTGTTTTACCGGATGTTATGATGAAGCAATTGTTTTTAATGCTTATCTAATGCATATGCTTTAACAACACAATTTTGAAGCATTAAAAATCCATAATGTTCCTATTCTTTGTAGCCGAATAATCAGTTACTCACAAGGGAGGTACATGTTTGGAGGATATCAGGCTCTTCCAACAACCGACACATCCTCCCTCATCCCCCACCATGAGCTACAGCCAGTGTAAGTGAAACCACCAGAGCATTGTCTATGGGGAAAATCTATATCTCATTCTATGATAAACTCATATTTTATTTATACTGTAGATTCCTAATTTAATGCGAGGAATTAATTTCCACATAAAATTGCAAGAAGCAACCCTCGTGGATTTTAAAGTCTTTTAAAGTATAGGAAATTATAACAAAAAATTGGTGATCGAGATTTTATATTCTTGTGATTTGATACAAAACAGCGGAATCGCGGAATTAAAAACTTGCGAAAATAAGGAATATACAGTAGTATGAATCAACATTTAAAGGAAACTTACTTGGAATCATTATCTTTTTCTTTGAACCTTAACATTTCAACTTCAAAATTATTAAACTCTTTTATGTAAGAAATATAAATATTTCTTTTGTTATTTCTTTCAGGTATGCCTGTAGTGCACTGTCGCTACAGTGTGGTTCAATAGGTAAGTTAAATAGACAGATTTTCTGTTTTGTATTCAGTCAACTTTGAATATTGTAGAATTATTAGACTAAGTAAGATATTACAGTTTACATGCTATTAGACCACTTGACTATTTACAAGCTATTTGACCTGACAAATTAATCATGTACTTCCAATATTAACAGCATAAAGATTACAAATTACAACCAATCAAGTTGACTATTTTTTGCAATCCTGAACAGAGTGTGGCGTACCAAGCTTGATGCCACAAACGCAGAACATGGTCATCTTTGGTAGAGAGGCCCAGAACGGGGAATATCCTTGGCAGATTTCACTGTGGTACTCAGGTCGTCACATCTGTGGGGGCTCCATCATTGACCCTCAGTGGGTGCTGACTGCTGCCCACTGTGTAGATTTTGGCTCAGCTTATTCGTGAGTAACTGTTTGGTTTTTAGCTCACCTGAGCTGATAGTGTTGATTGGGATATAATTTTGATTATGATTATCTTATATGATAATATGTGATATCCAGCAATTGTATCTGGTTTAATATTTAAGTAAAAGTACAATCCACATGGCAACAGTGAAATGAAATGGATTTTATTGAAGAATTAAGTATCATTCAAATTGCTTTTGCATGTATGCCATCCCACTTTTTACCAATAATGCCAAAATATGTATTTTGGCCATATCTTTCAATTCAAATATATGTGTGCAATCTAGGATCAATTTGAATCTGCTTTATTACACCGTATCCAGGTAGTAGTGTTTAATTCTGGAACATGTTTTTGATTTGCTAGGTTTTCTGTTAGAATGGGCAATGTTGACAAGAACCAATTCAGTGTTGATGGCCAGGTAATTAGTGTTTCCCAGATGTACGAACATCCGGACTACACCTCTAGTTCCTCCCCATACTATGTTGATATGGCCCTCCTACGACTCGCCAGGCCCATATATTACAATAACAGGACACGCCCCATCTGTCTAGCCACTCAGAGAGCAGGACTGCAAAACTGTTATGTTACAGGCTGGGGGCACAGTCATTTTGAAGGATCAACAGGTAAGTTTATTATGAAGATAGAAATATTGTTTGTATTTGGATGTATTGATAATCAAAATCACATCCATACTACAGTATGAATGTAGAACTATAAGAGTTTTTATACTTTTAAACAAAGTGATGCAAAATAAATAAAAACAGAATTTCAACACAAAAAATTGTCAATCTCAGGCTCAGTAAATGAAATCTTTATAATGGACTATTACTATTCTCTTACTTGTAGCAATTTCCCCAGACATTCTACTGGAAACAAATGTACAGGTCATCAACAACACTCTCTGTCAAAAGATGTGGGCTCCTGGCCTCACTGTTGTCCAGGATACCGTTGTCTGTGTAGACAATAGGGAACCCTTCTCTCCAGTCTGCAATGTAAGGAGTAGGGGGGAACAGGTTGAATTCATAATGACAATTAAATACATGTTTAGTGAACTGCCTGCTTGACAAATAGTTTTTAAAAAAAAAATGTTTGAAAAAAAGAGGTTGCTTATGACATAAAAGTGTGTCACGACTGATCAAAGAAACAAAGGTCAAGGTCACCATCATCAATATTGCATTTATTCAGACAAAAAATTCTTCTGTGTTGGGTTTATTAGTCCTCCCTGGAAACCTCTAGTGATAAGCAATTTTAACATACTTTTCTTTGTAAACTATTGATAACATTACTGTGGTTTTTATTGATTCAGTAGTTGTTTGAGGTTGTTTTCAGTGCTAATTTAATGATTTTTAATTGTCAGGGAGACTCTGGAGGTCCGCTGGTGTGTCAGGATGAGAATGGTCGCTGGAAGCTCCTGGGGGTGACCTCTCGCGGCTCCAGGGGCTGTGTACTGACGGACTACCGACCGGCATTGTACCAAGGAGTGCCCAATGCACTGGGCTGGATCACTAGAATCACAGGTGAGAAAGGAAGAAATCTAGTTTATATATAAAAAAAAAAAAAAACACTTTTCCTTAAGACAAAACTTGATTGCTTGTATTTCTTCTTAAACAAAACTCCTCTATTAAAAAAAAATAATATATCAACAGAAATGTGTGATTTTAATTTTCCTAAAAGGCAATTTGTTTTTGTATTGGTAGGTCTGAGTTTTGGCTCCTCTGTAACACCAAATCCTTACACTGGTACCTACCCCTCCACTACCCCAGCTAGCCCCAGTGTGAACACAACCTACACAAGGAATGCATCAGTACCCACAACATCGGTCCCAACAGCATCCCCCGCTCAACCAGAGGCAACTCCTCAAACAACTGCTGAACCAGTGGTCAATACTGAACCCACTGCTGAACCAGAGGCAACTCCTCAAACAACTGCTGAACCAGTGGTCAATACTGAACCCACTGCTGAACCAGAGGCAACTCCTCAAACAACTGCTGAACCAGTGGTCAATACTGAACCCACTGCTGAACCAGAGGCAACTCCCCAAACAACTGCTGAACCAGTGGTCAATACTGAACCCACCGCTGAACCAGAGGCAACTCCTCAAACAACTGCTGAACCAGTGGTCAATACTGAACCCACCGCTGAACCAGAGGCAACTCCTCAAACAACTGCTGAACCAGTGGTCAATACTGAACCCACTGCTGAACCAGAGGCAACTTCAGAAACTACAGAATTGATCCCTAAATCAACAGTTCAAACAATTGCAGAAACCACACCAGCCAATATAACGGCCCCACGATAGTTTGGTGATGCCTGATCAATATTTGGTGCAGTTTGCATTAGCAGTCCTGGTGCAATCAGTTTGACTTGGACATCTGTTGTCTTTGTTAATGTACAGATTTTGTTTTTTATGATCTGCTATTGTAAACATTATTATATATGCAACATGTATTACAATTTGTTGAAGCTTTTTTTCTTACAATTTGATATACATTGTATTTTTGGTGAGTATTTTACACATTTAAATATGACCAAAGATGATGAAGACCCACAGATGTCATAAAGAGTGTGGGATTATATAGTCTATAGGTACTTTATGACATGTCCTTTATATATAAGGCACAGATATATGAATTGTTCCAAGTTTGTTTTGTCCCCATGAAAAGTATAGTATAAACTATCATGAAAACTTTATGTGTAAATGAATAGTATTTATTTTTATACCTATATCAAAATACTGTCTTCCGTTTCTTTCCTTTCGATGCAAATTGTGGATATTTAAACATATCAATTTATCATTAGTTATACATGTATTCTTATTGCAACCACTTTTACTGGTTAAACTGAATTCTATAAATAACATGGGGTTTGGCCAATTTTAACATAATTAGCATGCATATTGAGATATTCCACTTCAGCAATTTTCCATATATTTTTCATCAGGTGAATAAATAATCAAGTTCTGGATGCAGGTTGAAAAAAGATTGAAGACAAAAAAAGTGCCATAATTTTTTTTTTATACAATTATATTGAAGTTATTTATATTCAAGCCTAAAACCCACTAAACATTTTTTCTAGGTTTAATTCTAAACAAAAACTCAAAAATTTGTGATCTCAGAAACGGTTCATTTGGATAATATTTTCAATATGTTTTATTTTACATGAAGATGTTATATACCCAGGTCGATCATTATCTACCTGAAGCATCATTTCTGATCTACTGATGGGAGACTTATGTGTTATACTTTTTTTCACATGTACTGAACATCTATACACTGATTGAATAAAATATATTTTTAATCAGATGATGGTGTTGTGTATAATATAATTGTTAGCCATTTAGGACTTCATTTAGAGGGCTTCAAAAACATAAATGACAAGATAATTTTGATTCGAAAGCATCAAATTGGCCACTTTTAAAACTATTAAAAGTATGCATAATGGCAGGCGTTCTCTCTCTCTCTCTCTCTCTCTCTCTCTCTCTCTCTCTCTCTCTCTGATTCATGAAAGATTGTATGGTGGTATACATGTAGTTCAGCCACAACCCGTCAGATCTCGGACGCATACTCGCAACAATATTAATTGATTAAATCCCTGCATTCTATTTGCAACATGTATGAGTTTGAAGCCTTGGGTTCTCTTTCTCAAACGTTAACTCATAACCACAACCTCTTTAACCCAGCATGGCAATCATTAATTCCTAGTTTCACGATAATTTTGCTAGCGCTATTGCTCGTTTGGATGCGAATTTGGTAAATGGCAACAGTTTGACTTGACTGTGGTTGCTAGAAATCTAGTAAATGACATTCATCAATCAATTGCTGTAACGTTATTTTTATTTTTCGCCAAACCAAGTCAGTTAAATTGTACTTTTATCATTCTGTCAAAATTTTACCGTGTTTCAGAATTCTGAGCTTTAGTTTTTAACCATCCTTAAATTTACATTTAATATTATTAGAAAGTACCGGTATTAAAGAGTTGCTGATTATTGATCACAGATTTGAGAAAGTGTATATGTAACATATTTCTGTTAGAGATTTTAGCATTTCTTCTTTTGTAATTTCGTTTTTCAAGTTCGCCAGCTTGGTCTTTTTTTACTCATTAGATTATTCAAAACCTCAAAATTATTACCTTACAATAACCGCAAATTGTCAACTTTTTAGCTCACCTGAGTGGAAAACTCTAATTAGCAATTCTGATCACTTTTTGTCCATCCGTCCGTCTGTCTGTATACTTCCTACAAAATCGACTTTTTCTCCAGAACCACTGAGCTGATATCAACCAAACTTGACATATTTCCTTCGGTGAAGGGGATTCTAATTTGTTAAAGTTATCTTTCAAAGGTAGATGATTAAGAATTATACAAAAATTGTTGATATCTTTAAAAAATAATCTTCTCATATCAGAAACGAATTGGCCAGAAAAACTGAAAGTTGTAGGAAAGCATCTGCATTTAGTATAGATTCAATTTTATTTAAAGTATGACCCCCAGGGGTAGGGTGGGCCACAATTGGGGGAATGTCGAATTTTGACATCGGAGTATATAGAGAAAACTCATTAAAAATCTCCTCAAGAACCAAGTGACCAGAAAAGCTGTAACTTGCGTGGAAGTATCCTTACATACTGTTGATTCAAGTATGTTCAAATGATGATCCCAGGGTGTGTGGTGGAGCTACGCTGGGGGTTCAATTTCTACAAATGAATATGTATAGAAAAAGCTTTTAAAATCCTCTCAAAAACCGGTTGGTCCGAGAAGCTGTAACCTTAAATGAAAGCAACCATGCACAGATATTTTTATTTAAGTTTTGTCGAAGTTGTAATCTTCGGGATAGGGAGGGGCCACTTCGAAGGGTCGAATTTTTATGTAGGAAAAATTCTAAATTGTTCTCAAAAACTTCTAAGATGTTTATATATATATATATATATATATATATATATATATATATATATATATATATATATATATATATATATATATAAAAAACTTAAATGAATAAAAACACAAAGTCCGAGTAAAACATATGTTTTACTCGGACTTTGTGTTTTTATTCATTTAAGTTTTCTATATCTTATCCGACCACTGTGAATTTTTTCTGGATTTACCTATATATATATGTGTATATATATATATATATATATATATATATATATATATATATATATATATATATATATATATATATATATATAAAGTATTGTTTGTACTTATTATATATGCAAACATTTCTACAAAGTGTTGATTCTTAATTGTTTAGAATGGGCCCCTAAACAATTCTTGGGACGCACAATAGCTTTTATTTGGATTTATATATATGCAGAGTTGTTGAAGGTATTTTTGAGCACTGCAATGGTTAATATGTAATATGGTTATAAAAATCATCCTGTTACAAAAGGAGCTTAATGTCTGACATAGGAATATCTGGAGAAAATAGTTTTATACATGGTCTATTCTACTACACTGCCTAGATAATTTGTATACGACTCCATAAAGCTGATTTTATGATGGCTAACGTAGCTCTGATGAGCGATGTGGCCCATGTATGACACGCCAAATTCACAAAAATGAGCTAAAACATAGTTTCCCATTTGATAAATTATAGGTTTATCGACTGTTAACTATAGTTTACGAACTTCAAACCATAGTTTACGATTCGTTAACTATAGTTTTCATCCGTAAAACTATTTTTAACGGTTGTAAACTATAGTTTACAAATGATAATCTTACTTCGAACAATACGGTCGAAGACCTTTGGTTCGAGTGGCTGGTATACCAGGAACCGCTGACGAAAACACTAGTGACAAAATTCTGGAGGCAGTCTCGGCAGTTGGTATCCCTCTACAGAGAGAAGATATAATTGTGTCACACCGAGTAGGCAAACCAGATCGAAATCGAACACGCCCAAGACAAATTATTGCCAGACTAAAGTCGGTTGATCTTAAATTTCATCTCGTCAAAAACTCGAAAAAATTCAAAAACAACCCAAGTACTAGAAATGTGGCCATCAATGAGGACCTGACCAAATACCGGGATAGAGTCTTGTTCCTTGGCAGGCAATTGTGCAGAAATCACAACCTGAAATCGGTTTCTTCCTCCAATGGCAAAATTAAAGTTTTCGATCTCAACAATCGCGCCCATTACATTCGGGAAGAGGCAGATCTAATTCAATTCGGTCACGTGATAAACTCTGATTAAACATCACCATGTGTATTACAGCTACCTTCCACACGTGTATATTTGTGTAACCAATGATCGGCATATTGTTATGTGCAGTTTTGTTGACTCACGTTCACACGCTCGACACTCAACGTTGGGTGTACAAATATTCTGTAAATATTTACTACATGCAAAACACAGCCTTTGTCTTCAATAACTGTGTTTCGTTTCTTACTATTTACTTTGTGTTGTCTATTCTGTTTGTGCTGAGTTTGCTTTACTCAAAACTCTCGGAAAAAGCGGCTCATTTTTTTGTATTTATATTCTATTGTATTTATTTTCTGTCATATTTTTTTGTATTATATGTTTTATACTTTTTGAACATTTTCTCTGTCATGCTAATAACTTTACACACACTCCTGATTTTGCAATTTATTTAGAAGCAAATATTTCTTTCGATTGCAGCCCGTTTTTTTTCATGTTCAGTCTATCACAAGATAGATAATGGGTAACTCGGTCGAGCAGTATCGAGCTGCAATCGGCTTGTTTTATTTTAGATGTAGAGGTGTATCAAAAGTTTATTTATTTCTGAATTCCCCACTTGCAAATTTTCTGTTTCTTTTTTATTATCTATGTAACTCATTTAGCCACCTATTATTAAGCATAATGCAAAATTCTGTGCATATTAATTTTTTTTCCAATTTTTTATGTTTATCCTTTTACTACTGTGCGGAGATATTGAACTTAATCCAGGTCCTTCTATTGTAAATATTCTGAATATTCTACATCTCAATATCCGCAGTATCAGACACAAGTTAGGTCATTTAAACTACTTTATTCACGACTTTGATATACTATGTTTCACCGAAACCCACTTAGATCCCAGTGTTAGTAACGATAACATTATTTTAGACGGTTTCAGTCAAATATTGCGTAAAGATAGAAACTGTTTTGGTGGTGGTGTAATGATTTACCTTTCGGATCAAATACGTGCTACTAGACGTCCGGAATTTGAACCCGCTGACGTTGAATGTATATGGGTAGAAATAGACAACCATACCTTTAAATATTTTCTTTGCTGTCTATATCGCCCACCAAATTCCGATAGCAGTTTCTGGACTAAACTTTCCTGGAGCATAGACCAAGTAGGCGAGCACTCAGATAAAATAATTACTGCTGGTGATATCAATGTAGATCTCCTTACTGTTCCACGTACGCACATTATCCTTGAAATTTCTTCTACGTACAACCTTGTTAACAATATCCATGAACCGACCAGAATTTCACACACGTCGAACACACTTCTTGACCCAATTTTCACTAGTTTACGAATCGGGTACACTAGTAATGGACTCGTCCGTTAGCGATCACAAAGCGACATACATTGCACTTTCGTCAAGTCTAAACTATAATCGTTCTTACAAACGTAAGGTATGGATCTACAAAGATGCTGACTTCGATAAATTAAATTCCTTAATTCAACATTGCGATTGGACAAACATTATTACGGAAGCTGACAATGTTAATATAGCAGTTGATAGTTTTACCACAAAATTTCTTTCGTTTGTTAGGGAATGTATACCGGAACAAACAATAACCATTCGGCCTCGTGACAAGCCATGGTTTGACTCTGTATTACGGAGAACGATCAGAGTTAGAGACCGACTGTGTAACAAAGCAATTGAAACGAATAAAGATTCTGTTTGGTCTGCGTATAGAAAGGTCCGAAATTCAGTTAACAATATGAAAAAACACGCTATCTCAAATTACTATGACAATATAGAAACGTATTTAGATGATTCAAGCAAAAATAATACTAAGTTATACTGGAAGCTGATGAAAGACTCATTTCATATGAAGCTTTCAACGGAATTACCACCTATTCAAATTTCTATTGTAAACGGTACAACCAAGTATGTTTATTCAGATTTTGGGAAGATCGAATCTCTTAATACATATTTTTCTTCTATTTCTTCTGTAGACAATAAGAATGCGGCTTTACCTAATATGTATAGTTTATGTAGAGAAACACTTTGTAATATTTATATAAATGAACAAGAAGTGTTAGACATTATTTCAATATTACCTGTTAATAAAGCAATTGGTCCTGATTTGGTTAGCCACAAAATGTTGAAGGCAACCCTTTTTACTATTGTAAAACCACTTACATTGTTATTTAATAGATCACTTGTTGATAATACTTTTCCATGTTTTTGGAAAATTGCTCACGTTATTCCTCTATTCAAAAAAGATGATCCGTCATTGGTTTCTAATTATAGACCGGTATCTTTGTTATCATGTGTTAGTAAAATTATGGAAAGAATCGTTTTTAAACATGTGTACAACTATTTTCATAGGAACAATTTATTTTATCGATATCAAGCCGGTTTTTTACCAGGTCATTCCACTGTTTATCAACTATTAGAAACGTATCACAGCATTGTTCAAAATATTGATGAAGGTAAATTTTCATGTATGATTTTTTGTGATCTGTCAAAGGCATTTGACAGAGTATGGCATAGCGGCCTATTATTCAAGTTACAAACCTATGGAGTATGTGGAGATCTTCTTAAGTGGTTTTCTAGTTACTTAAGTCAAAGGTCCCAAAAAGTTATGTATAAAGATCTTTTGTCAAGCACATCAGAAATTTCAGCAGGTGTACCCCAGGGATCTGTATTAGGACCTCTTTTATTTTTGATATATGTCAATGATGTGGCGGTTAATATGTTATCATTGTGTAGATTATTTGCTGATGACAGTTCGCTTCAATACTCTTCAAACAACATACTTAACATTGAATATATTTTAAATCATGATTTAAAAATTTTGGAATCGTGGTCCAAAAAGTGGCTTCTTAAATTCAATTCATCAAAAACTAAGGTTGTTTTTTTACTAAGAAGCATAACTCTGTTTTACCTAAATTATTTTTTGAAGGCGATAGACTAGAGTTTGTCTCGACCCATCGCCATTTAGGACTTTTATTATCGCAAAATCTCAGCTGGTCTGAATACATTGATGGTATTGTAAACTCTGCATACAAAAAATTAGGACTCTTAAAAAAACTTAAGTATAAATTGGGTAGAGAGCATCTCTCTAAATTATACATTTCATTCATTAGACCTACCCTTGAATATGCTTCGATTGTGTGGGATGGCTGTTCTGTGCATGATGCAGACAAACTTGAAAAGGTTCAATTGTGTGCTGCACGAATTGTCACTGGGTTGCCAATTTTTGTACCAAGGGAAGCGCTTTACTTAGAAACAGGGTGGGAAATTTTACAAACTAGACGATACATCGCCAAGATGAAAACTATGTTCAAATTTAACATGGGGAGTCTCCCTGATTATTTATGTGACATTATTCCTAATAAGAGGGAAAATATATCGCGATACAACACACGAAACAAGGATCAGTTTAATGTACCTAAGTGCAGGTTAGATTTACTTAAAAAATCATTTGTACCCAATGCTGTCAATCAATGGAATTCACTAAATATAGAAGCCAGAACAGCCACCTCAATCAATTTGTTTTGCAAACATATGCCTAAAGTTACGAAACCCCCTATTTATTTTTCTTTTGGTAAACGCTGTACCAACATTATTCATACAAAGCTGAGACATAACTGTGTATTAAACTATGATCTTTGTAAACGTAATATTATAAATAATCCGTTGTGTTTATGTGGTAAAACAGAAGATGTGTATCATTTCTTTTTTTCTTGTAAAAAATACTCTAGAGCGAGAAACAACATGTTTGATCAATTGTTTATGTTAGATTTAGTCAATATTGATACTGATTTACTTTTATATGGCAACAATAACCTTCCTTTACATATCAACAAAAGCATTTTTGCTTCTGTACAAAAGTTTATAGACGAATCCTTGAGATTTAAATAATATTTCTTTGTGTATATCAATATTATATTCTTTTGTTCTATACTCATATGCATGACAACTATTGTTACATTTAAGGAGAGGAACTTGTAAGCTGTTAGAACTTGTTTCTGATCCTTTTGTTTATACAATAAAATATGTTCAAAACAAAACATAATCTTAGTTTATCCGTCTGCAATTAACGTTAACGATAGATTTTGCTGATAAAGATATATTCACATCTGTAAACTACTATTTACCTTCGTTAACTACAGTACCGATCAGACCCAACCTAACACCAGAGTAAACCCCAACTAAACCCCGGGTTTACTTTTTGGGTTGACTTGGGGCTTACTCTGGGTTTACTTTTTGAAAATTTGGGTCCATTCGGAGTTTACTTTGGGTTTACTCTGGGTTTACTTGGGGTTTACTTTGAAATTGCTTTTGAGGTCAACTGTATGCACTGAAGTGTGAAGCAGACTAGTATTTTATCTTACCATCCTACTGCCTGTAATTGCTACCCTTTGTATATTCCGAATACACAGTTAGCGTCTGCTTTCAGGGGTATACTTCTGACTGGATTTACTCTCTGTGTCCACTCTGGGTTTACTCTGGGTCCACTCTAGTAAACCCAAAGTAAACCAAGAGTAAACTCAGAAAGTAAACCTCGGGTTTAGTTGGGGTTTACTTTCTGTTAGGTTGGGTCTGATCGGTACTGTATATTTGAGAATTGTTATCATAGTTTCACAATCGTGAAACTATATTTATCAGATTAATTATGTTATGTAATCGCAAATGGTTGTTTTCACTGTTAATTATGGTTTTACACTTCTGAAAAATAAATGATTGCGTTAACTATTGTTTACAGATGTGAAATATAGATTTACGGTGTGAAATAAAGTTTCACAGATGATAAACCAGGTTTATCGACTGTTAACTATAGTTTAAGAACGCTAAACTATAGTTAACAATAGTTCATTGTTAACTATAGTTTACGAACCGTAGACTATAGTTAACGATTCGAAAACTATAATTAACGATCCGTTAACTATAGTTTACATCAGCAAAACCATAATTTACGTTTGTAAACGTTAGTTTACGAATGATAATCTAAGTATATCTGTCTGAAAATAACGTTAACGATAGATTTTGCTGATAAATATAGATTCACATCTGTAAACTATACTTTACATTCGTTAACTTAAAGTATATTTAAGAGCTGTTAATCAAAGTTTCACAATCGTAAAATTATATTTATCAGATAAACTATGTTTTGCAATCGCAAATGGTTGTTTTTCAATGTTAGTTATAGTTTCACAATTCTGAAACATTGATGATCGCGTTAACTATGGGGCAGATGTGAAATATAGATCATCGACGTTAACTATAGTTTTCTGTCCGTGAACTATAGTTTACAACCGTTAAACCTAGTTTATCGACTGTGAAACTATGATTAACTCATTTTAGTGAATTTGG
The DNA here is from genome assembly GCF_025612915.1 of Magallana angulata. Taxonomy (NCBI): domain Eukaryota; kingdom Metazoa; phylum Mollusca; class Bivalvia; order Ostreida; family Ostreidae; genus Magallana; species Magallana angulata. The sequence continues at coordinate 49,575,527 of NC_069111.1, read as the reverse complement.
CGTGCCATATCCGTGGGCCTCTTATTAATAAAAAAAATCAACTTTCCCGTCAAAAAAAGTACCACACTGCGGTTATCTACTCAAGAAGCCCTTTGATTCAAAGCATGTAAATTAAACTGCTGTTAAAAGTAAGAATGGGATGATAAAGGAATACAAAATGACAATGTATTCTGAGCAAGAAGCGATGACCTTCAGTGAACGTTGCGTTATTGAACTATAAACTACGAAAACCAGGCTGTCATAATAAACTGTGCGATATAAGGAATAAGGAATCATTCTTTGAGTATTATGAGGTGATAATTTCGGTCGGGGCGTGATCAAATCCAATAAAGCCCGAAGGGCTTTATGATAGATTTGATCACGCCCCGACCGAAATTATCACTCATAATATTCAAAGATTGATTCCTTATTACTTATATTTATATAATTTTAAGCCATCGTACGATTAAATCTTTAAATATAAATAAGCCAACCCCGCCGGCACCTCAATTTGGCGTCATTTGTATTATGGGTTATATAGTACAAAATCGATACGTAGTGTTATCACAGACAAAGACACTGGATAATGTATATATACAAATATATTTACATTTTTCCAAAAAAAAATAATATTTTTCATACCGTTAAATTACATTTTTAAAAGTAAGAGGGCAGTTCCTTCAAAATCAAATTTCTATTTGTCAATTTCAGAAAACTGCCGCGAGAAAAAGTAAGAGGCACCCCCCGCCCCGATTCTACATACCTTCAAATGCTTGATGGGGACTGTCGCACAATACTCCCGGTCCGGTCTAAACCACTAGCATTATAAAATGTGGCTACACCTGTGACGTCACTGAATTAGCAACCATGTGGAGAGTAGAGGCAGCGCGAATTTTATCCTTGTGCTTACCTACCTTTTGCGTGATATTCTGCCTTATTACTGGTAGTAAGTGACCCTTTTAAAATACGTATAATTTAAGTTCATTCATTTTAATTCATTATATGAATATGAAAGGGGTGGCTTTCGTTGTTAGTACATGTACTTACGAAGATGGAGAGCTATAGAAAATTTGACATGTAACTTCTCTTCACCCTATCAATTTAAAATACGTGTACGAATTGTCCATTTTTTCACATGAGTCGGCAATCTTATCAATAATTTTTTTTTACATGTATTATTAAAAGTAAATAAAGTAAAAACCTACTCACGAAGCGACAGCTCATTGCAAGGTTTTCACTTGAGTGAGCGAAGCTCATGGCTAGATTTTTACTTTTAAAAGTGAGCGAAGCTCATGGCTAGTTGTTTACTTATTTGACTTAAGTTATCCTTGATTAGATTCCTGCGACTCCTGTGATTTGTTTGTATTTTTTATTATCTCGATCCGTGTGCTTTTTTCGCCACCTTCTTCAACCTGACAATATAAACACATTATAGTTTGACCTGTAGGCCTAATTCCTGATCAGTTATTTCTATCCAGTGTTTAAGTTTCTGTCAACATGGCGTCAATGTTATTGTATTGTAATCTTGTGTTCTAACTTATTAATGAAGCCAAGACTTTTTACTCTCGCGCGATTTTCCCCTCGAAAATATAGACAATACCCCCCCCCCCCTTACTGTAATATCATGTATATTTATTATACTTTCATGTTAAATACTGAAATCTGATTGGTTTAGACGCAGTTGATAATTAATATACTATATAAATAAAAAGAAATATATAAAAATTATAAATATGATTTAATTATAAAAATATAATATACTTTCATGTTAAATACTGAAATCTGATTGGTTTAGACGCAGTTGATAATTTGTTTTGTTATACTTTCATGTTAAATACTGAAATCTGATTGGTTAAGACGCAGTTAATAATATTTACTATTACCCTCAGCGTTAGCAACGCACTTGGCAACGGGTAACATTAAAAAATGTTACATGCGCGAAAATTATGCGCGTACGGTTCGCTGTAGAATTCACGTTATTCCTATATAAAAGCAGTAAAATTTTCTTAAAAATTTTAAAAAAGACATTCAGTATAACAAAATAAATAGTGCCTGTTTGGGAGGATAACAGTTGAAATTGACACCCTCGAAAACCATTGTCAACCTCCGCTTCGCGTCGGTTGACAATGGTTTTCTCGGGGTGTCAATTTCAACTGTTACCCTCCCAAACAGGCACTATTTATATACTATTCCCCTCAGCGTTAGCAACACCCTTGGCAACGGGTAACAACGAATTGTTTCATGCGCATAAAGTATGCGCGTACAGTTCCCCGTAGAATTCACGTCATTTCAATTCAAAAGCAGTAAAAATTTCTCTAAAATTAACACATTCAGTATAATAAATTAATTAGCGCTTGTTTGGGAGGATAACAGTTGAAATTGACACCCCTCGAAAACCATTGTCAACCTCCGCTTCGCGTCGGTTGACAATGGTTCTCTCGGGGTTTCAATTTCAACTGTTACCCTCCCAAACAGGCACTATTTATATAATATCGTCTTACACAGTCCTTGCAAAATCATATAATGTTTTCCCGTCCATTTCAATAGAGGGGGGGGGGGGGCTACGGTTCCGACGCCTATAGCTATAACATATTCATGTCTTTACAAGCCATTTAAAAATCATGTGTATATGTGGTAGCGTCAGGCATATGGCATATATAAAAATGTCTTTCCTAGTCATAGGAATATTGCAACCAATACGATATCATGAAATGTTTTCCCAGCCATTTCAATAGTTAAAGTCCGAAAATTAATATCTGACGATTTCCTGGCTTTTTAACGGTTTTGAAATTAATCATGTCAGGAACTGACATGTTAAATATCAAATTCTTCCCCCCCCCCCTTTTTTGGGGGGGGGGGGGGTCAGTCATTACATTTCACGTACTGCTTTTATTTTACCCATTGAAATAGCATGTACCTTTTCAGCCATTGCAATATCAAATAGTTTTTAACTTTTCCAAGTCATTGCAATTTTATGTAATGTTCTTCCAGCCTTTGCAATACAGTAATGTCTTCTTGAGAAACTGAAATATCATGTACTTGTTTTATATTCCAGCCATTGCAATATCATGCCACGTCTGTAACTCTAACGCGGACACGGCATGTGGTGAAACACTGAGCGGGGACTTCAGCAAGGCGTGTGCTTCTAACGGTATAGGCTGCAGAAAGGCCGTCATAGAGGACCAATTCTACGGTATGCCATATTGTCTTATTATACTTTCATGTTAAATACTGAAATCTGATTGATTTAGACGCAGTTGGTAATCCGTCCTATTACCCTCAGCGTTAGCAACATACTTGGCAACGGGTAACACAACGAATTGTTACATGCGCGTAAATTGACACCCCTCGAAAACCATTGTCAACCTCTGCTTCGCGTCGCTTGTCAAAAGTTTTTTTTCGGGGTGTCAATTTCAACAGTTAACCTCCCAAACAGACACATATAATAGTCTGCTGACGACAGTTTTTAATACAAAAAACCAAGTTTTTTTAAGCTAGCTAAACTTTTAAGTGTTAACAATACAAAGGAACTCAATAATTTAGGAAAATATTTGTCTAGCGCTTCCAAAATGAGAGCGCAGCATTGTAATAATACTACAGTTTAAGGTAGCTCGCGGGTTTACATGCTTGTGAGAAAACCTACCTCGAAAATTTGTTCACGTGATTTATAGGTTTCAGAGTTTTATTTCTAAAATTTATTTGAGATTTGTCTGCGCGGTAATAATGTTACCGTGTTTTAATTACAGTGTCATTAATAAAATCAAGCAACGCCATTTCAATGAAATATATAGTAAAATGCACATCTTAGTCGAAAAACGCATTACAAAACTGTGCTCCAAACTTTTAAACGATTCAGACGAAATTAATTATACTCAGCACAATAACAGAGGAGATAATTTTGAATCAATTCATAAAAAATAATCAGTATGTGTTCTCGGCCAATTTTTGGCAAAACAACTTTGAAGATTTAAAAGATTTCTCAAAACCGTATATTTTCATTACGACGTAAGCCCGACGTCATTATTTCCTTACGTCTGAGAACCCAAAAATTGAAATGCATTACTTGACAACACTAGCTGATTAACACATTTTATAACATGTAAATACTAATTATACATTATTGTGAATGTTATCAAATGTACAAATGCTATTAATGTAAGGCTGTAGAGATACAGAAAATTGCTATTTTTGTTTTTATGAAACTCTGAGTCAATCAATGCAAAAAAAAAAATGCCAGGAAACTACTGAAATAAAAGTTTGTAATCGTATAAAATAATTAGCTCAAGCCAAAAGAATTTTAAAAATTTTGATCGGTAGTTAAAAATACGGAAGTAATAATTGTAAAAAAAAAAAATAGCAAAGTTAATGCATACGGTTCAATTAATTTACTTGTCTATTTTAAAACATGATTCTAAATGGAAAAGTTCCAACGCACACTCATACTCATAGAACAAAATGTGACAATTTATGTGACATCTTTAAATTTTCAGCACTTGATGATAATGAATGTTTGTATAAACAGTAATAAACTGCATTTAAGTTTTTTAATATATTTCCTTTTATGCTTCAAAATATCTCATTTGTCATTTTGAAAAAAATGTAGACTATTAGTTTACTATGACGGTCAACTCTTTACGTTGATTCCTACTGTGGCGTCAGCAAACCCGCGAGCTACCGAGTACGTTAAGCTACTTATCATACATTTATGTCCATTCATATCTTATGTAAGATATGTACATGATTATATTGTCTTAATATGTCCACTCACTTACTACACATTGCACATTTGTATAAACTTTTATATGTATTATTATTTGTATTCCGATGAGTTGTAAAGCTCAAGGATAATAAATTGAATTGAACTGCTGACGACAGACATATGCCTGCAATCATTTGGCGCTTGTAACGTATTGTCGATATATGGATTCACAGGGCTGCATGGTCGTGGCCTGTCTTAGACCATATTGATCTTAAATTTTATAGGAGAGCTCTGCATAAAAATATAGAAAGAGAAGTCAAATTCCAAAGCTTAACTATATAATTTTTTTTACTCAATAACAGTTTACAGCGTAAAAGTTTATATATACAAAAAATTTAAGGTGGATCCTTCAGTAACCAATATTGCGTGTTACGAAGGATTAACTTTTTTCCATTTTAATTTCTATTTATAGGTAACCTGGTAGTCAGAAGCTGCTATAACAATACCTACCACAACCACACCAAACTCTTTGGAAACTTCACCCGTGACACTTGT